>NC_058131.1:574114882-574257770 GCF_016433145.1 Gracilinanus agilis
TCCTTGCAGCCCCCAAATGGTCCCGTCCCTTTCCATCCCCTCCCCTTCTGACCAGGCCCCATCCCTCCCCCTCCCCCTCTTCCTTTCCCCTCACTCCTCCCCCCTTCTCCTGCAATCGGCCCCATCCATTTCCCTTCCCCCAACTGGATCTCTCCTTCCTAAGCCTCTAACCCGGCTCTTTCCTCCATGAGTCACCTCGGACCCGGTTCATCTCACCCCTTCCCCAATTGGGCATCATCCTTCTCAACTAGGCACATCCCGTCTATTGCTAACCATTAAATTGGGCCCCATTCTCCCCTCCCCCCAAACTAGGCCCCATCCCCCCACCAAGGGATCCCACTCTTCCCCTTGTCCAGTCTAAAGCTATCACCTTCCTTTATTTCTACCCTTCTCCTCAAACTGCGTCCCCCCCCCCAATTAGTCCATCCCTCCCTTCAAATACTACACAGCTCTACCCTTTCTTGCCTCTAACAGGTCCCCATCCCTAACCCCCCAACACACGCACAGCCGGAAAACACCAAACGGGCCTTTCCCTAACCAGGCCTCAGGCCTCTTTTTCTCCTCCCTTAACTCGACCCCCCCCCCCCAAAGTTGGTTCTGCCCTTGGATTCTCTTCTTCCCTCTATCATACCCTATCCCTCTCCTCTCTAAACTAGTTTCCATTCCTAGGTCTTAACCTATCGGATCCCATTTTATCCATTCATTCTTTCAAGTGAACTAGGCCTGGTTTTTCTCCCCCATTCCTTCTCCCAAGCTGTTGCCTTATCTAGTTAAGGCCAACCCTCTTGTGCTGGGCTTTTTCATTTCCATTGTCCACCTCTTCCCCTTCCATATGACCTCCCTACCTACAGCTCTTTTCCTTTAAACGCAATCCCAGCTATATACCTACCTTCAGATCAGGACTTTACCTGCTGTTCTCCTCTCCTCAAATACTAGGTTCCTTCAAATAAGGTCCTCCAACAACTGAACCTTTATGCCTCACCCCCATTCTGTCTTTTAGAAATTGGATCCTAGTTTTCTCACTAAACCAACCCAAATTTTTCTAAAGCCATGTGCCATTCTTTCCCCAAGCCTGGCTTATAGCTTCTATCTAAATTAGGCTGAATATTTACCCACCTGTTTCTCCCTGATTCCTATTCTCTGTACCTATAGCCTTAGTCTTAAAATTAGTTCCAACAGACCAGATGATTTGGGTCCTACCCAGCCATGGACATATCTCCTCCCTTTAAGGATTCCCATTGCACCCCTAAACTTTGCACTTTCCCAAAATTAAACTTGTATTTCCCCAGTCTTCTTCTAGAATAGGCCTCAAAACTTTCATCTGGGCCTTATTCTTCCTCAGACTGATTCAGGGCCCCAAAGCCACTTTATATTACACTTGAGCTCACCTTCCAAATTGGACTTAATTTTTTCATTTAAATCAAACCATAATTTACCTAATACCCTTCCTCAAACTGGAGCTTTGCACTCTTCCCCACCAAAACTAGTCCTAACCTTCCCATGTCCACACTACCGATATTTTACATTTCTTACTATTTTAAAGTCAAGTCCCCAAATAGCTTAGTTGGTCTCAAACCTTTTGCTCACTTCCAGCCTTTTGTTCCTATTTTTTTTAGGTCGTTTCACTTGAAGTAGGTCTTCTACATATTCAAGGTTCCATTCTTTCTTAGAGCTTCTTTATTTCTTCCTTCTAGTTTTTTTTCACAGTGATATATATGAAAGCATCTCTTCTACCTTTAGATTTTTTAGCTACCTTTTCCCTGATTAAGCCTCCCAGCCTAGCCCACTACCACCCATTTCCTTGCCACCTAAAGAAACAGCTTGCCTTCATTTCCTGGTTGGTTTTGAGACCAATTTGTCCCATCAGCTGCCCCCTCCTTCTACTTATATACCAGTTTTTTGTTTTGTTTTGTTTTTTTTGTTTTGGGCTTAAGCTTCTTCCTGAGCTCTTTATCCATTGCCCTTTGGTTTTCATTTCTTCATTATCAACCCATATTCTCAGAGGGGTCAACTTGATGGCCATTTAAGAACCTGGGACACCCCTTTAAAGGATGTGGTAGAGTCTGAATTGGTATGTTAGTGTGAGAGAAGCAAAAGGTGAAAAGTGAAGGGGAAAGTTTGCTCCCTCTAGGGATGAAGGAAGTAGGGGAACCCTACAAGACTGAGGACCCAGGACACCTCTGAAGGACCCTGGAGGGCTGAGTTGGTGTGTCACTGTGAAAGATGCCAAAGGTCAAATATTCCTTCTCCAGAGTTGGAAGCTAGTAGGGGAACCTACAAGACTTTGAAGTCCCATTTAGGATTTAGCAGCCCAGTTTTCATGTATGAAGAACCTTTAAGGATTGAGGGCAGTGTCTTAGTGGAGGCTGGGCGATTTGGTGGCCTCTCTGGGTCCTTAGCTAACTCACCAGACTGATTAAAAGACTGAGCTTTTCCAAGATGAGACCTGTAGGAAGAAAAAGGCCTTGGGAAACATTCTATGAGGAGGTACCACAGATTTTCTAAGGTCTCAAGCTCAGTTGACCTGGGTTCTGAAAGCCCTGGTTCTGTCATTACTTTTGTGACCTTGGACAAATTGCCTTTAATGGGATTCAGCTGCTACAACTGTCAGAGGAGGTAGGACTAGATTATCTTTGAAGACCCTTCCAGCTGTAAAGATTGGTGATTCTAAGTGGCAGTGTTCACTGCTGCTGTGTGCTGATGGTGTTTGTGATCCGATGGGCTCCTAAGAGGAGGAGCTTGCAGGAGGCTAGATGAGAGCCTATGCTTAGATGGGGCTCCCCTGCCTACTCTAGGAGTTAGGTGTGTGCGAGAAGAGGGCATCTCATTCCTCTGAGTTATGACAGCTATATTTCTTTAGGTTTTCTGGACCACCCCTTTCTAAAAGGAATCCTGAGTTCAAACTAGGGATTCCGATAAGAGCCGGATATTTTTCCTGGTCATTGTTATTGGTGTTTGGTATCCACTGAGAGCACTGGCTGGGAGTTGAACTCCCATTGGGGGTGGGGAGGGATGGGATTTCTGGCTAGCCTGGCCCCTGTGAAAAACCCCAGGAGGAGGAGGTGGAGGTTAGGTTTCCTGGAATAAGTTGCAGGGCAGCCTGTGTTGTGTTTTGAAAACAAGACTTTTCCTTTTCTGTCTGATTGGTGCTTGTGAAATGTCAGAATTCTTGTTCTTACAGGGGAAGAGAGACAGGTATAGCATACAATCTTAATAAACATTAAGTGCCTATTGTGTGCTTTTTGAATATAATTTAAACTTGAGCAAGGTTGTTGTTGCATTAGGATTTAAGTCTCTGGATTGTAAAGGACTTGATATCAGGTAGAGTGAGTTTGGTTCAGAAGACAGCTACATTGATCATGCAGGGTAGGTTCACAAAGAGACAAATTGTGATTCGGGTATAAAAAGTCCCAAGTTTCTCTGCCTGTACAATGAATGCCCTTGTGGGAACCCTATTAAATTGTTTTATGTGGCCTTTGGGGGGAGGGAGTTAAAGGGCCAAATCAGTTCCTCTGACAGAGATCTTCACTGAATGGCTTCCTGGGAAATAGAATTTCTGCCTTCTAAAAAAAAGGGAAGTTTTCCTTTTTTTTTTTTCTTTTTTTTTTCCTGGCACTGCAACCTTGCTGGAAGCAGGAACTTTGCTCTTCTAGTGTCTGCCTTCAAGGTCATCCCCTTAAGAGATTCAATCCTGGAACTGTCAAGAAGCCCCCCAAATTGGAGGTGCACTTCAGAAAACTGTGTGAGTTATTAATAGCATTTCCCACTCTGCCAACGAATCCAAATTTAGCTTCTGAGAGCTGCTCAGTAATATATAAAGGGGAGTGGGATGGGGGTGGGGTAGATATTATTCATTTGTACTTCTTTTAAAAATGACAGTAATTCCTACCTTCTTAAGCTGCTTCAAGGTTGGTTCCATGGTTCATAAAGTTTTGAAGTCTTTTGGGAAAGGTATAGACTAGAAATTGTTGAGTAGGTGGGTGTGAATTGTTACTAGGTAAGAATGGGCCAGGTAAAAATTTTTTCTTAGCAACAAAATGATAAAAGGCTTCGTATGAAATATAACTGCCCTTAAAAAAATTTTCTAGGCCTTCAGTGCTATGTAAACAATGAAGTAATTCCATCCAGGGACCTGGGAGAGGAGGTTGGAGCCAAGAGCTTGTGTTGCTTGTGTCACAGTAAACCAGAGTCAGACAGGATCAGGCTGCCTACATCTTTTAAAAGTGAAATCAGGTACCTCGTTGGGGTCATAATTACTTAAGTACCTGATATCCTTTGGCAGCATTTGCAAAAAAGACATGGGTTAATAGGCAGCTTCAGAAAAAGGAGCATTTATTCCATCAGAGAAATAAACCTCAGGAGCAAGGTCTGGTGTAGTGATGTACACGAATCTTTAGCTGTCACCACAAATACGTTTCACATAGAGAATTAAACCCTGGTTTTTTATTCTTGAGCTAGGATTCTGGGAGTGATGTCATATTTTTCTCCCTACAACAACAGTGCTTAGCATGCAGGCATCTTTGGAACAGAGTAGCTTTGGTGAAATAACTTACGGTTGGCTTCTGCCCAGGGACCCTTTCTCATTTGCAAGGGAAATTGGCAAAAAGCAATTTAATTGTGGTGCCTGCAGTCATACTCTCCATCTCTCTCCATGGAACCTTAAGATATGTTTGTCTTCATCCTTGTCTCAGGACCAGTGATTAGAGGAGGTAATCCTGGTCTCAATGTAAAAGTAGCTTAAATAAAGGGAACTTTGGAGCATGGGGGAAGGCCACTGTGGTAGATCCCAGGAAGGTTGTTATGCTGGAGACACATACCCAAGAGATTTTGGTGGGAGAATGAACAATACCATGAAGGGAGATGATTTCCTTTTTCCCATTTGACATGGGAACCCTCCTGTGGCAGGTAATGGAAACCTCAGAAGAATAGGTACTGCTTCACCCAAGACAATAACTTTCCAAAGGTGGGACAATAAGGAACAAATCATTGGGCATGTGGAATTGATTATTGCACACTTTTGAGATATGGCTGTATTGAAGTTAGCTCTAGAATGAATTCCATATCTTAACAACATCACACCAGCAAAGCTGCGTATGCCTTATGTATCGGTACACCTTTTAAGGCTAAAATATAAAAGTCCATACTAACAAAATAAGTTTAGGGGTTGATCTTTCAGGCAACAAAGGATTCTTTGCTTTATTAAAAGTGATTCACTGTGTGACTGTGTTTTAATAGCAAACTCTTAGAGCATTTGAAATACAATACAATTTGAATTGCACAGATACGATTTATACATGTCATTCCCCAGGAATGCATGTGTTGCATAAAACAAGGTCAGTTTGTGTAGCCGAGATACAAAAAAGCATAACCTGTGTTTCTCAGAGGACTGTCCAGACACTCTCTGAATAAAAGCTGCCAGGATGTGGTGTCAGAGTAGCAGTCCCAAGGAGTATTTCTCAAGATACAGCCAACTAACTGTGACTGGGAAAATAAAAGGCTGGTAACCAATGAGCCATCATCTCCCAACTTCCTTCCAGGTTCACTTGTTGAGTTCTGGATGTCTCCTTACACCCATTTCCAGAGGCTTTTTGTTTTGTTTTTTCTTATGATGCCTTCCAAATTTAAGTTTAGGCTGATAAATTTGGCCTTTTAATCCCCCTGATCTTTTCTGCTTCATGATTTGAGCCTCTCAAATCACCTTTTCTGTGGTAAAGATTAAAACCCTCACAGTATAGCAAGCAAGATATAAAAGGGAATTGAAAAAGGCTGAACTTCAGGCTAATTAGAAGCAGGACTCAACAGTGTATGAAATTTAACCAGGTTTGGCTTCTGTGAAGAACAGTATTCCTGTATTCAGGCATCACAATATATGATACAGAAGTCCCTCTTGCCCACATTGGATTTACTGTTTATGGTGGGATTAGGTTAGGTGGTATTTCTTACCACAACCATCTTTGGAACACCAAAGTTAATTATGGCAGAAAAAAGGATTGTGGGGTGGCTTCATGACCTTAAATTTCTGTTCTGCTACCGAATTTAATTACAATGCAAGTCTATTTTAGAAATGAAAATTGTTTTTGAAAGAGAAGCAGTTCACAACCAGTGGGGGCAAAAACACAGATACATTATATAATGAAAGAGATTTAATTATTGTGAATTCTTCATTTTGTAGTTTATTTGAAACCATAGCTGATTCTTTTAGGAAACTAGAAGAGACTTTGGTGTGGGGGCCTGAAATGGTTTTTTCCAGGTTGGCTTTCTGGAGAGATCTCTGAAGCTTGTGCAGAGTGGGGGAGGAAGAAAAATCTCCAGGATAGTTCTCAGCCATCTTCAAGTTGCAGTAAGAGAAGTGAACTACATGACTTGTTATTATGATATAAACTTCTGTTTGTTTGAAGAGTAGAAGAATTCATAAAATTAAATTCTTCACCTCACATATTAGTGCTAGATCAAAGGCTACATTTTCAAAGGGACTGCTGAACCTAAGAAAGTTCATTCTTCTACTGATCCCATTGTTACCATCATTTGCCAATCAAAACTTCTGAAGGCTGAGAACCAAACTTGTGACTGAGCTTGAGAGTTGGTGAGGCCTAGGCTATTCAAGATGGCTCAGGAAAGGATTTCTGTCATTTAGTGGAAATAGGCAGGCTCTATGGGATGATCCTTTTAGTCCAAGTTTACTCATCTGTGAAATGAGAGGAATGGACTAGTTGACCTTTGGTGTCCATTCCAGGTTAAAAGCTATAATGCTGTTGATAAAGATTACCTTCTCAAACATTTTTGAGAAAAATTCTCTGGAAGGTAGAGGTCCAAACAAGTTTCATGTTCCCTCTGTGGACCTCTTTTTCTTCTTCTGTAAAGTTAGGGAGTGAGATTTTATGATCTTAGGTATCTTCCAGCATAAAATCAACTGTTAAGTTGTTCCTAGAACACTATCATCCTGAGCCTCTTCTGAAAAAGTAGTTTTCTGTCTTAATATCTGAGATCCTAATCCAGGTTGCCAGCATCACTTGCATTCTACACGTCATTCCTGTGGAACTAAATAACATTTAGATCAGAGGTGGTTCCATAAGAATGGCAAATGATTCCTACAGTGTTAGGGATCCATTGCTTTGGGGAAACACCTTGGGCCACAGGTTTATTTAAAGGTAAGGGGTTTGTAGAAATCATCTAGTCCAACTTATTTTATGGGGAAATCGGAGCCATCCAGGTTAGTAGTTAAGTGGCCCAGCTCCTGACGCCAAATCCAGCATTGGGCCCATTGCACTAGACTGCCTCATCTTTTCCTGCCAAGGCAGGAAATTTATTTTATCCCTTAACACAGTGGCTCTGCCTGGAAGGAATTACAATATTCTACTGACCCCCAAGAGAAAATAGCCATGTTCCTGAGAACAGTCTGTAGCAAAGTGTTTTGCCAAGCCCTTTTTGGCCCTGGGCCAGTGAGGTTGTATTAAGGGTTGGGGTTTGGCCTAAATGGAGGATGATTTCCTGGAGAGTGGTTGATGTTGCAAATTGCCTTTTGTTCACTGATCTCTGTCAGCACAATACCTTTCCCAATTAAATTTCCCCAATGTACTTCTGCCCTCCAATTGGAATTCTTGACAGCTTGGACCTCCTGTGTCAGGCTGCATCATTGAAGAGTTTAAAAGGATTTGGTCCTCTATTTCCTCAGATTTGAGTTGGGACATGGCCTGGCTAGTAGTGACAACATGACATAAAGCCCGCTTTTTGGGGGTTCCACCAAACTTGTAGTTGGGGACTAAGGAGCCATTTCCAGAGCTTGGAGCTAATGCCAAAACCCTGATTGTATCATGTGGTTTCAAGTGAAGCAGAAAGCACTGTGAGAAGCTCTGCCCCTCTTCCCATGAATTGGTTATCATTTTCATGCTATAGTGTTTCCCCCAGAGGTTCCTGTATTTAGGAAGGTGGGTGTCAGGCATACAGGAGTACAGACAGACCTATGGTCAGGAGGCAGATATAGGAGAAACTTGGCTGACCTCTTAAGAAGTGCCTGGGCCAGAAGGCTGGAGCACTGTCTTTGAGGGAAGCTGCTGGCTACAGGAGTCAAACAACTGGCTGTGAAGAAGGCAGCCTGGCTGATTTCTGGGCCCATTTCACCCAGTCTTGACCAGTGATGGCGAACCTATGGCACGCGGTGCTGAAGATGGCATGCAGAGGGCCTTGTGCAGAGCTGCTCCCCTCCCCCTCTTCACCACACCTGACATTTTTTCCACACACCCCAACCCTCTGCCAGCGGCTCACAAGCAGCAGAGCTGGAGGGGAGCAGAGTGCTGGGACCACTCCCCTCCCCCTCTCTACACTTGAGGACTTTCCTCACTTCACCTGCCCAGCAGCCCAATGGGAGCACTTCCTTTCCTGTGTGGAGGAAGGGGAAAGGGAAGGGGGGGGGGCACGCCCAGGGCAGCACTTTAAAAGGTTCACCATCACTGGTTTAGACTATCCTCTTCATGCCATTAAGAGATACTGGTAGCCCGAGAGTGGGGGAGTGTTTCATAAAAGTTGAAGACAGGATCTTCCAGTCCTTTTCTGTCTTTGATAAGCCTGTAAACTGGCAGCCTAGAGTATTCCTTCCTTCCTATTTAGCCACCCTTAATTCCCATTAAATTTGGGATTTATGCTTATGCAGCCACTTCATCACAATAACCCTGTGAGGTAGGTAGTGTCTTTATTGATACCTTGTTCCAAGAAGGGGGAAATTGAAACTTGGTACCAACCATGGGTCACTCAGCTTGTAAATTATGGAGCCAGGATTTGAACCCAGCTCTCCTGATCTCAAGTTTCCAAAGTTTTCATTAGATTGAACTTTCTTTTAAACTAACCATTTGTCTGTATATGTTCTTCATCTTGAGCTTTATTATACTGTATCCTCTACTTACCCATCCCCCACAGTACCACCATAGCCATCCTTCATTCCACTGTTGTTACCAACTTTTCACCTAGAATTTGGTAGAGGAGAACATGCAAATCCAGAGCCCTGTGGAAAACACTGGGGAAGCCCCAAAGCACCATGCCCAGTGCACCGGGTAGAGCAGCCCAACTCTTAGTTTTGATTTGGCTTTTGGTCTTCTGAATGATTGGGGGGGTGGGGTGGGGCAAGAGATTTCTCCTTTTTCTTACCTCATGTTTCTCTCGCTTTGGATGAGGAGGCTGGAAACTTGGGGATATGGCTTCTGTTCATGTTTTCTCTCATGATCCCATATTCCTCTCAACTCCAGCTGGGAGCTGACTAATAGTGTTTGTGGTCTATGTTGGGTAATAACACTTGGCAGGTGGGGGGATTATAGTCCCTTCTTTCTCAGGCATGTTGGGCCTGCCTTCTTCAGTTCTGTCTCTGCCATGCAAAATCTAAGATCGAGTTCCTCTTGAAAGCTGGCTGCCCATTTGAGAAATCTATTTGTAGATGTTTGTTTATCGGAGATGTGAACTCTTCTGGTCAGGCATCTCCAGCCAGCCTCCCTTGGCTGTGTTCCAGGCTTTCCTGGGGCCTCCCTTCTTCTCCACAGGAAGGTTGCCTTCCTCAAGTCTACGCCCCCCAGAGAAAACGGAAGTAGGTCTGGCATTCAGAGGTGAAGCAATGAAGACTTAGCAATGGCAAAGTTTGACTTAAAGTTTTAAGTATGAGAGCATTATTTTCAGGGGCTGAATAATAGGTCAGGGTGTCAAATTAATCTTCGAGCTAACCTTATTTCTCTCCACGTTTTTTCTCTTACAGTAATATTTTACCTTTGAGTAATTGTCCCCAGCTTCAGTGCTGCAGGCACATTGTTCCAGGGCCTCTGTGGTGCTCCTGATGCCCCTCACCCACTGTCGAAGATCCCCGGTGGGCGAGGGGGCGGCAGGGATCCTTCTCTCTCAGCTCTAATATATAAGGTAAGGGAGTCCATGGGAAATGAGTTGGGAGGGCCACTTTACACTCTGCTGTGCTCTTGTTATGGTGTCAACAAGATTATAAATTCTTTGGAGGGCTGGAACCACATCTACCAAGTTTGTTTTTTTACATTCCCTACAACTCAATTTTGAGTGACTGAGCTTTCTTCTCTGGTTTGGGGAGGAGAGTGAGGACTGCTAATCTTTGAGCAGAACCCTTGGGATAGTCTCTGAATGAAAGACTAAAAGAACCAGAACTTGAGAAAGGCAAGGAAGATGTTAACCCTCTCGTGATAGCTGGGAGCCAGGTTGAATATGTTGGCTATCATAGAGGAGGTAGGAATATTGATCCTCAGGCTAGGGAGGCTTTATGTTGGGACAGCCCAGTGGTAAGTTCTTTAAAAGGCTATTAACTGGGCTCTCTTTAAAGGCTTTTTCCAGCCTTGTTCACCTTCAAATCCTATATCTGCTGTGCTCAGTAAGAAGCCTATTGCTCAATGCCATCTTTCCAGTGTTTATTAGCCACACTTTAGAAATTGAATATCACAGAGTTGGTGAAGTATGGGTGTGATTCCTTCTAGGAACATACCCACCTGCTTTTCCTAACAAAAATCTAAGGCTGCATTAGCAATCAGAAAGGCTGTATAAGGCCCTCGATAAGCCAAATGGACTACAGGCCAACCAATACTGAAACAAATCTAGGGGAACCTTCTAGTTTTCCTTGGCATTTTGATGTTTCCATTGTGAAGTGAGGAGCTGATTGATAGTGGCATCTGTACTTCATGGCCCTTTTAATTTCCTGGGCTTAGATACCTAACCTACTTTGGTATCCTCCCATCTTTGAGTTTCATATATCACTGATTGAAGCCTGGGGCTTTATTTGGCTACTTTCTGAGCCTGGGATTAGAAGATTGAAAGGTATGCTCATCTGGGGCAGCCTAGGTGATAGCATGGTTCTTAAGAACCCTTGGAAGAGCTTTATCATAAGATCATCTCTTTAGCAGTCTGATGGATCCGAGGCCCCAGTATCCTGTGAACCTCAGATCAGGAGTCTTGAGAACACTGTGCAAGAGGACCAATCAAGGCAGCACAATATTACTGATCTGTGGTGCCCCAGACCTACTCCAGCCCCATTTTCCTGCTACGGAGGCTCCCTCAAAGGTTTCTAGCTTCCTCTCCAGTGCGAAGCAGATGGCTGGACTGAATGACTGAACAACATCTTAATTTGGATTGTGTATAGTTCTTTTAAACTAACCTTTCAGCTGTTTGTTTTAATCTTTAAGAATAAATAAAGATGACTTCCCTGTAAATATTTCCTGTAGAAGGTAGAGGGAGGGATGCCGTGTCCCTGAGATGCTGACTACCCTTATCTTCTTTCCTCATATTCCTACTAGGACGAGAAGCTCACTGTGACCCAGGACCTCCCAGTGCACGATGGGAAGCCTCACGTTGTCCACTTCCAGTATGAGGTCACTGAGGTGAAGGTCTCTTCCTGGGATGCAGTCCTGTCCAGCCAGAGCCTGTTTGTGGAAATCCCAGATGGGTTATTAGCTGATGGGAGCAAAGAAGGGTAAGGAGCGAGTGGCTCTCCTGCTGCTCCTTGGAAGTGATGCTGTGGATTAGGTGGGCATTTGCTGTCCAAGGGAAGCCTGAGTGTCTGCGGTTAGCTCTCTTCCTCCCCTATTGGGCTTCCCAAACCTTTGCTGTCTGTGTTATTTCAGAATAGATTGTCTAGTCAGAAACATAGGCCTTGTTGCAGGTTATAAAGGAGGTTCTTACCACATTAACCAAATCCCCTAGTGAGCTGTCCAGTGATGTTGATAAGTTAGCGGCATTGCTCAGAAAGATCCAGGGGCCTGGAGGGAGCTAGGGTAGTTACAATTTCCTGCAATGTCCAAGTTGTTCATGACAATCTAGGAAATAGCTTTTCTGCACAGTCCTTGCTTCTTTAAGAAAGGCCTTTGCAGGGGTCCTGGTGGCCTGAGATCATCCTCTCAAGAGGCTCAAGCTATGTCTGTTGAACTCCATCTCCAGAGGTGCCAATTTTACTTCAAAATGAAGGACTCTTTATCAACAAAGATTCAATCAAGTCTTTGCTTATAACTAGCAGCTGACATCTAGTGCTTTCAAGTCTCCAAAGCACTTACTAGTCTTAATTTCAGTTGAGCCTCACAACAACTGTGAGGTAGGTTACTATTCCTATTTTAAAGATGAGAAAACTGAGGCTCATTCATATCATTCATGAATGTCTTCAGAGGTGGGATTTGAACCTGGGCCTCCCTTCCTGACTCCCATCCAGCACTTTATTCTTACTACTGTGCAACATAAGTTGAAGGTAAGCTTCCCAAGTGAGAATCCCCGGGGGCCTTAAAACAGTAGCCCTTCAAGTCTAGACCCTCCAGAGCTTATCAGGAAAGGCCTTAGCGGGTGCTAGGAGACAGGTGCCTTTGGCCAAGACTAGTACCCTGTGGGCATCTTCCCCTGCAGATTGTTAGCACTGCTGGAGTTTGCTGAAGAGAAGATGAAAGTGAACTATGTCTTCATCTGCTTCAGGAAGGGCCGGGAGGACAGAGGTGAGTGGTCCCAAAGACCTAGTTTCCCAGTGGGGTGTAGCAGGGAAAGGGGGGTCCGAGCAGGTGCTAGCCAGGTCATGGTTCTGGTTGTTCTTGGGCAGCCCTAGAAACCATAGTGAAAAAGACCTGGGGATCCGAGTGTGCCATAGTGGGAAGCCATGATGAGTACTGCTGTGTTCTGTACATTTTTTTTCCCAGTCTTCCTTTGGAATGGATCGGGGGTGGGGGTAGGGTGGGGTGCGTGGGAAGGCTCCCATTCTCTATCCCTCACTGGGGCCCTCCTTGCTCCATTCCTGCAGCTCCACTTTTGAAGACCTTCAGCTTTCTGGGCTTTGAGATTGTGCGTCCAGGCCATCCTTGTGTCCCCTCGAGGCCAGACGTGATGTTCATGGTTTACCCCCTGGACCAGAACTCATCTGACGAGGACTAGATGCAATGGAGGAGGCCACTTGGACCAGGAGCCACAGCAGGGGACATGGGGAGGTTAGGCAGCCCTGGGGTGGAGGGGGCTCCACGCTGCTGCCAGGGGAAGGACGCTGTAGGGCTCAGGGTGAGGGTCTCCTAATTGTGTTCTCGGAGTTGACTCGTTGAAATGTGTTTTCCATAAAGAACAGTATAAACATATTATCCACATGTAATCACCAATAGTAAATGAAGATGTTTATGAACTGGCATTAGAAGCTTTTTAAACTGCGTTGTGTGGTGTGCCCCAGCCTAGGGGAGAGCATTGCCTACTGCACGTAGCAAGGGGCTGTCCAGGCACAGGGGCGAGCCACATGGAGGGCTGGCTGGTGGGCATCACTGTAAGGCTCTATCTAGTTCCCCTGCTTTGGTCTTTCTTGTTTTAAAGATTCGTGTATCTTTTTCTTTGCTCTTAGCCCATCACTTTGGGGGCCCCTTGGGGGTGGCCTCCCGATATATCCCTTGAGATGTAGCTTTTTTTTTTTTTTTTTTTTTTGGACACTTCATTACAGCCCCCCTCTCCATAGGTATATACATTTTGTCTTGGAGTAAGCAACACCAGTGTATGGTTTGGCCCTTCTTTACAGCTTAGTGCCCTCCTGGCTTAGTCTGTTCAGTGTTAGCACTGCATTCAATAAAGGGGCATTCGAGTTCCCTCCTGCCACGTGGACTTTTCTTTAGGGCTCAGGCTCCTCGGCTCAGTTCTTCTGCCAGCCCCAGGGGTTTCCTTCCTAGGCTTAGAGAGCTAAGAAAGCAACTCGAGGCTTGGGAGTCGGGGCTGGGTGATACTTGGGATGAAGTGATGGACTTCTCTGCCCCTCCCCCCATCCCCCAGGAGGGCAGGAAGAAGGGTGCAAGCGGCAGAGAAGTGGCCTGCATCCTGGTTTTCACTGAATAGCTTGTTCATGAGGAAGAGGGGAGGGAGGGAGCCAGCAAGCCGGGAGCTGTCTGACCCATCCAAGCTAGTGAACTGGGTTGGTCCTTTTGGGGAGGGGGGTTGGCAAGAGTGTGTTGTGTTACTGTGTCAATAAACTGGTTTAAAGTTGTGTTTGCTTTGTCCCTCTTTCCCCTGCCAGTGTGACCTGTTACTGATGGTGGCTCTTTGAAACAATGAAGAGCCTCTCTCCGGGTGGGAGGAGAAGTGCACAAAACAGTAACAGTTCTGCAAGGGCTGGCCACCTGTCCTTACAGCCTGGGGTCTCTGGGGTCCCATTTCTGCTTGCCAGGCCCCAGGGACGAAGGGTCTAGAACAGATTCCTAGTGACACTCTGGAGAGACCCATGTACACACTGCAGCTCCGGCACAACTTGATGTGACCCTGTGGGAAATGGCTCGCAACACCTGGCTTGCTAGGCCTGTGGGGATTACTGCCTAACTTAAGCATTAGCTTTTAAGCAACACCCATTACAGCTAGAGAGCTTAAAAAAAAGCAAGGGGGTGGGGGGAGCGGCTCCAAATGGTCACAAAGTAGGCCTCCTTATCTCCCCTTTTTTTCCATCTCCTGGGATTCCTGGTTTTCCCCACAGTATTCCCAAGAACAGGATGAACATTCTCCCTCATCTCCTGGAACTTGTTAGGAATCTATGAGGCCTCGCTTGCAACTGATACACTTGGCTTTGATAATGGCCGCCTCACCTGATATTTCTCCATTCTCATCTAACCTGTTTTTTGGGCCTGATGCTCATTATCTGGAAATGGCAACAATAGCTGCCCAGAAGTACACTGCCAGAGCAGGAGTGGCCTTGAAGCCCCAGAGCTGCTTGGAATGAGCAAATTCACCCAAAGAACCCCGAGGGCAGTGGCTAAAGGGTGGGCACTCCCAAGAGCCTAAGGAGGAAGAGAGTTGAATGTTGCCAAGACCAAGGACAGGAGAAAGGAAAGAGGCTATAATGCAGGAATAAGGAAAATGGAGCTAGGGGAAGGGAGAAGTCAGTAACAAGAAGAGGGATAGGCAAGGGGTTGTAGCAGGGACCAAATCCTGGGTCCACTCCTTGCCCAGGCAGAGGCAGAAGTGGCGGGGGGGAGAGGAGGGTTCCCAGGTTATTCTCAGAAGTCTGCTGCCCTCTCCTGGTGGCTCCTCAGAGTCAGGCCTATATTTGGAACTTTGTACACTAGGTAAGGCAATCCTTTTGAGGCAAGAATGGGGAACTTTTGTTTTTTCCCCCTGTGAGGGCCACTGACTCCAAAAAAAGAAACAACCAAGAGCCACACTTTTAAATAAGCAACTTTTGAGATTTTTTTTCCCCCTCCCTGGAGGAAGATGACACAAAACTCGCAGGATTTTAAAATCATAACAGGGTCATAAAACTTTTATTTGATATTTTAAAAAATTAACTTCAGTTCTCTCATCATGGTCAACTGGGGGGCAAGGGAGAAAGCTAAATAGAAAGCCGAGAGAGGTAAAACTCCAAGGTTTTAGAAAGCTCACTTGAGAGTGGGCCACTGCCCCATCGGTGGCTTTAAGAGTTGACTATTCCCAACCTTCTTGTGTTCATGGTATACCTGAGACACTGTTCTGAGACTTCTATAAGCAGGGAAGTTGTAATTTGGGCTGCAGTGTTCACACAGTCACCCTATCTGGTGCTATCTGGATTGAGGAAGTGTCAGTAGACAGAGTTCCTTCTTCAATCCCCCAAAGTTCAGAAGCCTAAATTTTGGATAGGTTTGTATAGACCAAACTGTAGCTCTAGGCCAGCCATGCCACCAGCTCTAGCCTAAACCCATCTCTATTGTCACAACCTTAGAGTCGGGATGTACCCAAATACTCAAATGCCTCACAGCACCTTGGGAATTGGGGTCTACAAATTAAAAAAAGAAGAGGTTGTGAAGGTCAGAGAAAATTTGGGGGTAGGAAAAGGTAAGCATCAGCACCAACCCACCCAAACATAGAAGTGTATATGTGGTGACGTGGTCTGGGGAACACTACTAGTAGCTGAGTGCAGCTCTGTGGCACACACTTGGGAGAAATAACCAGCAGCCCTCACAGGTTTGTGATTGTCTCTTAAAAAGATTTATTTTCTCTTCTTGCCTGAATGTACAAAGGCAAAAAGAGTACAGTTTGTATATATATATATATATTTATATATATATAAAAAACAAGGAACTTGGTAATGTACACTTTACAGAAGGGAAGAATCAGGAAGACTGAAATCAAACCCAACAGAGCAACTCCAATGGAACAAGCTATAAACAGCAACACTGCCCCCTCCTTGCCAGGCCCAACCTGTTCCCAAAGGGTCGAGTACCAGGGCAAGGAGCAGGGCTGGGGAAAGGAGTTGAGTAAAGGGGCCTGAGGGGGGGGGGGGGGGGGGTTCATCCTGGGAGAGCCCCCTGGCTACAGGCTTAGCAGAAGGTCTCTGGTTCCCCCAGTGCCACCACAAATAGCAAGGTAAGCCCTGTTGGGGGGGGGAGGGGGTCTTGCTCATTGCCTAGTCAAGTCAAACTCTGAGAGGCTTTAGAGCAGCTCGTGGGGCCTAGGGCTGGAGAGGGCAGTGCAGCAGTTGACATGGAGTATTCCCTTCTCAGAGCTTGCAGGATATGGCCTCAATTCCCTCTGCAAGCTCCCCAGTGGCCTCCCTCACTTTATCATGGGAGTGGGAGAAGAGGCCTAGACTCTCTGGTGCATTCTCACACTCCCTTTGTATGTTACTTTTATCTTGGTACTAACTAGGTGTGTTGCAGAGCTGGGACATAAGGATAAGAAGAAAGAAAGAGACGAACCTCAAATTATAGCCCTATTCATTCCACATGGGAATCAGTGCTGCCCTCAGCTTGCTAGCTGGCTAGGGATGGGCTTCAGGCCTTGTTAAAACCTTTCCCCCTTTCTTCACAGCTTCTCAAAGCTTTCAAGCCTTCTTTCAGAGGGGAGCTCTGATAAACAGTTCTTTGCAGTTCTGTGTAAAGAACTTGGCTTGCTCTGGCCTGAGCTCCTGGCAGCAAGCCTCTCCCCCCGCCCCAGGTTCCCCCCAAAGTGGAATTCTCTCACTCTAGTCTCTCAAATCTTAAGAATGGTCTGGTTCCCTCAATGGTCCCAATTGTGCCTGGAAGTCCTGAGGCCTGAGGTAGGAGTGCAAATCCTCCACTTAATATTTTTCTTCAACTCCATCTCCAAGTTAGCAGCCTTGTACCTGCTATCACAGTGTGATTGGCAGGCTAGGGAGAGAAGCTTGGGCCTGGCAAAGGGCCAGGGGTCTGGGAATGGGAAGAAGCAGGTTGCTTTTGCTGCCATCTTCTCTTGTGAGCCCTTCCTCCCTGATGCTGGGGGAAGGTCTTGGATATAGGGATCAAAGAGCCAAACATTAGTTGAAGAATAAAGAAAAGAGAAAAAGCTGTTCCCTTCTGAAGAACCCCGAGCCCATCCTGTCCCACCAGCTATCTCGTCTCTATGTTACAGAGAGAGACAGATGGAGCAAGAGTTTGGGGCCATCCATGCCCGCCCAATGGGAAAGAAAACTACCCCAAACAATTTCCAAACAATTCCTCTTTACAGTATGTACAGAGCACGCCGCAGGCCGGCGCCACAGATACAAAACACACAACAATATTTAAAAACAAACAGGAACAGTGAGATGGGCCACTGGCTCAGCCCCACAGCAGCCTGGGAAGTTACAATGCAGACTAGGCCCCAGAATGAGCTCTTGAGTGGTGGCTGGTCTCAGGGGAGGGGACTTGGACCCAAGTCCAGTAGCCTCCTCAAAGGGAAGTCACTGCTCCAAGCACAGCCTATTGGGAGCAGTATAAAGGAGGGAGAATAATTAGGGGAAGGGGGTAACTGCTTGATGGCCTGCAATGAGGTCTGAAAACAGCAGCTTTGCAGAAGAAGGCTTCGTACCCAACCAGGGCAAAGAGAGAGGCGTGGATCCTCAAAGAGGAAAGCCCTGTAGGTTGACTGTCCCATCTTTTCTACCTCCAGGGATCCCCACAATTCTTAGAAAACCACCTCAGCCAGGTATTGTGCTTGCCCCAACAACCTTGCTACCCTATGAGTTGAAGCCAGGTTCCTATTACTCAACTGCTTCCTTCTGGACACAAAAAGCTTTCTTCTATCCAGCCTGGCCTGGCCTCTCTCCCAGAGGTCCAAGGGGAAGGGAGAAAGAAGAAATAACCCCAAAGTCCCCTCAAAGAACCTAGGGGTTGAACTCAAGAGGCTGATCTCTGGATTCATAGAGGTCCTCTGAGCACTGCTACCCTGCCCTCTGAGGCCCACATCTTCCAGGGGCAAGGCAACAGGCTCGATGCTGGCTTGAGTTCCCCATCAAATGGGGAAGGGGAGAATCTCAGATCTTTGAAACCTCTCTTCTTAAGGGCCTACCAGTCCAACAAACCTCCCCTAGCCGGCAACCCCTATAAATAAGATGTGTGTTACATATAAACACAGCTTCTATTGGCACACATGGAGGTTAGAGAGTTCTATAAAATCAAGTACACATGTTCAGAAAGAGACGAGGGCTGCATGTATGCATGGCCCTAAATAAGGAGGATACACAAATGGCTGACCATGGACAGCGTCTCCAAGATCTGCTGAGTTCTCCAGGGGCCACCTCCCTAGCACTACCCTACAAAGAAAAGGCAGGGTTCAGAGTTTCTAGCCCCCGAATGACCCCAGGTTTCCCACATCAGAACTAGGTGGTATTTTTCTCTGCCTGAGTCTCAAGAGTGGGAGGGAAAGAAGAGGCTGGAGAGGGACCCCCTGAAGAGAGGAAACGAAGGAGGGTAGAGAAGAAAGGAAAGGCTTCAAAGTCAAAAGGAAAAGGACTTGGGAGACAAACAGCAGGACCTAGGGAGGATGTGGGGAGAAGGCTCCATTTTATAGGCCCTGTTGGTACTCCAATTCCAGTTCCCAGCTCTCCCAGGGGGATCCAGTAGGTGGGCTCTGTGCTGGTGCTGGGGTTAAGGGTATAGAAACCTCAAAATAGAGAAGCCTCCCTCTTGGGTCCTCTGGGTGGGGGGGCTTGGGGGGGTTCCTGTACAGGGTGGGCTCTGAGTACAGGCACACACATATGTGCATAGGGAAGGGGGAGAAGGGATCTTCATTTCTGATGACTTTGTTTTCACAATCACAGAGAAAACAGCCCTAAAATTTCTTTCCTGAGATTCTAATTCCTCTGCTTGCTTCCAGGCCCTGGAGCCCCAGCTTCTGGGGAGATGAAGGGTCTGGTGGTGGTGGAGATGGGGGTGTGATTGCCGCGCTTTCTTCAGATCCCACCTGGCGTCTGGGTTGCGTCCCCTGAGGGTGACCTTGATGGGGTCTCTTGGTTGGAGAAGGAGCTCAGGAAATGGAGCAGTGACTTCCCTGGGCCTGAAGCAATGCCCCCAGATTACAATCAATGCCTTTACCCCTACTGGGACCACAACAGTCACTGTGGCCAAGAGAATAAATACTTTTGCTAAGTACCAGCTCTCCAGCTCCTGAGGAGGAGGGAGGGATGGGGAGTCCAGGGGTCTGGTAGAGAGGAGATTGCCAAGGATCTGCCTCCAGTCTCGATGAGAATGGCAAACAGGATGATCAACACCATTCAACTGATGTCTAATGGCACCTCCAGCACCTCCTCGGGTCACCGGCCTCGGAGCCCGCATTATCCCAGAGCTTCAAGTCCTGCCAGAGGAGACACGGATGTTCAGCGGTGTTCAGTCTGGCCAGCTCAAAGGCCACAAGGTGGCGTCCCAGGGAAAAAAAAACTCAGTTGGGAAGTGTTCTTTGTTGGTGTTTTAGGTTTCTTGAGGTGATTCCAGGGGTCAGGGGAAGGACTTACTGAAGGTTTCTGTTCTAAGACTTCTCCCATTTATTCAGACAAATTATCCTTAAGTCTTAGACATATATATATATATAAATAAAATCTGGAAGGGAGCTGAGAATTAACCCCCTCATTTTGCAGATGAGGAAAATAACCCAGAGGAACTGTGATTTATCTAGGATTATATGGATACAAAGTGAGGATTTGAATCCAGACCCTCTGATTTCAAATCCAACACTCTACTCCTACACATACAAACTTCTAGCTGTTTTCTCCCCCAGGAGTGAATGACTTAGTCAAGGCTTAATTGTATACAAACTAGCTTTTCTATTCTCACAGATTGTGAAGGACTAAATGGATCTAGTTCACTTTCCAGCCTTACCCCTCCCCCCCAAAGGAGTACCTACCATTCTCACCTCCGGGGGGGTGGGTAGAGTGAGGGAGTTGAGCCTTGCTGGCTGGCAACAATGGCTGTAGAAGAAAGACCTGGAGGAGGAGAAGGAGGGTATGTCACAGAGTAATCTTCCTAAGGACTGTTAACTCCTCCCTCCCTTCCCGTTGCAGGGCCCTATGATATCTCTTGCACCAGCTGTGGTGGTTGATGGAAATGAGGCTCACCAGTCAGGGAGTCTGTTTATCTCGTTTAAAAAGGAAGGCCCTGTTCTTTGGGAGTTTGGGCCTAACTTCCAAGAGCTTCAGGAGAGAAGCAAATGCCCCCCATTTATCTTTGAAAAAAGCCGAGATATCATCTCATTAAATGTTCTCCTTTTACATTTTGGGGAAAAGAAGGTTGAAAGATGACATACCTTACAGAAGGTCACACATAGGCTACCAGTAATAGAGATGAAAACTCATGTGGATGAGCTCACTTCTTGTCTAGGGAAAGTGACCTTGCTGGCAAGGCCCCTCCGGTGGGCTGTGATTTTAGTAGTATATATAAAAAGGGGAAGTGGGGGGTGCTGAGGCTCACCTGCTGCATAGGGCAGGTTATACTGTGCAGGGAGGAGTGAGTACCCTAAGTGGTGGTGGTGGTGATGTGTAGACATCAGGCGCTGAGAGGGAGAGGTTCGAGGCCGGTCTACACTCCTCTCACTCCCGCTGGTTCCCCCAACACTGCTACAGCCTCCGCCACTCCCTACCACACCACAGCCCCCTCGATCTCTCTCCTGAGAAGCCTTCTCACTTATCTGGAAGGGAAAACAAACAACAAAGCTCCTAAGTGAAAGTCAGAGACCCAGACCCAGACCCACCCACACCCAGAGATAGCAGTGGGAAATGTAGTAGATGCCAAAGCCACTAGAGAGTTTTGGCTGAATTCAATCACGTTGGTTCCCACTTATACCTCAAAGCTTCAGGAAGTCCTAGAACAAAGGAGATGTCCCTGGTGGGATCAATGTCAAACCAATCAACTTTGTAGCCCAAATCCTCTTTCCTCTGTGGGGCTAGGTCTGTGTGGCTCTGCCAACTCCACCAAAGCTCTTACTTACTGTGGGAGACTTGCTCTTGTAGTGGCTGGCATGCTGCTGCAAGATGTCCAGGGCCTTGGACTCTGAGCTGGACTTGCAGCTCACACTGGGGCTGGCTCTTGCCTTGTCAGCATCTTCACCCCCTGAGACCTTGCTACCATATGGGGAGAAGGAATAGCTGGAGGGCAAATAGGAACCTAGGACAGGAGGAAAAAGTTATGAGGCAGAGGGGACCTTTTGGGTGAGGCTGGATCCCTGGGCATCAGCTTCACTGGATCTGATTGAAATAATATTCAGCAGATAGTACCATATTCCAATGGCCATCACTGGGTTGTCCCCTATGCCCTTGTAGGAACCCCTTGGAAGAGGGATACAACCTTCAAGAGCTCCTCAATAAAATTAGCTTAGCTAAAACTTAAAACATCACTGGGAGGTCAATGCTGACACAATTCTAAAAGGAAAGGGACACTGGCCCCAAAGAGATATTTCATCTGCTTTCTCTTTGAGGGACCTTCTCCATATCTGGCTTGACCCTCCCCACTAGACTCACTCCAAGAACTCTTGGAAAAGGGTTAGGGATTGAAAAAGAAAGATTATTTCTAAGTTTGTCTTGAAATGTCTTAATCCTGAATGACTCTGGTGGGTCATCAAGAACAAACTATGGGGTGGGGAGCAAGGGAGGGTGATGGCTCTTTTCTGAAAGCTTCATAAGCATTTCCCATGACAAGGGCCTAGAGTGCCTGGAATCATTAAGCAATAAGCTATAGATAAGTCAACAAGCATTAACAAAGGGTTTACTTTCTGTCTGATGCTCTTCCTATCTCTTAGTTCCACAAATTTTGGAGCCACCTGACTGGACTGAGACTCCACAGTGTTTCCTGCTTCTTCTGAATGTCTCCAACACTGGGGGCTTTTAGACTACACTACACAGGATCACCCTTAATTATGTATATTGATTCGGATTATATATTTAATCCAAGTGTGTACACTTTGGTTCTCTAAGAACTGAGACTGTTTTTCACTTCTTTTGAAGTACCTAGTGCCCAGTTCTGAGCATGCTGTAGGAGCTGAAAACCAATGCTTCCCAAAGTGAAATACAGAACTCTGCCTGGTTTTGAGAGAAAAAGTGGTTGTGATAGAGATGTTTCTGTTCAGTCATTGATGGGGCCTAAATAAATGGCAACTGGGCAATTGAGGAGTAGTAGTGAGTAGTTGCCCTTGGTGGTCATCAGGACATTCTGGCTGGAGAGCATTGACAACTAGTTCTAGGTAAGGGGTTGACAGCTGGCACATAGAAGCACCTTACAAGGAAGATACCTTTTTGAATGAGATGCCATCTGAACCATCCCTGACCAAGAACTGGTCAGGTAAATACAATTTTAACTATGTACTTTTATTTCCCTGATGCTCTGATATCCTACCTGGGTAGTTCTGCATCATGACGGCAGGCATGCCCCGGTAGCTGGGATGGTTTGGGTCATAGGATTGGCTGTAGGAGTAGCCGTGCATATAGGGAATATAAGACTGATGCTGGGTGAGAGGGGAGGACACAGGCACATGGACGCTGGGACGGGGCTCCTTGCCCCCAAGACGGGCCTCTTCAGAGGGGGGCAGTTTACAATCTCCACTTGTGCTCTCTTTCCCGTCCTCCTTGGGGACAGAGTCCTTACTCCGACTTCTTTCCTCCTTCAACTTTCGGTCCCGCTCCTCCTTCCACCGCTCATCTTCTGACTTGATATCTGAGTACTTGGCAGGATAAACATATGTCCACATTCGAGGTTCTGTCTCCTGCAACAACCAGGGTTCAGGGATTGAATGGAGTGAGGGAGAAAAAAACCTGATTCAGGTCAGAGTGGAGACACCAGGACAGAGCAGGAACCAGATTATGGGGAGTGAGGCTACATTGGCTTTTAAGGTTCTCCCCAGGCAACTTAACCCAGACCCTCCCACTTTATTCTTATGTAGGAGACAAAGATAAAAGAAAAGAAACAAAGGTTAAAAACAAACAAACAGAAAAAGAAAAGAGACCAGATCACTAGGTTAAACTAAGAAAAAGAGACAATTTAGAAAACCACCTTCTGAAGACAGGGGGTGACCCTTTAAAAGGCATTCTGGGGCAGTCAGCCCTTACCTTTTTTTCAAGAAGAGGGATATGGAAAGAGGGAGAGCAGCAAACATAAAAGTATTCATCTAGGGCAGTGATGGTGAACCTATGGCATACCATATGGCATGCCAAAGATGGTACACAGTATATTCTCTGTGGGCACCCCCCCCATTCATTACTAGAAAGGTAAAGGGGCGCAGGCAGAGCTGCTCCCCTCCCCCTCTCTCCCAGGTGCCCGATAACATTTTCTGACCAAGCAGCCCACTAGGAGCACTTCCTCCTTCCTCAGTGTGTGGGGGTGGGGCATGGCATGAGGTCTCTAAAAGGACTGCCATCACTGACTCCATGGCAAGGCAAGTTCTCAGTCCCAATTTGTCCCTCCCTCCCCATTCTTTTCTTAGCAGTGCTTCTCAATAGAGAATGGAAGACTATCACCAGCCCATTTCACAGGAGCTGAGAGGCCAAATTCCCAAGAATAAAAACCTTTCAAACAGGTATGATGACAGTTTAGTATAGAAGAAAGAACATTAGACTACTAGCAGTCAGGCATGAGAGTCTAAGAACTGCTGTTAAACTACTAATATGACCATGGGCATATCATTGCCTGTCTGAGCACCACAGAATGGAGATGGATGGGATCTCAGAGATCCTCGAGTCCAGGGCCCTCCATTGATAGATGAAGAAACAAACCAAGGCTCAGACAAGGAAAGTGAGTTATCCAAGGTCTTGTAGTTAGCTAGTGGCAAAACCAAAGGCTATGCTCTTTCTTCTCTCTCATCCTGCCTCTAATAGAAATCAGAGCTACACCTTAGTTAGTTCCCTAGGTGTTAAGGAGTCTCAGAAGAGGTGAGTAACAGTGTTTTCAAAGTACTGAGTACTACCTGAAAGTGCATAGTGGATCTAGAAGTCTCACCAACCTCTCTTGAGACACTAATTCTTGCCATTTTTATACAAGAGGAAAATGAACATTGGGGCAGGATGAGTATGGAAAGGAAGGACGGAGAAGCCATCAAAGAAAGAAGAGTCCCAGCAAGTTACCTGTCGGTACCACAGCACGGGGTCCACGTCCGTCTGCCGGCCACACTCGGCAGCCGCTTTGGAGTCAGAGGCCTCTTTGCCCAGGTGGCTGGCCTCGCTCAGTTTCACCTTGAGTCCCTCAGCTGCCTGACCAGGGAGCTTGGAGGAGTCCTCCAGCTTGGGGATGATGACAGACTTGGCAGGGTCAGCCCCTGGCTCTTTGGCCTTACCAGGCCCTGACTTCACGAGGTCTGTCAGGCTTGGGGCTTTGGTGAGTGTCGGTGGAACGGATGGCTTCTGTTTCCACTCCTCCTTGAGAGCAGCCTCCCGCTCCTTCAGGCTCAGCTCCACCTTCTTCTCCAGCCCCCGCTGCTGCTGCTGCTGCTCTAAGCTCTGTCGCTTCTGCTGTTCTTCGTACTGCTGGCGGTAAGCTGTGTTGGTGCTGAGGAGGTGGGTGTGATAGCTCTGATCACTGTAGCCATAGGGAGGAACATAGGCGTACTGGTTATAGTACAGTGACTGCATGTACATGTTAGGGCGCTGCTGAATGACGGAAGGCTGCTGACTAGAACTGCTTAGCTCTGGCTTCTTGTCCTCACAACCCTCGTTCTTGACTTTTGCCTCAGTGTTCTCAGGTTCCTCATCCTTCTTCACCTTCAGTGACTGGCTCTCCACTCCAGTCTGACTGCTGGGGTTCAGTGTCCCGGGGCTGGACTGAGGGTAGCCTGGAGAGTAGTAGGTCTCAAAGCCTTGGTAATAGGGGGAGTCTTTGCTCTGGGGCTGAGGGGGGAAAAGAGTTTTCTTAGCCCCTTCTTTGACTAACTGGTCGGGGTCTTTTGATTTGACACTGTCTACCTTGCCTTCCCCATCCTCTCCAGCATCTGAGATGTCAGAGTATGCAGGACTGTTGTTTTTAACAGAACCAGCCTCTGCTCCATTCTGAGTGACGACATGCAGGGGGGTCATGGGCTGGGCAGGAGTTGTGCTATCTAATCGACTGCTGCTGCCAATGGAAGGACTAGGGGCATTATCTGTAAAGCTGTAGATCTTGTCTGCCTCAGCTTTGATGCTGGCCAGCCGGCTCTGGTGGGGGTCTGAGGAGCCATTAAGGAGCCCCTCGCTTTTGGTCCGATCATCACTGGATGACTCCCTGAATGGGCTCTTGCCTTCTTCGGCTCGGCAAACTTTCCCAGGGGTCAGGGGATTTTCAAGTTCCTTCAACTCTTTCTTCTTTTTTTCTTTCTTCTTCTTGTCCTTGGCTGGAGTCAGGGCAGGGTTGACAGTGAAAGGCTCTCCCATCACAGTAGGCTTGGGCTGAATAGGTTTAAGCTGTGGGCTATTGGGCATGGCCTGGACGACTGTAGTAGTCAAACCAGAAGAAGAACCTGGGCTGGCCGCTGTGAAGGTGGCAGTCTGGAAGGTGTAGATCTGTTGAGGGGGAATGGCAGGGGCAATGGGCCGGGCTGACTTTAAACTCTTGGAAGGAATCTTTTCAGGTTTTGAACTAGAAGATTTTTTAGATTTGTCCTTGTCCAAACATCTCTTCTCCAATGAATCAAAGCCATCATTGCTTGTCTCATCCACTACTGAGGGACCATCCTCAGAGCCATCATTGGACAGGGCCCCAGGGTCTGTGTCCCCTTCCCCGCCCAGTTTCTTCTTACAGAGGCCCTTTGTGCTGAATTTGCTTGAAGGAGAGGGGCTATGGGGTTCCACCAGTCGGACTTTTGGGGTGGCTGAGCGGGCAGGGGAGAGGGAGCCTTTCTGGGAGACTGAGGCACCATTACAGCTCCCAAGGTCTGTGTGCAGGGAAGGTTCCTCCCCATATTCACTGTCTCCATCAGCTTCTGGCTTGCTGTCATCATCTGTGTGTGCATGGGCCTGATGGTACTTTAGTCCATTGATGTGCTTGTATTTCTTGTTGCAGTTTGGGTGGGGGCAGTCAATGAGGACTGGGGAGGGGCAATTTCTATCTAAGATGGCAGGTTCTACCTTGACCCCAGGAAGAGGTCCAGTGGCTGAGCCCATGGAATTGGTTCGGACTCTCTTGCTCCCTTTTGAGTCCTCAGAGCTAGAGTTCAGCTCCATGTCAGAAAGGGGTTTATTTTTTCGCTTATTTGCAGAGGAAGGACTGGCCTTGACATCCTCAGTGGTAGTGGTTGGGGGAGGGCGGTGCTCTGAGGAATTCTGGCTGCCCCGTCGGCCTTTGCTGTTAGCCCCTGCCCGAGTCTTGCTGCTGTTGCTGGTCCCTTTGCTGTCAGAAGCTGTAGCTGTCTCATTTACGGGTGTGTTGCTGTTGGGACGCATGCGCTTACCTCTGCCTCGGCCATTGCGCATCTCCAGGTCGCTGGTGGGGGAGTCACAGAACCTAAGTAGTAGCAGTAACAAGACAGTAATAATAACAGAAATAATAACTAGCATTTATATAGGTACCTACTATGTGCCAGACACTGTACTAAAGAATACTTTGCAAATATCCTCTCATTTGATCTTTACAAAAACTTGAGTGTTACTGTGATTCCCATTTTCCAGATGAGGAAAGGGAAATAAACAGAGTTTAAGTGAGTTGCCCAAGGCCACATAGTTAGAAAATGTGTAAGGCTAGGTCTGAGCTTCCCGAGTTCCCTTTAGCCTCCAAATCCCAACTAAGTAAATGTTTCTGGTTAGGAAGAGAAAGTCAGTGTGACTGCTGCTCCAGGGGGAGCTTTGGCTCTTGGCTGGGTGACACCAGACCAAATAAACAAGGTTTGGCCCACAAACAAACCTCCCTACTTTCTTCTCTATGGAAGCCTTCACCCTCACCACATGGCACCAGTTGAGATCACTGTTCTTAGTGCTGGTTTATAGTACACTACTAAGCTTTGAAAACCTAGGTGGTTATCAACGATCCCTTAATAAATATATCTAAAGTCCCAGAGATTTACTGGCTAACCATGACCACAATGTCATCATCATCACTTGCACTTATGTAGTATCTACTATGTGCCAGGCACTGTGCTAAAGCACTATACAAATATCTCATTCAAGAGGCAGCTAAGTAGCAGGGTGGGGAGAGTGCCAGGTCTGGAGTTGGGAGGACTTGGGAGTCAAGTCTAGCCTCGTATTTCCTATCTGTGTGACTCTGGGCAAGTCACACCTCACCCTACCCCCCAAAAATGATCACATTTGATCCTCACAACTCAGGGAGGCTGATGCTATTCTATTAGGATCCCCAATTTTCAGCAGAGGAAACTGAGCCAAGCAGTAGTTAAGTACCTTGCTCAAGGAAACAAAATTGGTCAATGTCTGAGGCAGGATTTGAACTCAGATCTTTCCAACTCTAGCCCCAGTGTTCTCTATTTTGTACCACCTGGCAGCCTGTACATTCCCCAAACCATACTATGAAGTATCCAAGGAAACCCTGAGCAAGGAGGTTGAGCTATGTCTATGTACTTGAAAATTTCTATTCAGGATGGTCCCCCTTCTTAGACTGATCAATCCCATAATAGTTCTTCAAGGTACTCTGAACATTGCCTATGATTAAGAACTCAAGTGGGGTTTAACTTATTGACTTGAAGTGTTTGGGTTTTCCCGGAAAGTGTTTTCTGGAGTGCTGTTATGACCTTTCTTTCCAGATCTAAAAGGACAGGAAACTTGTGTCTTTCTGCACTGTTTCAGCTCTAACAATTTTCTTGAAAATGACACAGCCTGAATCAAAGCAGCAAATTTCTATCTGCTGAACTAATAGTCTATTAGCAGCTTCCAATATCTAATTTCTCAGAGAACTGAGAAAGATGTTCAAAGCTACCTCACCAAGGGCTGAAGAAACCTTTCAAATAGTTCCCTTTGGGGAATATTATTGTATGTTGCGCAGAAAACAGAGTTAGGTAGAATCTAAGTGCACCTAAACCAAGGCACCAACATCAATGAACTGGTTAAGAGGTATCTTCTACTGAAATAGGTCTCAAGGCACCCAAATGACTCTTCTCGTATACAGGGGGAATGTAAGAGGCACTGGGGTTTCAGTCTATTTCTCCCTGTCTACAATGCCCCAGTGAGATAGGAGACAAAGTCTTCATCTCAATGAATAGCTCATGTTATTCAAGTACTATTTACTACATACAGACTACACCGGTATACAGTAGGAATAGTCAGCATGAAAAAGGGGGAGATTTCCCTGGCTTCTAATTCTTGAAAATTTAAAAATATAATATATTTAGGTTTTCCCCTCTTTCTTTTAACCCTTACCTTCTGCCTTAGTATCAATTCTAAGACAGGAAAGCAGCAAGAGCTAAGCAGCTGGGGTTAAGTGACTTGCTGAGGGTCACACATTAGAAGTGTCTGTGGCCAGTTTTGAACCCAGGTTCTCTCAATTCTAAGATTGGCTAGCACCTACTGTGCTACTTAGATGCCCCTCTATTTAGTTTTAAAATAGTTGTTGAATGCTTTGTTGTAGGAGGATTACAATATTTCTGTATTATAAGTTGTCATATTTTGGTTTTTTTAAAAAATAAATTTCAATTCAGCATGGATTTATTAAGGGCCTCTGTGCTCTGTACTAGGGAAACCAAAGATAAAAGGAAAATAGTTCCCTGCCTTCAAAGATCTTACATTCTATTAGAGGGCATATGTTACTTTTTTGGCCAATTCAAAATACTTTATTTATTTAATAGTTAATTTCCACATAAGCTTTCCAAAGTTATATGACTCGTATCATCTCCCTCTCCCTCCCAGAGTTGAAAAGCAATTCAATCTGGGTTATATGCGAAACAGGCATATATTACTTCTACTCATAGTACCAATATAATTTATTTCACTTTTATTCTTTTATGTTTGCTTCAGAGAATACATATTAAATTCTAAAAAGCAACATGCAGACCTATTCCTATGGAATATCCAATTCTTCTAGTCACCATTAAACAGGGGAGGGAAGGCAACCTTCTCCAGCTAAAGACTATGATAAAGAAGATATGGAATCTCAATAATCAGTGAAAGTTAAGCACCAGTGTATGATATCTGCACTGTTGCCTAGTCACCACATGGGCAATGAGAGGAAGCTAGGCTTTCATGAAGGTATAAAGAATATGGGCCAGATAAGTCACAAAGAACAAGGTATAGAAAAGGGTAGATATTTTGTGAGTGTTCAACTCTAGTCCTCAGTTGGAGAGTCAGCTTTAATCTTTTTTAAAAATTCAATTTTATTTTCAACTCTGAATTCTCTCCCTCCCAATCAGCCCCCACAAAGAAAACCTAAACTCATTACAAATATATATAATCAAACAAAACAAATTCCGGTATTATCCATATCAAAGGAAAAAAAGCCTCAATCTTTACTCTGAGTTTACTACTGAAGGTGGGGGACATGTGTCATCCTGAGTCCATTGGAACTGTGATTGATCATTATGCTGATCAAGGTTCAGAAATCTTTCAAAGATGTTTGTTTTGACGATATTACTATTACTGTATAAAACTATTATCTCTGTTCTGCTCGCTTGACTCTGCATCAGTTCATAGTTATTTTCCCAGGTCTCTCTGAAACCACCACGCCCTCCCACCCATCATTTTTTATAGCACACAGACACAATATTTCATCACCTTCATATACTATTACAGTGGTTCCCAAACTTTTTTGGCCTACCGCCCCCTTCCAGAAAAGTATTACTTAGCCCCCTGGAAATTAATTTTTTTTATATTTTAATAGCAATTAATAGGAAAGATAAATGCACCTGTGGCCATCACCGTTCTCCTGGATTGCTGCAGCACCCACTAGGGGGCGGAAGTACCCACTTTGGGAATCAGTGATATAACACATTCAGCTATTACTCACCTGACAGGTACACTCTTGGTTTGCAATTCTTTGCCATTATGAAAATAAGTTGCTATAAATATTTTTGTACATATGAGTCCTGTTCTTCTTCCTTTGATCTCTTTGGGGTATATAGACTTAGTAATGGTATTTTGGATCAAAGGGTATATGCAGTTCAATAGTTTTTTGGACATAATTATCATCACCTTTCCAAAATGGCTGGACCAGTTTATAGCTCCAACAGTGCATTAATATACCTGTTTTCCCACAGTCCCTTCAGCACTTCTCATTTTCCTTTTTTTGTTAATTTAACATTCTGATAGGTATAAGATGGTTCTTCAGAACTCTTTTAACTATTGGTGACTCAGAACATTTTTTCCCCATATAGCTATTGAGAGTTTTAGATTACTTTCTCTGAAAACTGTTTAATGCTATCTTGAATAGTTATCATCTGAGCAAAATAATGGTTATTCTTATAAATTTGATTCAGTTCTCTATATATCTTGGAAATTACTCTTATTAGAGAAATTTGCTGAAAAGACCCACCCCACCTCTCTTCTAATTTTAGCTGCACTGAAAAACCTTTTTAATTTTATGTAATCAAAATTGTCCATTTTAATTCTTGTGACCCTCTCTTGTTCAATCATGTACTCTTTCCCTATCCATTTGTCTAATGTCCAGGGTTCTTTAATTTATTTATTATGGCAACCTCTTTTATGCCTAAATCATATATCTATTTTGAGCTATCCTTAGTTAGATGTTGTTCTATACCCAGTTTCTGCCAGATTTCTTTCTAATTTTCCCAATAGTTTTTGTTGAATAGTGAGTTCTTGCTCCAACAGCTAGGATCTCTGGGTTTATCAAATATCAGGTTAGGGTATATAAAGGACTACTTTATCATTTGCTTCTGTATTTTGTATATTTTATTCACTGATTAGCCTCTCCATTTCCTACCCAGGACAGAATTGTTTCAATGATTATGGCTATGTAGAAGAGTTTGAGACTTGGTATAGATAATCCAAACACCCTCTTCCCCCTTTCCCCTATTAATTATCTTGACATTCTTCACCTTTTGTTCCTCTACATGAATCTTCTTATTTTTTGTAAGCTCTCTATATAAAGTAATTCTTTGGTAGCCTGATTGGTGTGTCAGTGAATAAATTAATTTGGGTAGTATTATCATTTTTATTGGCTTGGCCTACTTACAAGCAATGAATATTTTTCTAATTATTTAGATTTGTCTTTATTTGTATAAAATTGGACTTGAATTCTAATAGAAAGCGAAAAGAAAGCTCACCTGGGGGGGGCCCAATCATGACGTGTGCAGTCAAGAAGGGTGCCCACGTAGGTCTTGTTCCTCCATGTCACATTTACCACCAACATTCCTGAAATACAAAGAAAACTTAGGAATGGGTGCTGATGCCAACCTTCCAATTATTAAGGGAATGGGATCCATCTCAGTAGCATCCTGGATCTTGGGGCTCATATAGTAGGCTATGATCATTTAGACTGGTCTGGGGCTTGTGATACATATTTAAAAGAAACACAAGTTAGAACATTTTGGCAAACATATGGGCTACATGAAGGCAAGGATTTTAGCTGATGAGAAGCAGCCTGGGCCAAATGAACTGAAGAGTCAAAGAGTTCTAGCTCTGCTATTTATTAGCTGTGTAACACTCGGCAAGTTATTTATCCTCTTGGAGTATCAATTTCCACATCTGAAAAAAGGAATAATACTACTTTGTACCTGTTTCAGGATGGTTGTGAGGATCAAATGAGATAATGTATTGTGAAAATTTACTTCCTTTTGGCAAAGACACTTAACATTAAAAACTTATCCTGAATTAGAAAATTATGGAATTAGACTTTTAGCCTGCCTTTGCCACTGGCTGTTAAGATAGAGTACTTAAAAGCCTTCTTTGCACAACGAGAGGGGATAGTACTCCCTATGCCAAACAGAGGGGAAGACTGGAAAGAGAGCACTTTGTGGAAGTGAATAGAACTAAAGAGAACAACTAGAAGGACCTCCCCCCCCCAAATATGAAAGGGGCATGGAAGTCCAAGACCACAAAATATTAGGGTTCTAAGATGAGGAAACAAGGCACATCCCTTTAATAATATGGCCTTGTCCCTGGGAAAGGATACATGTAACTCTTTCTGGGATGAACCTTTAGGCTGCTTTCACTAAATAAGGATAGGATAAGGAATTCAAGAAAATATTCTCTGAACAGGAATTCTTAATCACTAAAGATACTATGGTGGAATGGAATTTTGGCTTAATCACTTAACAATCACCTCTTTTTATGAATACCTAGAACCTTCATTCCCAGATGGAACAGGGGCTCTAAAATGTTGAAAGGACTTCTGTACCAAAGGGACTAAAATAAAACTTTTTCTCAGGTCTCTTCAGGCACTACCTCCCCCAAGAAAGCAATTACACTAAATAATTTCTAGCCATTAGCAGAGTGAACTCAAGTGGATGTTTCCTCCCAGAGATAGGCTGCTCTGATTACTGCATAACTAATTTGACTAGGAGCAAAGTCCATGGAGTTGAATGTATTTATCTGAGCAAGGTAAGACTCTGAGATAGGCATCTCATTTACAAGGGCAGACAAGTGCAGCTGCAAAGAGAACAGGCACACAATTAGAAGATGAATGTGACTCCTAGCCCTGAACAGCTGGGAGTGAACACATGTTTATAAATCTGGGTGTTTCTCCTAGTGAAATCTGCAAACCAGAGAAATAATGAATGAATGGAAAAGGAGATCAAGGCCAGAGTGTGCTGATGGGGGGAAAAGGGAGGAGGGGAAAATCTAATATGGATAGACAGGTTTGGGTGGCTTGTTTAAACAACTTTTTTTCTGATCTGTAAATCTCTTGAGTTCAGGCAACAAGGAGAAGTATGGAAAGAAAAAAGGATCGGAAAATGATTACTGGACAGATAAGCTAAAATATATTTCTTTTGTATACAGCGCTAATGCTTTAAGAACTCTGAAAAGCTTGGTGTGGTAGACCTCCCTTCTGATGAAATTGTTAAAGTTTGTCTTGGCCACTGGGTCCTTCTGTTACTCCTCTAAGGAGTCTAATTCCTTCATGTTGTTTTTTTAAAAAAATCTCTCTCTAGCAAATCCTGTTTTTAGAAAATGATGTGAAAGATATATATGTGGAACAAAAATTTACACTGAGGGTTAGAGGGGAGAGAAGATAGTATTTGGGGCAGCATTGGTGAAGACATGGCAAGTGTACCCAGGCACCTCGGAGTGGGGGGTGTGGGGTGTGCTCCATTCCCCTTTTTTCCCAGAGCCCAAGGGCATTTTATGCATGCACCACCCTTCTGTCCAGCCTCTCAAAGTGAGCACTTCCCCACCTCTGCTTTCTGGGGTAATGAGGGAGGATCATAGGCAGCTTGAAGTTGCAGTGTGGGCATGTGAACTTGAAAACCTTTGCCAATGGTGGTATAAGGGATACCTCAGAAATCCCTCCTCCCCACTGTTTAGCAATAAAGTTCTTCACAGGAAGTGTCTCTCTGTCTCTCTCTGTCTCTCTCTGTCTCTCTCTCTCTCTCTCTCTCTCTCTCTCTCTCTCTCTCTCTCTCTCTCTCTCTCTCTCNATGTACTATGTGCTAGAGATCTCTATAGATGTATTAGGATACACTTATTCATTATCATGTAGGAATTAAATATGTTCAATATAAGTGAATTTTCTAGATAACTATAAACTTTTTACTCCTTTAATGCACACAACTGAATGGGATGTTGCCTAGCTCATAATACATGCATGTGTTTGTTGTATGTATACATGTATATATGTATGTGTATATACACACACATAGAAATGATAAGTATTATAAGTGGATAAATAAGCTGGGCATAGACTTGAACAGGGGAAGAAGAGTGGGCTGGATGTCACTTCAGAAAATGTTTATTACTTTCAATGACACAAATCCCAATCTTTTTAACAACATTTTCCCAGTAATGTTATATGACTGCTGATCATGCAACACTGTAATCACCATGAAAATTCAAAATCTTAGACTCTATAAGGGAATAGAGATATGGATGACAGGCTTATTAGCTTGTTATTAAATACTACTAATGATGATTTGGGTGAAAATGGCTTAAGAGCTAGGCTAGTCATTTGTAAAGAAGCAAGGGATAAAAACATGGGCAGCCTTGAGATCCATGAAATTTTTAAAGTTCCAGAGGAAAATCCTGGTGTACTGCACAAATCTTTTAACGGAGGACTCATTGGAGGAAATGGACAAGAATCCATCAAAAGGATGGAAAAAAATATGAATTGTGATCCTCACCAATGAAAAGAATTAACAGATTCAATGAAGTATTGGTATATTCCTTTCTAAATGCCAAAACTTAAAAAAAAAAAAATTCATCTACTCTGGATACATTTTTCTAAAATATAGTGTGTTTTCCTATCAAAGCAAGGAGAAGGAAAAAAAAGAAAACAAGCAAACTTTATTAAAAGCTTGTTAAAGCTTAAAACTTTGTGAAGACTTTTGGGATACCCTGTATAGGAGGGAAGCCATTAATTGACTAACTCAATAAAACAATATTATAAAGCAGTGGTCGGCAACCTTTTTGGCCGTGAGAGCCATAAACGCCACATTTTTTAAAATGTAATTTTGTGAGAGCCGTACAGTGCTCACAGTGCGCGCTCCTGTAACAACAGTATGTGCTCCTGTAACAGTGCTAAAAAAAAAATTGACTTTATGGCTCCTGCAGAAATAGCCATATCTGGGGGGGCAGCTGGGTAGCTCAGTGGAGTGAGAGTCAGGCCTAGAGACGGGAGGTCCTAGGTTCAAACCCGGCCTCAGCCACTTCCCAGCTGTGTGACCCTGGGCAGGTCACTTGACCCACCCTTACCAATCTTCCACCTATGAGACAATACACCGAAGTACAAGGGTTTAAAAAAAAAATCTATAAAAAAAAAAAAAAAGAAAGAAATAGCCATATCTGACCCTCAAAAGAGCCAGATATGGCTCGAGAGCCATACGTTGCCGACCCCCTGTTATAAAGGATGGTTTCTAGGTGTAGTGAAAATATATTTAAAGTATCTTATGGGTCAAATTGGCTGTTGTAGACTGGTATGGGAAACTAGCTACCATTTAAACACTTTACACGGGCAAGTATACATCATCTGAGTTTTAAACAAAATACTTAAATGTTTAATTTTTTTCAATGAACTAGCATTAATATTCAGGTATCCCACTCCCAACCATGAAAAACAAAACCCTTGAAATAAATACTACATGCTATTTGAATTGTGCTTCTTTAAAAAATAATATTCATGTTTCTTTCTGAGATCAGCAACTTTTTGTCATCTAATCTCCTTCTAGTATTACTTTACCTTAATCTGTGATTTTAAAATCTATAATTACTAGGAAACTAGAGAACTGAGATAAAAACTGAATCTAAAATGAAGTCAATGTTGAGGAGGCCACATTTTCAGGCCTTGTAGCCCCTCTTGCTGGATTTCATGGCCCCATTAATTCCATAATCCCTTCTAGCATCTGTTATACTTATCCCAAAATCAATGTTGGGGACTCTGTTGTATATAGCCAAGGGTCTCAGTTACCCCAAGCACTCAGTTCTGGGAGTCTGCCCACAATTTCATTTTGTCAGCAAAGGTTGTATAATAAAGGCAGTTGGATATCATGCTTCTGAAGTATGGGAAGAGCCAAAGGTCAAAAGGCCAATGATTGTTTTTGTTCCTTATTTGGGAATCAAACTTCAATACAAAAGGAATTTATTAAGAGCAAGAACTGGCCTCATGGCTATAATATGCAATAAAGAATGTATAGTTGGGCAGCTGGGTAGCTCAGTGGAGTGAGAGTCAGGCCTAGAGATGGGAGGTCCTAGGTTCAAACCCGGCCTCAGCCACTTCCCAGCTGTGTGACCCTGGGCAAGTCAATTGACCCCCATTGCCCACCCTTACCACTCTTCCACCTATGAGACAATACACTGAAGTAAAAGGGAAAAAAAAAAAAAAGAATGTATAGTGATCGGCATCTGGTGAAATGGGATATATAAAAAACATGGTTATAAATTATAGTCGCAAAGGCCTTTTGCTAGGGGCTTTCTCCATGCTGAAGACTAGAAAATTGGAGACCAGCCAAGTCTACTGATGCTAATAGTTGGCCTTCTGGGCAACCTCCTGCCTTGTTGCAATCCTAAATTCTGAGTACTCTGGGCATTGGCAAGCAAGCTCCAGTCTCACTGAGGAATAACTGTGGGTTGGTAATAGAAGAGGCAGCAAGGCTACAGTGTGCCATCTGTCTGAGAAATCCATCAAAGTTATTATTTAAAAATTGAGCTTGGATTTATCTATTCTGTAGCCTTAGTGTCACTATTCATATTCTTAATAATTAACTTATAGGCTACTTTAATATCCTTCAAATTGGCCTCTCTAATGCTAATCTCTTCCTCTCAAACATACTTGTAAACAGTGATAGCATTAACATCTACCTAAAGCACTATTTTCATTATTACCGTGCATTTCTTAAACCCAGCACTGGCCTAGATATTGGCAAGAATGGGAAGGAAGTATTATAGTCTCTGCTTATAAGAGACTACAATAGGGCTTACACTCTATTTGGAAACAAAAACAATATAAAATATAATACTTGATTTAAAAAAAGTATATGATTTAAGGCAAGTGCTTTAGGAGGTCAGAGAAGAAATTATTTGTAAGGACCAAATTTGTTAGGAAATTAAAATGGTGGGGCACTCAGGCTAAACTCTGAAATACTCTTAAGATTTAGAGGCCAATGAAAAGAAGGAAAGTATTCCAAATGGTTTGGTTGAAAATGAGGAAAACAGCCATTGTTATTGGATACAAGGTGACGGTTTTGAGATGTTATAGCAAAGAAGGTTAAATAGATACAGTGAGGCCAGGTAGAGGAGGGCCCCAAAAGGCAGGAAAAGGGTATGGATTAAATGTAATAACAAGGACCTATTGTAGATTTCTGAGTAAAAGAATGACTATTATGACTAATTTATCTGGTTAAGCTCATCAGGTTACTTCATTAAAAATTTAAAATTGATGCTCCTCAAAAAATCTGAACGAGCTTCTTGAGGGTGGAGATATATACTTGCTTTGTATCCCTCCCCTTCATGAGGCCTAGCACAATGTTAAATATACAAACACAACTGAACTGAGCCACAGGTGTTAAAAGAAGTGTCTTCTTTTCCCTTGGGCAGTAGAAACACAATCCATTCTGTGGGAATATTTGCTACAAACTTCCCAAGTGAGGAATGATTAAGCAGTTCCATTAGGCTGTTCACAGTATGCAAGAGACAGACTGTTGAAAGATGTTCTTCTGGAAGGCACATCTATACTTACATAAAGAGGTTATTTTATTGCTATGTTCCATCTTTATGCAGATGACTTGTAAATAATTCAGCCTGTACCTCTTGACCCCCACTGCCCTCCATAACCAACTACCCCTTGGATCTGTTGGATATCTTCTCCAGGAAGTCCTACAGGCATCTCAAACTCAACTTGCACAAAATAAAGTTCATTAACTTTTACTTACTAAAAAAAAAAATAACCCTTACCTTCAGTCTTAGAATCAATACTTCGTATTAAGGCAGAAAGCATTAAGGGCTAGGCAATGAGGTAAGTGACTTGCCCAGGGGGAATCACACAGCTAGGAAGATTTGAACCCAGGACCACCTGTCTCTAAGCCTGGCTATCAATCCATTGGGCCACCCAGCTGCCCCCACCTTTTACTTATTCTTGACTCATCTCCTACCCATATTTCATCAATTGCCCCATCTTGTTGATTCTACCTCCACAACACTTTTCATTTGACCCCTTCTTTTCACTCATACAGCTAACTAGGACCCTGGTTCAGTACTCACCATTTCTCTCTTACATGGACTATTGCGTCAGCTTCCTAAATGATTTACAAGATTCCAATTTCTTCCCATCTATTTTCCCTTACCTTCTGTCCTAATAACAATTCTTAAACAGAAGGGCAAGAGCTGGGCAATGGAGGGTTAAGAGCCTTGCCCAGGGTCACAAAGCTAGGAAGCATCTAGGGCCAGATCTGAATTTAGGTCCTCCTATCTGCCCTTTTGCAATCTATTTTTCAAAAAGTTGTCAAATGAAAATTTCTAAAGCAAAGGTTCTATCATGCTCAAGAAGCTTGATCACTTCCTCACTTGCTCAAGAAGCTTTATTATCTCCCAAACACCTCTACAATAAAATATAAACTCCATTTTGGATTTCAAATCCTTCACAATTTGGCTTTGATCTATTTTTCCAGGCCGATTTTATATTACTTACTCTCCCTCATGTACTCTTGCTTCCATCCAAATTGGCCAATTAACATGTTCCTTGTACATGATATTCCATTTCCTGCTTTTGTGTAGTTGGCTCTCCACTCTACTTAGAATGCTCCTAACATCATTTTGTCCCTCCTGAACTGTGTTTATACTTAAATCATGATAGATTTAATATTGACTTATATTAAATCTAAGGTGTATCTGTGTTTTAGTTTATTTATTACCATCTTCTAGAATGAAAACTCCTTGAAGTCAGGTTGTTACTGTGGTATTAGTCAATTACTTAACAAATATTTACTGAGTACCACTGCCTCCTCTTCCACCTCTCCCTCAAATGTCATCTCTTTAGTCTGCTGTCCCCTTCCCCCAGACAATAAAGGATAACTTAAACTTGTGATCCTACAATAAAAATGCTACACCCTCACCAGATCATGGAATGTAAATGGTCATAACTTAAATGATTGCTGGACTACTTCCCCATAGTTGTTCCCAATTTGTTAAAGGTTTCTAGACCTCCTTTCACCTTAATTCTTTGGTTTCTTATCTGTAAAATGGAAGAAGAGAGGACTGGAGTAGATGACCCACTACTAGCATCCTGTGATTCTAATATGCAATTCCAAATTAGGCAGAAAAAAATTACACTATGAATATAATGCAATATTACTGTGTTAATAGAGATGACAGATATGAAAAATTCAAAGAAAAGTGAGAAATTTTGTGAACTCAAGCAGAATGATATAAGCTGTGTCAAGAGAATAATATATGGACTGATTACAACAATGTAAAGAGAATTTAAAAAGACATGAACTCTGAATAAGTAAAAAAACAATACAAGTCCCAAAGCACAGAACACGAAACATTCATACTCCCTGACCCCTATGGCATTGGGTGAAAGACAATTAGGCAAATTAGACAAGAATATTGTTTATGTTGTCAGATATAGTCACTGTATCAGACATTTTTACTTAATTTTTTTGGTCACAGAGGGGGAAGTTCTAAATGACTATAATAGTTAAGTCAAATAATAAGCAATAAGCTATATTTTTAAAAGAAAATTAGTTTCCTTGAACTTAATGGTTAAATTGATTGCCTCCTTTATCTGGTCACAATGAACTTCCCCTGCCTCTGACATTTCCAATCTTTTTAAATCCTTACCTTCTATTGCAGAACTGATACTAAGTATTGATTCCAAGGCAGAAGAGGGGTAAGGCAGTTGGGGTTAAGTGACTTGTCCAGAAACACAGGGCTAGGAATTGTCTTCAGGCCAGATTTAAAACTAAGACTTCTTTCTCCTCTCCAAGCCTGACTCTTTCTACTGAGCCACCTAGTTTAGATGCCCCTTTCCCAATCTTAATCTACATTCCTGAAACTTCTGCTTCAACCAAACTGGACTTCTCTTTTATTTCTGAAGAATGCTTTAGTGTTTCCATGCTGGCCAAATATATTCTCAATGGGCAGAAAAGCCTAAGAACTCTGGGAATAGTAGTGCAGCCAGACCTCCACCTGCTACCATTTGCCCTTTTCCACAGAAGCTATCATTTCAGGGGAGCAACCTTTGGGGAGATATTAATTATCACCTGCCTCTGCAGGTACTGTCACTCTTTCTACTCTGCAACTAGACTTTGAAAAAGAAAAATTCTCACCACTAATATCCTTGGCACTATTATCAAATGATTCAACATCAGAAATAGAAATGGTTTAATCCATTGAAAATTATACCTTAAAAGCTTCATTCCTCTCACCTCTGTCACTGAACCCTAAGGATCACGGGGCATTTTCCATCTGATTTGCAACTCCAATCTCTAGCATGCTGTCTCACACTAAATGTAAGTCTTGGGTACAGGTCTATCTCGCTTTTCTATTTGCTTCCTCAGTGTACTAAGCTAAAGTGTTTAGCACAAAGTGCTTAAGCAAATGTTACCTCATTCATTTATATCTGTTTCTGCCTGTACCATAGTACAGGGAAAAGAATAATAAATATAGGACTCCTCTGGGTCAGAGGCCATGAAAACCTTGCTTTGACAAGCCACAAGTTCTCTGGGTTTCCATTTTTTCACCTGTAAAAGGTTAGAAGGGATGAGCTTTATGATACTTTGAAGCTTAAAAATCAGTATTTCCCCACTTAAATGTCATTCTGTTAACCACTGAAATACTAGCTATCCCAAGGCTTAGACCAAATCCATGAAGTAATCTCAATTGCAAAACAATTTCTCTTTGTGCACACCTTTTCTTTGTAACACTTTGTTCTACAATGTACTGTAACAATTAATTGAGCTGTTGACGCCTTCTTAAAAACAAAAAAAAAAAAAAAAACAACAAAAAAACAAACCTTTCTTTATCTTCTATTTTAGTATCAAAAGTAACTTGCCTAGGGTCACAAAGCTAAGAAGTATCTGAGGCCAGATTTGAAACTGTGCCCATTATTAGACTGTAAGCAACTTGAGGACCTAGATTTTGCCTTATTTATCTTTACAGCCATTAGAGCATATAATAGATGCTCCAAAAATGTTTACTGAATAGTTAAAATTGAGTGACCTAACAACTTGGTGAAGTTTTTTACTTTGCTAACTTAAGAGTCTTTATTCTTGATACATCTTTAGTAACTACAGGGCCCTGAGAACAAAGTGTAGATTCTGGAATATTGCCAAGAAATCATATTTATAAAACATTAAACCCAAGTAGCTCTTTAAATCCATCATTAGCAATGTTTATCAGTGCTAATCAACAGATCAGAGAGAAAGGATTGGGGATCATATGCTATAAGGAAAGGTAAATGACCTTTAAAGATGACCATTAGTTATCACATCCCTCCGGTCCTATAGTGGGTAGCAGGAGCCTAATGGAAATCCTTGGCTTCTTTCTCTGAAGCCCGAGGAACTCTAACAGATGCACTGGCCATCTGAGAGCTGGTCCCTAGCTGCCCACTTTTTATAGCCCAGAAGCTGGTTGGGTTCCAAGATAAAGCAATAGAAAACCCAAATTCTCATTAAAATTTTGGGTACTAAGGATTTGTTTTTGTTCCTGTTTTTAAAAGGAAAAAAAAAAGTAGTAGACCAACTTCCACATCTTTCTTTACAAAGAACTATCTGCAGAAACCACAGCATAGACATCTGGAAAACATTCATACCTTTAAGCAGGCCACTAGTTTAAGTATGCAGATGAAGCCCCTGGCTTGAGCAGTTCCTCTTCTAGGCATATTTTTTTCTCTTTACACTGAAGACTAGCACAGTAAAGGCTCAGTTCTTCTCTGACCCTTCACAACAGATATTGACAAATCCTGGTCTACTGGTCAACAAGCAAATTGAGGATTAGTTCCTGTTATCTATCCAGCTGATCTGTACTAGGATTTCCCTCCTAGAAGCATTTTCTAATGAATCTGAATACAAATGAAATAAAATAACCCCAGAAAGAATAGTTTTCTCCCACTGAAAAACTATAATATCATTAAGTACATTATAGTACACATAAGTACATTAAATACACATAAGTATTTTATGTACCATTAAGTACCAACTTAACAGACACTATGTTATACTACAGTTATTTGTATATTTGTCTTATTGTCTTAGGAGACCTTAAATTCCTAACAGCAGATAATGTCTTATACCATCATCAAGGGCAGTTAGGTAAAGCATCAGGCCTGGAGTTCAGAGGACCTGGGAAACAACTGAATATACTTAGGGATGGAATAGGTTTCCTGAAACTCCAGGATTAATTTAACCAGGCATTTACAATTAAGCCTTTTATATCAAAAGAGTAAAATTCCTTTTTTCTCCTTAAAGTAACTTGTGAAATATTTTATGGAGCAGGATTTGTGAGGCATCAACATACTCTCTATTGTGTGTAGTATCTAATGTAAGCTTTTATGGAAAATTTGCATGTCAAGGGCCTAAAAAGATAATTGCCCCATTGTTTCTAGTAGTTAAGTGGGAATAGCACAAGGCCCCCTCCTTCCCAGTGAGTTTGGCGGAAATAGTCCCTTTTCCTAGGACTTGAAGCTTGTCCTATTTTTAGCACAGGTCTCCTTCACCTCTTTGCCATTCTCCATTCCCTAACAAAGTACACGGATAAAGATTCTAAACAAAACTTCCTTAACACCCAACTCCCAGCCTCCTTCCTGTTCCAAGATCCCTTTGTGTACCCTTCCATTAAAAACAATTCTTTAAATAGTTATTCTATCGTATTCAATGTCTGGTAACACATGAGCCTCTCCTATTCATTCTCTCTCTCTCTCTCTCTCTCTCTCTGACTGTCTGTCTGTCTGTCTCTGTCTGTCTCTTTCTCTCTCTCCCCACCCCTCTCTCCCTCTTTCTGTTTCTCTCTGCTTTTTCTCCATAATACCTATCACAGCAGGTATTTCGTGAATTAATTTGTTGGGGGTAAATAAACACAATAGTAATCTAACTATTCAGCTTGGAAAGGGCATCAGGCCTTTGACTATGCTTGACAGATCAGATTGGCATTATGGTAAGAATTGAGGACATCAGTTTCTGCTATTTTCTGATCAGATTTTACTCTTCATACCCAAACTCTTCATCAAATCCTTGTATTTGCCAGCAATATCTCTAGGCTCAGTTCAGCCTTATCTGCACTCTGTTTTGTGCTACATGTGTGCTGAATTTCCCAGAAGCATAAGGAGGAACTGTTTACAGCTGTGAAGTTGTTACTGTAAAAGCAAGTTTATGACATTAAAAGCTTTTATTTAAAAAAAAAAAAATCCCCACCCCCCAACCCTTTTAAGTAATAGTACTGGGTCACATTTTCAGTTAAGTCTTTCAAAAAAACTTTTAAGATTTCAATGTGGAGTGAAATTTGGAGTAAGTTCAAATTCTTGGCTTTTAATTACTTGTTGCTAGATAAGATTTGCTACAAATCTTACAACATGTGGATGGGAGAGGGAGAAGACAATTCCCAAATCTTAATCTCGGTCCTCATCTCACTTCAACTTCATGAAGGCCATTTTATCCTGCCCTGATACATGCTTTTAAAAAAATATAATTCATGTTCTAGTTTTTATTCAGAATTAACTACAAAAAAACCCAATTTCTATAAAGGAGAATAAAGAGCATTGTGATCACAAGTCTTTTTCATACATTTGATTTTTAAAAAGTAAAAAAAACAAAACAAATTGCTTTTAAAACTCTAGGCTTGATTAAGCTTTGTTCTCTTTTATGCACTTTTTTTTTTTTAAACTCCTGCCCTTTGTCTAGGGAGAAGAGTGGTAAGTCTATGCAACTGGGGTTAAATGACTTTCCCAGGGTCACATGGCTAGGAAATATCTGAGGCTACATATGAACACAAGACTCATATCCAGACTTAGCTCTCTAGCCACTAAGCCATCTAGCTTGTCATTCCCTGACCCTCACCTTTCCTCCCTCATACACTTTAAAAAAATGTTTCAAAGGCTTTCCTTTTCTTTATGGTATCACCATCAACACTCCTACCACTCCCAATAGGGGAAAAAACTCAAAGCAACCATACTATTTGATCGTCTGATCTTTCATGAACTTAATCTTATTTTAATTTGTAGACTGACAACTCATGCGTTAAGATGTCCAAACCATATTTCTTGAAACAACTCTGAGAAGTAGTATATTATTTATTAGTTTTAATTTACAAATGGCACAATTGAGGCTGAGAAGTAATATGACTTGTCTACAATCACATAGTTACATAACTGAGCTAGGATTTGTACTGAGGGCTTCTAATGCTAACTCTTTTTTTTCTCCTCTCTCTGCAACCTTAGAAAACCTCAGTTTTTTGTAGTCCTGGAAGTGAGCTTTTCACCTGTTTCTTACTGCCATGCAGATGGTCTTTTTGTGTGTAGTAGATATTGAACAAAGTGAACACCAGATCTGGCAGCTTGGACAATGTTTTAATTCCACTCTGCTCTTACTAGAGATAATGAGGGATCCCCATATGAGGTCTATTACCCTCTTCCTACCATGCTACTTTCCTTCTGCCCTACACTCTTCCCAATGAGATTTCTGATTCCTATGCCCTGGTGCCGGGGAGGAGAGGAAGTTTCCCACACTTAGCCACTCCAGTCATCTGAACTGCTTTGCCACTTAGCATTCTGGGACCTTACCCTGCTCTGATCATTACATCCTTAGAAGAGTGGTCTTGTCTATTAAAATGTCATAATATAATAAATATAATACATAAATAAAATATAATTAAAATAAAAAAAAACCCAGAAGGGTGCAGATGGTTTTTCTTCAGTTTGATGCATAGTGTTTATTACAATGCAGGCACAAGTGCGTGCTTAAATGCCTATTCATTCATCCTTGTCCAAAATATAAATAAAGTTGTCCTCAGGTCCCAAATGCAAAAACCCAGCTCTGACTTCTGCCCATTTGACTAGGGTTCAGTTCTCAGATGGAAAATTGATTTAGTTTTTAAAATGCTGTATTATCTATGTCTTGTTTTCTAAATTTATTTTGTTAAATATTTTCCATTTACATCTTAATTCAGTTCCCAGGAATATTGTAGGCCAGATGTTTGATACCTCTGGTCAGAACAATAGGCTGGGAATCAAGAAGACTTGGGTTCAAATTTCACCTCAGACCTTTAACAAGCTGTGTGGCCCACAGCAAGTATACTAAACTCTTTGGTCCTCACTCTATAAAATGAGTCTTTTTTCCTTCTAAGGTATTCCCCAGATTTAAATATCTGATCCTATGATTCTTTAAAATGCTGGATGCTTCTGCGAAGTTATGCTTCTCATCTCTGAGAAAGCTCAATGACTTCAGAGGAGTATACAACACTGCTCTGATGATGGGAGCTGACATTTCTAGGCGTTAAACACTGAAACACTTCTGGCTGGGGCCTCACTGGTTCTGAGAATGAAAGTAATGCCACTCAGGGTATTTAGGCTTATTTTTGGCTAGGATTTTATATTTGGCCTTGCTCTGCCAGGGGAAAAAGAAAAGCAGCAATCAAATTGCCCAGTGGTGGCAAAGGGACAGGTGTTCAGAGCAGAGAAGGCCAGGAGTGAAAACTAAGCTGTAGGCAAAAGGCAACAAAGATGTGAAAAGATGAAAAGAAGGGCCAGAAAGCTGCAGGATTATAATTAAGCACACAGTGAATTCTCCTGTGCATGAGGCATTTTAGGAGATGATGTGAGACAAAGACATAAGGCAAAGAGATCAGTTCCTCAATGACAAAAGGTCCTGCGGGGCCCATCAGAGGACAGCTGGAAGGGGCTTTGTTTCATAACAAAGTATGTGAGTGAAGAGGTAGAAAAGCCCAAGAGGGAAGACCGTTTTTGTGTAGATCAGGTTTCTTACTATTCTAGAAGTTCTGGGCAAGTATACCACAATGGTTAAAGGGTACAAGCTATTTTAACAAACAATTTGCTATTATAAACTTAATTGACAAAAATAAAGAAGAAAAACCAAAGTAATCACACACTTCTAGACCAATATAACCAAACGTATTTGTAACAACAAAAAATACAAACAAACCAAACAACAGTTGAGGAAACCTATCAGTTTTTGGCAGAGCATATGAGTAGAAGGCAGTTTTGCATTTAACTCTTGCAGATGAGACCCTATGCCCAAACTCTAAGACAGATGCTCTTGAGAAAGGTGCTTATTAGACCTTTCCTGATGAGAGAAAATGGCTATATCACTTAGTACTATAAAAAGCCAAAAGAAAAAAAAAACCTGTCCTTAGCTTGATAGAACTACAAAGCATTTGGCTACACCCTCAGGGATGGAGGGAATCTAATGGAAGTAGTTATTAATGAACACTACATCTGCAGTCAGAACCAGATTCCACTGCTTATGAGCTTGGTGAACTCAGCACAATCATTTAACCTCTATTTTCTATTTCATCTGTAAGGTGATGGTAACCCTATTTGCTTTACTTATTTCACTAGGTAAATAAGGATGAAATCGAAACCTCACAAACCACATGATAAAGTATTTTGTAAACAGTAAAACACTACAATAATGTTACCTCTTGGTGGCATACTCTTCTGGTATAGGTGCCTCTGCTCAGAAAGCTGAATATGCTCTTTCCTCTAAGCTCTTGGCCATGCCTACTCTCTCTCACCAAAGGGGAGCATGCTGGGCATGTGTGGAACTAAGAGGTTAGAGTTCAGAAGAACACTGAAGAAAACAGCTCAATTCTCAGCCAGTGCCAAACATTTGTTTCACGTTTTCCCTTCCCTCTTTGAGTTCAGAAGTAAAACAATCATATCTTATTGGTTTATAAATAAAGGATTGGTGGCAACTTCAGCTGTTTACAACTGCCTATAAGGCTGTTTCATTTATCTATAATGATTTATGAAAGGGGAGCTGAAGCTTCTATGTGCCTAAACCTTGAGGTATCAACCCTCCATCCCTTTATTACATGTTGTAGGATGACTGAGCCACACTCAGGGAAACAATCTTGGCAGAGGACTAAATGAGGTTGAAGATAACCTATTTAATTATAGTTTCTTCTGAAAAAAATTTTCTCTACAACAAGGGTTCTAATCAAATACATAAGGAAAGGTGATTATTCAAGCTTATGTAAAGCACGTAAAGCAAGAGAATAACTTGGCCACATATAGTTCTTTAGAACACAAGAAAATAAAACAAGAAGCAGAGTAAGGTACCACTGGGAGGTCATGGTAGTCTCTGCCTGTACACAGAAAGCACCCCTTCTAAGGATGATTCTCAGTTATAAAGTATGACTATTAAGTACAGAACTCTATGTAAAATCTGTCTTCTGCAGGACTTAGCTAAGCATAGCATGAGGCCAACTTAACTCTGAGGTGACATCAGAAACTTGGCTTCAGTAAACTAGCTAAAGATTGCTTACGAATCATGTAACCACGGAAAATTTTTCTAAAAAATAAATAAAATGAAGATTGCTTACCTGAGGAAAAATTTGGATTTCAATCCCCTTCTAAACCCATTAATCTCAATAGAGAATATCTTAGAATGTAAAGCCTAAATCTAAAATCAGGATAATGACTCCATTTCTAGGTCTTTAGCAACTTGATTTATCCCATTAGCCCTTGAAATACAACTCAAGACTTGGTAGCTCAGTGGATTGAGAATCAAGCCTAGAGACGGAGGTCCTAGGTTCAAATATGGCCTCAGACACTTCCCAGCTGTGTGACCCTGGGCAAGTCACTTGGCCCCCATTGCCCACCCTTAGCACTCTTCCACCTAAGAGCCAATAACACAGAAGTTAAGGGTTTAAAAAAAAAAAAAAGACGTTATCAGTCAGACCATAATGAAGCATTCAACTTTGAAAGGGTTTGTCCTAAGAAGCTGAAAGCAAAAATATTATTATTCCTCAGAAAGGATATTTCTATAGGTAGTTCATAATGGGGAAGAGAAGGAAGTAGGAGGAGGAGGAGTTCATTAATGCCCTCTTCACAAGGAATAAATGATGAGCTTGCAATGGTACTTAGGAGAAGATGGGAAAACTTACACTTTCAAAATTCCTGAATTATCATTTTTGATACGGATAGGAAACAGTAAACCTTCCTAATTTCTGGACTATCAGGACATCCAAGTCAAGAGAGCCCACAAGCTGACACCCATTCTGCTTGAGTCACAGTGACATGATTACACTATTTTCCATCTGAAAGATTTTCACCAAGAGATTGATCAGTAGCTAGTGGAAAACTGCATTTTGCTCTCAAAGTCTGGTGCCAGGGTGGGGATTAGAGGGTAATGAGGCAGATAGGTTGCTAGTATAATCACAGCCAAGAAAGAAAAGAGAACATCCACAGAAAAAGCCCACAATCTGTGGCACACAAACCACCCCCAAAACTAACTCTACTCCAGAATGCTGGTAAGGAATGCTGAGGATCTCAAAGTAGCCTTCATTTCCCAGCTATAAGTTCCCTCTGCATCATGGACATTTTGTATTTATTACACCCTCCAAATCATATTCTCCCTTTCCCCCTCTTGAGGTAACCACAAACTACACCAGCAGTTAGGGAGAGAGACAAGCTCAGTGGAGGTCACTAAATACTTAGTCATCAACTCAATTATGTCTTGTTACTGGAAAAGGGAAAGGATTCTCTGGCTGATCCAACTTAAAGAAGCTCACTCCCTGCTGATGGAATTGAGCCATGCTTGTCCACAACTCTTGTACTTCATGATCTAAGATGGCCCAAAGACCTTGGATGGGGGCATTTCTTTGCAAAGCTCAGCAGACATTTATCCTTTATATCCTTGATCAGCTAAGGGCTGAGAAATTGAGCCAAACAAACTTCTCTTTTTTGTTGGTAATCTTTGTAAGATGCTTTCAATTTTTAAGCTGTGGTCACAATTAGTAGAAGAACCACACCATGGCACTTTGTGCTAGCAGTGGAAAGAAATGTAGCTAAGGTCCAAGGAAACAACAGTATTAAGAGGTGAAATTTGGGAGCTTTGAAGTTCTGGCAGGAAATGCCCTTATTAGGTGATAAATTCTTTGAATCTACATTCTGTCCATCTGTGTTCAATATTGAATTTTAAATTTTTTTTAATCAGAAAGTTCTTAACTAAGGAATTTCTCCCAAAGCAGAACAGAGTCTTTTCTGTGGCCTATAGTCCTGAACCCAGGGCTTTCTAATCACCAGCTCTCTATTCTAGTATGTCATTTGGCCTCTTGCCTTGCACTTAATTAAGCTTCTGGAATTGAACTGAAGAGACAAGGCATTTACTGCTGGGCTCAGTTCTAGGAGTTAGCTGAACATTCAGCCTCTTAAATGAAGGATAAAGGAGCAATAGACTAGTCTAAAATGGAATACAACAAAAAATAGAAGAACAAAATTCATTTTAATTGTTTCATCCTTATAGATAGATACTGTCCTTTTCCATACAAAGCTGCTGGCTCCAAAGATATGCTTTTAGATGAAGAGAGGTCTTTAAATAATTTAAATTATCCCAAGAAGTTGGCTGAAGAATGAAGAGCAGGGGAAGGTAGGTATATGAGATGAAGCATCCTGTTTGAAGTCTAAGGAGAAGCAGAGGAAAACATTCAGAAGTTACAAGAGAGAAAAGAGTTCAACGGGGTGGTTGTTTAATTAAGTTTAATGAAAAGGTTCACAGAGTGGACAGAAAATTATCTGAAGGAATTTCCTTTGGATTTTGTAGACACCCTAAAAGGAATGTAGAATACCTTTTAGAAGAGAGGAATCAGGGGATGACATGGCTCAAAAAACTACTTCTTGATCATATATCATCAGCCTGTTACCATAGAGATGACAGTAAGTAAAGTTACCAACTAAGGGAAATCTAGAATTTGGGAGAAATAGAGGGATGGTAGATTAACCAGAAATACGTTGAGTAAGTGGCATGTCATAAACTGGCAGAAAATCCATGTCTTGTCCACCTCTAACACAATCAAAAGTTCCTAAGCATCATGTGCTACTATATCACATTCAAGACCAGAGAGGCAAGAATGCAAATAACGAAGCTGTAGGATACAATCCTAAAAATACAAAAGCTTAAAAAGGCTTTTAAAATAGAGACTACTTTAAATTTGTACAGTTTGTAGAACAGTTGATATTCGCGGACTTATATGGTCAGCTAGGATGTGAAGACTGGAAGACAAGCATCATAAGAAATCTAGAGATTAAGGTCCCAAATTTTAGAGCCAGGGACTCTTTAATTTCAGGTGGAGGGGCTATGGATCTCTCTGGGAAGGTGGCAAATCCTGTGGCCCCCATTTGAGAATGCTTTTAAATTAAGAAAATTAAGATTAAAAAAAAGAAGTCAATTTGTACTGATATAGTTATTAAAGGATATTAAGTACAAAAACAAATTAATGAACCCCAGATTAAGAAATCCTGTGCTAGAGGGTGGTCTGCCTCAAAATTAAGAGTATCTTACTTCATCTTTCAGTAGCAGAAGCAGCAACTTAAGCAAAGTTTTGCTTGAAATGGCCTAAACTTACTTGTATGAGTGTCAAACTTAGCTGCAAAGGTAGCCAAGACTTCTGTCCATCACCTTAAAAAATTTAATTATATTTCCCCCCTCAATTACACGTAAAAAACAAGGGCTAAGCATCATCTTGAAATGGCAGCCTAACCAGGATACATAAGAGTTCTTATTCTGTTACTATTATATTGAGAAAGTAAAGAAAGAAAAGAGAATCATTATTTCTATTAGGGAGTACCTGAATAAATTATAGTGTATGGTTTAATACAATAACTACTGTGCTAGAAGAAATGATGAGATAGTTTCAGAGAAACCTGAGATTTGTATGAAATGATTAAAGTAAGCAGAACTTGGACAATGATTATATAATAACGACAAAAGAAATCAACTTTGACTTAGGAACTCTGAACAATATAATAATCAATGATTTGAGAGAAACAGGATGAAGCAAGCTATCCACTTCCTAACAGATGCCAGATTAAAAGTATAGACTGTGACATATTTTTTCAGAAGTGACCAAAATGGCTATTTGCTCTTGTTTGTTTCCTCCTCCCCCATTCCTTTCCTCCTGATAAGGTTGAGAATAAAGAAAAGTCGGAGAAGCATTAAAAAGGAATTAAAGAGTTCCAAGAAAGGTCAGAAGTAAAAACAAACAAGCAAGGAAGCTTAAAAGTTACATTATGAATTTATCATAAATTCAAATGGAAAAGTAAATTGTGTAATTATTCCAAGTTTCTGATTTTTATTGTCAGTCAAAAACATCTGTTAAATATGGAGGATATAATGAGAAAGGCAAAAAACCATCCCTGATCTCAAGGAGATCTGAGGTTAATGGGGGGCACAATATGAAAACTATGTATAAATTATATACAAAATAAATTTAAATAATAAATAGGAGAATAAAATTAAAGAGGACCAGGAAAGGTTTCCTATCAAGGATGGAATTTTAGTTGGGACTTGAAGGAACCTGGAAAGTAGAGATGAAGAGAAAAAGTTCCAAGTATGAGAGAGAGCCAGTGAATATTCCTGGAATCAGGAGATGGAATGTCTTATTTTAGGAACAGAAAGGAGGTGTAAGATAAAAGAAGATGGGAAAGGTAGGAGGGGGGCCAGGGCACAAAGGGCTTTGAATGCCAAATGGGAATTTTAATCTGATCTTGGAAGTTACAACTTGAGGGGGGAAAGAGAGAGACAGAGACAGAGACAGAGACAGAGACAGCAGTCAGACAGACAAGAAAATGAGGGAAAAATAGAGTGGGACCTGGGTAGATCTGTGTTTTAGGAAGATCATTTTGACAAGATGAAGGTCTAGAAAAGGGACCATATTTAAGAGATGTTATAAAGGTAAAATCATTTGGCATGGACACTAACAGATTGGAGGTTGAAGTTGAGAGTTCAGAGTTTGTGAGCTGAGGGGCCTGTGAGAATGGCCTGGTTTCCTTGGTAGTAATAAGTTAGGAGAAGAAAGAGTTTAGGTTTTAGATATATACTGTTTATTATTTTTAGGAAAGGTCCTTCTATTCCTATACTTTCTAGTGTTTTCAATAGGAATGAATGTTGTATTTTGTTAAAGGCTTTTTCAGCAACTATTGAGATAATCATGTGACTTTTGTTTGTTAGCTTGTTGATATGGTCAATTATGTGGATGGTTTCCTAAAATTGAACCATCCTTGCATTCCTGGTATAAATCCCATCTGATCATGATGGATAACCCTCATGATCACTTGCTGGAGTCTTTTTGCTAGTATTCTATTTAAGATTTTTGCATCTATGTTCATTAGGGTGATTGGTCTGTAGAAGAGGAAATTAAGGCAATCATTAAAAACTATTTTGCCCAATTATGGCAATAAATATAGCAATCTAGGTGATATGGATGAATATTTAAAAAAATATAAATTGCCTAGATTTAACAGCAGAAGAAATAGAATACTTAAATAATCCAATATCGGAAAAAGAAATTGAACAAGCCATCAAAGAACTCCCTAAGAAAAAATCGCCAGGGCCTGATGGATTCACAAGTGAATTTTATCAAACATTCAAAGAACAACTAATCCCAATACCATACAAATTACTTGACATAATAAGCAAAGAAGGAGTCCTACCAAATTCCTTTATAAGGAAAGAGTTTAGGGGGAAAGATAATGAGAACAATTTTGCACAGGTTACATTTATGTACAAACCATATACTTCCAAAAGGCCACTGGAGATGGGAGCCTGAAAAATGAGCAAGGCAAGTTAGGTCTGGAGAAGTAGATTTGAGAGTCATCGGCATAGAGATGGCAACTGAAATCTTTAGAGAACCAGGTCCAAAATAAGAGTGGAGTCTAGGCAAAGATCCAATAAAGAAGGCTGAGAAGTAGCAGTCAGATAGATAAGAGAGTCTGGAGAGAGTATTAAGATAAAGAGGGTGATCGATAATATATCAAAGGTTATAGGAAGTTCGAGAAGGATGAGGACTGAGAAAAGGTTACTAGATTTGGCAATCCAGAGATCTCTGATAACTTTGGTGAGAACAATTTTTAGATGAATGATGAGACTGGGAGTCAGGATGTAGAGTTAAGAAAGGAAAGAAAAGGGAAGTGGGGCCTTCTCAGAAGGTTAGCCATGAAAGGAATTAGAGATATAGGCCAACAGCTAAGCAGGAACAGATAGATCAAGTCAGGGTTTTTTGAGGATGGGGCATGTTTATAGGAGGTAAACGGCCAGTACAGAAGCCAAGACTGAAGATGAAATAATGGTGATGATAGAGGGGGCATTCTGCTGGAAAGTGAGAGGAAAGGAAGCAGAGGCACTTCTAGAATAGAGGGCCTTCTCAATTTTATTCACACAAAGGAAATAGGATGTTAGCTAAAGGGAGTGCTTTACTTTAAATAAGGAAATGCTCATTTTATTTGGTTTTGGTTGGGTTCAGAATTTTTAAAAGGGGAAACAAAACAAATAGCAAACAAAGTCGAAGAAACTCATAAAGGAATACCAATTCACCTCTGCCTAGTGAGAGAATTACTGTTGTTTTTTGTCCCCAATTTGGCATAAAGAGTTTTGGGGAGAAGGGACAGGGTTCTTTAAGAGAAAGAAAAGGTCATTAAAGTATTTTGAAAGACAGCAATAAGGAAGACCCAATTTGGGGGCCAGCTAGGTGGCATAGTAGAATAGAGAGCCCTAAACCTAGAGTGGGGAGGATTTGAGTTCAGATCTGGTATGAGACACTTCCCACCTGTGTGACCACTTTGCCCTTTTTTCTTAAGAGTTGTTACTAGGACATAAGATAAGGGTTTTAAAAATGGACAGATTTGAAAATTCTATGTTGAATTCATCACATACCTCAAAAAAAAAAAAAAGCAAACTATATATTAGATCTGTGGTTTTTGCATACAATCCTTTTTCTGTTCTACTTTGCTTATGGAAGTGCATGTTTTGTGTTGTAAGTTTGGAATTTTTAAAAATGGAAAAGAAAAATGTTAAAGAAACAAAAATGGAAAAAAACTTGAAATTGTTTGCTTTGGTTTTCAGTATTGAAATGCATGATGATAGCTAGTATATTTGTTCCTGTTGTGTTTAAATCAGGAAAACTCCTTAATTCCAATGGGAAGAGAAAAGAGTCACTACCTTATCAATTACAGTTGAAAGGAAGGGACAAAAAAGATGCTGCTCTTGTTTTTTGAAGGTTAGGGAGTGGGATGAAGGACAAGGGATGAAAGAAAGAAGCTATGTGAGCTGATTTTACTAATTTTTCCTCTGAGTGACTGCTGTTGCCATGTGGCAGTCTTGGTTGCTATGAAGTTTTGTTATGCCAGACAATGGTTGCTGGACTCAATATGTTTGTATTATTGGCTGAGACCTTCCTATGGGGAGTCAGGCTAGCATGCAATTGGCCAAACTTAGGAGCTTGGTCACAGTGCCCTGCATCTCCAGGTGAGTGTAGTCTAGAAGCAAATAACTGATGGTAAAAAGGCAGAGTTAATTACACAAAGAAGAAATCAGTAATATTAGAAAGTATTATGTTGCTTTTCTAGTACAATATGTATAATTAGATATTTAATGGTTCAAACATATTTTCTCATGTCAGAATTACATGGAACAAACCAAAGGTACCAGCCAACATAGCAATTTCTGTGAAAAGTGACTAACAGGCTTCTTTTCCTTCGCAACTGAGAGGGATAATGACCTGGGAGAAAGGAGGAGGACTTGTCAAAAAGTTACCCAAGCAGATGAGAATGATGAACCAATCACTTGGGCAGGCCCTTCTCAGGGAAGCTAACTACAGGAAAACTAACTTCCTGCTAAGTAAAACCACTGTCTATTACTCTGGTAATGAGAAAACTGCAACCCGCAGACCAAAGCACACAGCTCAACCACAGAGTTTGAAATGGGGCCAAGTTAGAAACTGGGGCAGGAGCACACAGAAGCCACAATGGCCTGTCTGAAAAGACAGCTGTCTTTTGCAGGTTTTTCATCCATCCTCATCATCCCTCAAATTGATTTCCTTTCTTTCTATTCTAAAAAGCACAAAATGTTTAGAGCTGGAAGGGGCCTTAAAGGCAACCTACATTAATAATGAAGAAAATTTGACCCAAAAGGTAAAACGACTTTCTTAGGAAAGTTAGTGCAGTGCAATGGAAAGAGTACTTGTCTAGAGACAAGAGATCTTGGGTTCAAATCTGGCCCTCAGACACTTCCTAGCTATGTGACACTGGGCAAGTCACTTAACCTCCACTGCTAGCCCTTACTGCTCTTCTGTAGTAGAACCAATATTTAGTATCATTTCTAAGAAGATATGGGTTTAAATAAAAAGAAAAAAAATACTGGCACTGAAGTCACAGAATCTGGGTTCAGATTCCATTCCTTGCTCAAGTAACATAAGCTTCCTAGGCCTCAGTTTTCTTACTTGTAAAATGAAAGGTTGGACTGTCTCTGAGGGCCCTTCTAGCTATAAATTTATGAGCCCACGAGGCTATATGCCTAAGGTCACAATTAACTAGATAGAAAGTCTTGTTTAGCACCCTCAATCCTGACTTCCTAGCATTTCTGTGGTCTATAAAACAGTATCAGATTATCTTCTCCAGCCTTATGGGACCAAAAGCCCCGAGGCATAATGGGTCACAAGATTGTGGATGTTAGAGCTCAGAGATCTTAAAGGATATCTAGTTCTCCCCCAATCATTTCAGAGATAAGGAATTTTAAGCCAAGAAACATTAAAGAAAGCAGCACAAGGGGATGCACTAAGATAACAGAGCCTGAATTTGAATCCAGGACCTCTGACTCTAAAGTCTGAACTTTTCCCATTAGTCAGGGATTCTACAGTAATGCATTGGACCACAGGAGGCTGGATTAGATGGACCTCTATGGTTCTATGTGTTTTATGATTCTTTAATATGACTTGGGAAGGGCGGAAGCAGTGTACCATTATAAAAATCTCAACAACAGCAAAGCCCAGGAGAAGAGAAAATCCTTTACTATTGTAAAAAAAAATACTATTTGGTTCTTCAATTATCATTAAAACCCATATTAAGATGTTGCTGGGCTTATATAATAGTCCATTTACAAAGATTCAGTGAAATTTCATTGATGAGATGTCATGTGCAAGAGCACAGTATCTGACATTATAGAACTAAATTCAAATTTGGGCTCTAATGCCACCTGCCTATGTGGCTCTGGGGAAGGTTCTTCAGCTGGCTCTGGGCCTTGTTTCCACATCAGTTAAATAAAATAGGCTAGACTGATTATTTCTGATTATTCCACTAAAAAAATAGTGGATTGAGAGCCAGGTCTGGAGACAGGAGGTCCTGGATTCAAATTTGACTTCAGACACTTCTTAATTGTTTGACAAAGGGCAAGTCATTTAACTCCCACTGCCTAGCCCATACCTCTCTCCTGCCAATATATAGTATTGATTCTAAGACAGGAGGTAAGGGCTTAAAAAATAAATGAGATGTGGTTAAGTGAACTGTGTACAACATAAAACCATATGCATCTCCATTACTCTTCTAGGATTATGCTCTATGTTGCCTTAAGTTATACAATCATTGAATTTTAGAGTTCAAAGACAGCTCCTCAATTTACAAAGGAACAAATATAGACCTATACCCTTTAAGGGACCTCTCCAAGTTCTAATACCTGAGAGCTGGGATAAGAAAGCAAGGCGCACTGCATTTTCCACAAAAGAAATTCTGCTTGGCATCCTAGGAGTAAGACACGACACATTTTCTAAGGTACCAGCCTTCTTAGGGTTTCTGCCTTAAACTGGCCCAACTGTACATGTTTGAATCTTTGCCTAAGAGACTTTGCCTTTCATAGATTAAAAGACAGATATCAAGGCTCTGGGTATGTGTTGAGACTGTGACACAAAGCAAAGGAAAGTTGTAGGATTGATGTATGACTGAGGAAGCAGTTCCAAGAAAAATAGGAGATATAACATTCCCAGTTTTATGTTAGGCCCTGAGGCAGAAATGGCAGAAATCCCAAAGTTGAGCCTCCCCACCAGGGCATTCTTAGTAGGGCTGGCTGGATTATTAATGGCTTAAAAATAGAGGAGAACTAAAGGAATCTTAAAATATCTCTAAGGCAAGATCCACATTGATGGCAGGGGAGGAAGGGAGTAACATAACAGGACAGTTAGGAAGGAAAGAATTAAGGGCATGGACTCTATACCAGTTCACAGAATGATGGCTCAGTTCTGCAGTGTCCTCTGTGTATTCCTTACCCTTTTATTAAAAAAAAAAAAAACCTTTACCTTCCATCTTAGAATCAATATTGGGCTCCAAGGCAGAAGAGTGGTAAGGGCTAGGCAATGGGGGTTAAGTGACTTGCCCAGGGTCACACAGCCAGGACATGTCTGGGGCCAGATTTGAACCCAAGACCTCCCATCTCTGGGCCTGGTTCTCAATACACCGAACCACCCAACAGCCTCCTTTCCTTATCCTTTGAGAGAGGTCAGGTAGTCTGCATTTTGACTATGTGTATAATACCTGTTACATGAACTAGGCAGTCTACAGAGCAGAGAGGAGGACACAGGAAAAAAGTAGATAAATGAGAAGCCTAGAATCTTGGCTGCATCTCATGGGAAATCCAAGAGGGGTCGGCCATTTTCTGAAGTATTTGTATGCAATTCTTGATAACTTAGGTGACAATTTCTTGTGCACCTGGGGAAGAAGAGAGCAAGATAGATGCCACATAAGAAAGATCTTTTATTAGATGAAGAAGGGGCAAGACATGTACAATTGTCTTCAATTCAGACCTTTCAAGATCTAGAAGACCAGAACAAGGTTAATTCAAGAGAGGTGCTGGATGGCCAATTACTCTCATATAGAAAATGTCAGAGATATGGCACAGAACAACAGTTCAGGCTGCCTTGCCCTAGTTGTAAAGAAATATGTGAATCTTTAGATATTTTCTTTTTCCCTGACCTCAAGGAAAGAAAAATTTAGACTTTTTCTGCTCTCCTTTTTCAAGGTTTTCTTTGGGTTCACATGCATAAAAAAAATCACTTTTGAGAAAGTTGCCTGTCCCCCTCCTCCAAAATCCTGGAGATATGCAGAGCAAATAGGCAAGAAATTGATCTCTTTTATCAATCAATTCAGTGCACTGAGGTAAGATGCCTTGGAGCATGCTGAATGGCATTAAGCTGTGGTCTTGACATGTTTCTCATTCCAAAAGATTCTCTAGCTATTTGGCTATAAGCAAATGACATTAAAAAAAAAAAATCAGAGACAGCTGCTTTGTGATTTCTAGACTGCATGTAAGGCACATAGAAACAGACACAAGTCCCAGTGTATTCCTTTAACCTACAAAATCTACTGTGCATTTTGGCCTCTGGCATTTAATTTAATCTCATTGAAATGAAAAACTAGCTTCATGATTAATACCCATAAAAGCGCCAAGCCCACAGTGAGACTAACACAGGTAACTCATCAATGCCTACTGCATAGTGTAAAGAAGCACTAAATAACATTATTCAGGGGAACAGAATTTATCAGAATGACCCCAGGTGTACCTGTATTTTAAAAACATCTACAAGATATTTTGTGATAATCAAGAGATATTTAGTTACCTAACTATGGACCTCATGATTCCCCGGAGTAGAAATTTTATCCTCAATGTGATTACTGATGCCAAAGCCTGACAAAACTCTAAGGTCTAAGCTTCTCTAACCATTCCTCTGGTTGGGGAAGGGAAGGAGGGGAAGCATCAGGTGTGGTTAAATATTCTGGGTTATTTGGAATGTTGTTTTTTTCCAATAAACCCATACCTTTTGTCTTAAAAGTGATACTAAGTATTGGTTCCAAGGTAAAAGATCTGTAAGGGCTAGGCAACTGGGGTGAAGTGACTTACCCAGGGCCACACAGCTAGGCCAGTTAAATGTTTAAAGAATGTACAGGCACAAAGCCAAACATTTTCCAATTTTCCTAATCTAAGTGCCATACATATATGTTGTAGGACACATGGTCAGGCAGTGACTTCTAGGTAGTTTTGCGAGTTGGTCTTGTTTTTTAAGAAAAATGTTCATGGGAAGACAAGCTGATGCAAAGGGAAGACTGCAGAACCAGGAAAACATACCCAATGACTACAATGATAGAAAGAAACTACAACAGAATCTATGAAATTTGGCACCACCAGGAGAATATTTTCTACTTCTCCTCCTTTTCAGAAGTAGGAGACTCTATGGACATAGGGCACTATACATGACATTGGACCATTTCAATACGTTGCTTAATTTTGCTGAACTTTTGGTTTCTTTTTTATTCTGAAAAGGAGAGAGTGATACATAAGAAAATGTAGGTAATAGAAAAACAAAATATCAGTATAAGTTTATAATATACAAAAAAGAAAAACAATAACTTTGTTCAATTAAAAAGAAAAAAATGTTTAAAAGAAAATACAGGTCATTTTTCCTGGCCTTAATCCACTAAGTACTATTGCACTTGGGCAAACAGTGTAACATACTGTACATGCCAAGGGGTAAATAACCAGTCAAAGAAAGTGACCCTCCCAATTCCTCAAAAATCAGGGATTTTCTGCTAAGAAACTTGTATCCCCTATACCATTATGACTAGGAGATTATAGATCTTGGAGACTCCTAACCTATACTTTAGTTCCCTTGCATTAGAAGACTAAATTAGCCTATCTATCCTGAAGAAGAGAAACTGAAAAGGCATTCAAAGCATGCCACACATCACAACTTACCATCTTCTGTTTCTTGCCACACAATGCCTTCTAGGTTGACACTGGTCCCAGGTTCACAGGGGCCTAGGCACTCAGGTTCTGTAGCCAATGCCACATCACAAGTGTTCACTCCAACAGAGCGGGTTCGAACCATGATCTGCTCACAGGGGGAGGAGATATCATTACTGACCACTGGAACTAAAAGGTGCAGTGGCAGCACAGCTGGTGTAGAGACAGGAGATTCCATCTGGGGGGGAGGGGAGAGAAAACAGCAAGGGAGTTGTAATTAGAACATCTATGAGGAAAAGACCTTTTAATCCATCTATTTCCCATATCTCTCTCCAATGAATCATGCTTAGAGAGTTCTAAGTTCTGCATTTTTGAACTCTTGGCTCAAAACTAGCCTCTAGTCCTGGTGTGCAGAGCCTACCATTGCAGTCCAAAGAAAGTGAGAATCCTGAGATAGAAGCTCACCCTTTCTGCAAATATGCTCTTTCCACTGCCTATCATCCCCACTCCCATCCCTAACTGCTCATAAACAATGTTTCATAGTAAGTATGTAAAGAGGTAGTTCAGTTCTTTTCCCATGATGAAAACTCAAAAGGGTGGGGGAATTCCTACAGATTTTCTCAGAAAGATTTAAGTTTTACACCTGAGAAAGTGTTTAGAGATCATCTAGCTTAAATCTTCCCCTCCATCTCATTTTAAAAAATGGGAAAAAAGTCATTAGGATGTTCAAGAAGGAAAATACCAAGTCAAAAGTGGAATTTTTGAAAGCAGAGATCTCTCGTTATTTCCCTTCCTTGTTAGTCCAGGTCTTATTATGGAGTATATTAATCAGCAAGGTAATCTACAAAGCGAAAAGTGGATGAGTCATAAAGAGCCCCTCAAGTCAACTCAAAAGATCAAGGGTTCCAAAAATATCTTATAAGACAGCGTTATCTCCCACCCTATCTTTTCCTTTGACAGAAATCTACTTAAAAATTAGGTTTAGAACAATCAGAAGAGCAACTCTCACTCCTAAGATTTCAAAAGGAGTTAGTTAATAAGAATGGTCACAAGGAATATTGATTGGGCCATTATCCTTATCTGCAAGAAATAGGAGCCCTGCTCCTATGCATTAGCAAATCCCTACAGCTTACAGAAGTAGCTGATAAAACATCCCTTGATGAAAAAGGACAAAATTTTAAAGTCATTCCAACTATGATCCTAGTCATGTAAAAGCATATGATTACTTAGGATTCTAGATGAGTGCAGAACATTCTAAGGGATAGGAGAAAAGAGGGTAGTTCCTTTAACTCCCTGAATCCTAGCATTTATCTAGTTGGTAGAATCTATGCATCTGCAGCACTGAATTTCAGCCCTTTAGCAGACTCAACAAATCAGTTGATTGATTTCCCATAATGACTTAACACCATTGATCAGAAGACCTAGAAAGAAGAGAAACAGGAATACAGACACAGTGTTGCTAAAAAAAACCCATGTAGTACTTAGATATTTTATTCCTGGGGTTGAATCTGAAGTCAACAGGTAAGGAAAACACATATGTTATACAGTTCTAGTCCCTGGTAGCTCTGCAGTAAAATTCTGACTCTAGAATTGCCTACCATTTATGGCTCTCTCCTAGCTACAATGCTTGTACTCTACAACCTGCCATGGAAGACCATAAGAAAAGCTGAGGCCTGGTCATTGCTACACTCATTGCATGGAGCTGACATGAGCTTTCTGACTTAGAAAGTCAATGCAATTTGCAGATCATCACGGGAGGTACATAGAAAGCTTAAACTGATTCAGAGTAATTCTGGACCCTGAACATCTGCCAAAACATCCTTTTTTTTCTGTCTGTTGCTACACAGTATACAACTATACTTCTCTATGCCCCCCCCCAATTCCTCTAACCCAGCCTTTTCATGAAACAATTAGCCAGAGTGGGAGTTTGTATATGGCATCTTCCACTTTATAAAATTCATTTGGCAAAACAGCTGCTGTCTACTTTTGTTTCTTCTGCAGTGGGAAGTTTATAATTTTACTAGTAACTAGGTCCCAAAAAGTCCCTCCACACTCTGCATTAATTTTGATTTGAAAACTGAGTAAAAAACTTAAAAGGATGTGGGGAAAGGACTAAAGAAAAGAATAACAAAATGAAGCCTCCATTTCTGTGTGGTCCAGAAACATTGCTTCCATCAAGTAATTCAGGAATGATATAAAGGGGGCAAATCTCTGGAGAGGGAGATGAGTTGAAGATTATGCTGCCTGAGAAAGTAGAAGAATGCCGTTACTCACTCTTCTTTGTTTTTTACTTTGTTCTCCCAATTAGTACTCAAAGCCACTGTCAGGAATAAATTCTTTGGGGTCTAAGCTCCATGGACTCATTTGCTGGCCTAGAAAGGGTGCATTTCATTTTTTTTTTTTTTTTGGGCTTGAACATTGGCAAATAGCTAGATCACCTTCCAGGCCATTACTATGCCTCCTGGCCACTGGGTCAAACTTGTGGGCTGCCAACTTCTAACTTCTAGGCTCTCTGACACAGAAAAGAGAAGACAAGTCCTCCGAGGAGCTTCTCACATAATCAAAGCATCAGCTCAAAGACTAATGACCATGGAAAGGTTTTTTAACCAAATGAGAAACAGAAGAGATTGCAAAGAGAAAATGGATAACTTTGACTATGTGACATTGCATAAGATGGGAAACAGTTGACTGAGAAAAGAACTTTTTGCCTCAAATACTTATGATAAAGGTCTGAAATCTAAGATATATGGGAAATATGCACAAATACCCAAGACTCTGATGATCAGACAATATGAAAAAAAAATCCCAAAGGGAGACCCATCATAACTTACAAGAAACTTAATAACCCCAAGAATGACTTCAACTCACTAATAAGAGAAATGCAAAACAAAACAATTCTATGGTTTCATCTCACATTCTATAATTAGGCAAAGATGATAAAAGAATCATTGCTCAAAGGGCTGAGAGAAAATAGGAACACTAATACACTGTTGGAGGAACAACGACTTTGCATAACCATTTTGGAGAAACAATTTGAAATTAGGTTTAAAAAATGGCTAAAAAATTCACACCCTTAAACCCAAAGAATCTACTGTTAGGCTGATCAAAGAAAAGTATATGTGAGTATATGTATATTTTAGTGTGTGTATATGTATACACACGTGTGTGCATATGCATAACAGCACTTTTTGGGTTGACAAAGAACTATTTAAATATATCCTGGTACATGAATGTAATAGAATATTACTGTGCCATAAGGAACAACAAATATGAAGAATTCAAAGAAGCATGAGGAGGCCTATAGGAAAAGATATATATAAAATATAATGACTACAATATATAAATAGAAAAAAAAAACAACAAAAAGGAAACACATCACCATCACCAACCCTACCAACACACTTGGCTCTGGGAAAGAGTGGAGAAAATGTACCCATTTCCCTTCATTGCAAAAGGTAGGACATTATGGATACAGACTATTTCATATGCTAGCAGATATTACTGTATTGATGAATGTGACATAAAAGTATCAATATAAAAATAGTATAATTTTTAAATGATTCAGCTGGTAAAGGTCTAAGAAATGATTTTTACGAATGAAATCTATGCACAGAAAAGTTATATGATGTATCCAATGGGTCAAAATTGGTAAGCAGCAGGCTTGGAACTTGAATCTAAAGTCTAAGGATTATACCTTTGTTACATATTGGATGGAGTCAACTATACTTAAGTAGAAACCTCAAAAAAAAAACCTCCACATCTTACAGCTAAGGACAAAAACCTAGCTGTTATTGCTACATCCCAAGTGTTCTCTAATCTAAGCTGCTCTAAAGACTGTGCTATAAAACACCTATGTCACAGGAAGTAAATTGCAGGAAGACTGGAAGAAGTTGGTTACCAGTTGCTTACCAAACAAAATTTCCTCTTCCTTCTCTTCCTCCTCCAATATCAGAGAGGAGCTAACCTGTTTGTTTATGTAAAAGAGGGTATGGAGGGATGGGAAAAGGGGTGAGAGGAAGGGTGCCTGTGGGTTTGAAACTGTTCAGTTTCCTTCCACTTTGCAACAGAAACCTAAGGAGAAACCACAGTACAGAACAATAGCACTTAATTACAGCTCCCGCTCTGCTAATTACCATTTGGTCACATCTGTAATCTTCATTATGCCACAGTGCATAATAAGCAGCTCTGTGATACTCATCTAATAACCAAGGCAGCTTTATAGAATTTTCTATTTCACTGTACATTGGCATAAATGTAACATGTTTATCGGGAGAGTGGAAATCAGAAGAGGATGCGACAACATTCTGTAATCTCGGAGGTCCTAAAATGATGCTAGATTGATGACAAAATAGTATTCTCAATTGTGTTAAACCTAGTGCTGCTAATATCCAGGAAGAGCCAGATCAGTTCTCACACTATGAAATAAGGCAGTACCAACTTGACCTTCTAGTTGTATGGGGAAAGCCAAAGGAGATAAATCTTTGAATTTTTCCAACATTTCATGTCCCTTTATCTTTAAGGAAGCTTCTTTTTCATTTCACCTTTGGCTATAATTTTAATACCATCTATTTGGCTTTAAGTGTTGATAGGCAGGTGACATGGAAAAGGGGACTTGATGAGAGGAATAAAAGGAGCCCAAGCCATTAATCTCACCACATGAAGTAATTATATACTGCCCTCCATTGCCTCCCACACATGACAGCAAGGATGGCAGGAAAGCTCTTTAAGGCTGCATGCAACTATTTCAGGGGTGGAAAATACATTAAGGACTATACAGGACTTGCTTTTTGCAAACTGCTCATTACAAGCAGAGCTTTGGGACCTGCATCTTCAAAATCAAAAGGCAGCAGAGTTGATTCCACATATGCCAGTAGTTTGAAGAGTAATTACAATACAGTTCTAGTTATCCAGGATGAATGAGAATTAGGCAGAGCCAGCAAGCTCTCAGCATAACTCCCAGATTCCATCACCCTGAACCAGCAAGCGATTAGCCAAACAGTAATTAAAATTGCAGCAATAGACTCCAGTGGCTCCCTGTACCTCTTAGATCAAACTTAAAACTCCTCTTTGGCCTTTAGAGCTTTTTCCCATTCTTCTAGTCTTTTTTCTATACCACATCTTCTTGGCTACTCCCCTCAAGATGAACTCTACTAAATGGGGTGCCCAGTGATACTCACAGATGATGGTGATAGTTTTAGGTTTGTATTCCTAAAACTGTAAGTCAAGTCCCTAACAATGATTTCCCTTCTTAGTCAGCACACATGACTAGCTCAAAGCTGTAAGAAAATTTTCCCCAATGCCTCCTCACTACCTGGATGACCTTGAGCAAATTGCTTAATCTCTATGAACTATAGTTTCTTCCTCTGTAAAAAGGGGCTTGGACTAGATAGCAGAAAAACCTATAAAAGGGTATTAGCATGTTGTTGACACATTAACAACTAATCCATTGAGACTACCACACTGGGGGAAGGTGGGGAAAAGAGTCAAGAGGGCACCGAATACCCCTTCTTTATATACTCTATTTAGCAGGGGTCGGCAACCTTTTTGGCCGTGAGAGCCATAAACGCCACATTTTTTAAAATGTAATTTCCTGAGAGCCGTACAGTGCTCACAGTGCGCACTCCTGTAACAGCGCCTGAAAAAAAAATGACTTTGTGGCTCCTGCAGAAAGAGCCAGATATGGCTCGAGAGCCATATGTTGCCAACCCCTGCTCTATAGTCTAACCATATTAGTTTACTGGCTCTTCCTTATTCATGACACTTGGGTCTTCCATCCTGGCATGTTCTTCTTCCACATCTCTGACCCTGAAACCCTTGCTTTTATTAAGACTCAGCTTAATCATCACTTTCTGAAAGAGGTCTTTCCTGTTCCTTCTTTCTCACCCCAGCAGCTGATGCCTTCTCCTTCAAGGTTGTCTTGAATTTTATTTGTCTATATACAACTATACAAACATGTCTTTTTTTTTAATGTAAGCAAACCCTATTCATTCATTCATTCAATTAATTAATTAAGAGCATTTTCCCATGGTTCAAACATGTCTTTTTAATAAGAATGTTGTTACTTGAAAGCAAGAACTATTTCTAGGGGGGGAGAGGGGCAATGCCAGATGCATAATAGTACTCTAAAATATTTATTGATTGAGTGAAGAAGAAAATGCATTTTGAAATAACCACAGAGTTTTAGTGTTTGATGTCAACAACTGCACATTTACAAAGAACCCAGCATATGCCAGGTCCCATGCTAAAAGGACACAAAACTAAAAATAAAGATCGTTTACTTTTTCTATTGAGGGAAATAACATATACAAACATAGGTGAATACAAAGTAAACATCAAGTAATAAGCAGGGATATATTATTAGCTCTTTCAGAGATAGAATAAGATCCTAAGTTTGAAGGAAGCCTAAGATTCTAAGAGTTAGAAATTAAAACTGAGTGCATGCTAGGGATGAGGAGGGACAGTCTAAGCAAAATCAAGAAAATCAGAGATGCAATGTAATGCGTGAGGGAGACAGGAAGTTTGGATGGATCACCTGGATGAAGGGAAGTATACACTAAATGTAGGAAGGCAGGATAAAATATATTTAGCAGTGAAACTATACTGAACATACTTTAACCTTTCTCTAAAAACTGAAAAATTACTTTCTTTTGGGAATTAACCTTTCGGGATCTTATAATGACATAAGATCATAGATTTAGATCTAAAGGGAACCTTAATAGTCAGTTTAATCCATTAATTTTACAGATAAAGAAAATAAAGCTCAGAGATGTTAAGTGCTCAAAGTCATAAAGGTAAGTGGTAGAGCTGAGACTCAAACTTATGTCATAAGGGTACTTTCTAATGCACTACATACCATTGTTAATGTCAGTTACCCACGGCAAGATGTAAGATGGGGTAGGAAAAATGTCTACTGACTCAATGAAGTCACCTAAAAACTGAAGTCATTATTTTTTTAAGTCAATATAGAGACATTTGACATATGAAACAAACCAAAAAAAAATGAGGAGAGAAAAATTCTAATTATTTGAACTTTCCAGTTGTTTAGATTCCTGAGAAATATGAAGTTAATGAAGTTATTCTTTAATAAAGATTCAGTTTCACTTATTCAGAGAAGTAACCCCTTTGGAGAAAGGTCCCACTATCCTTACCACCAGTAACACCAACTGCCGACCAACTGCCACAAATGGGCAGGTAAGCCCGAAGGTCCCTGGAAAAGAAGCACCCCCCAGACGACTGGCCCTGCTTCCAGCCCAGTTCCTCAAGCCATCATTCAGGGAAACAGCCCTGGTAGAGAAGGGGCCAGCCATTCCCACCAACTGCCAACCAACTGCCACCTATGGGGCAAGCAAGCCAGCCTAGTTGAAGCAGCAAGGCACTCTGAGGTGGAGACAGCAGTGCCAGTAAAGTCAAACCACTGCCAACACCTTAAAACATCATCTCCAATTACTGACCAACTGCCACCAACAGGCAGGTGCTTGCAGCCTTGGCTTCTTCAGTAGCCATATCTATTTTATCCCCACTTCCACCTCTGCCTCTAACCTTTCCACCACCAAATAAGTTCTCACCACCAAAGTTCTTGGCACCATCAAATAGTTCAATATCAGAAATAAATATGGTTTGTCCATGGAAATAACAATAAAGAAGGTGCATTACCATCTGCTTTGCCGCTAAACCCTAAGAACCATGGGACCTTTCCATCTGACTTGCAGCTGAAACCTCCTATAAGTGTGTTGTCTCTCCCATTAGAATGTGAGCTCCTTGAGCAGGGATCGTCTTTGATTTTCTATTTGTATACTCTAGCACTTAGCAAGGAAAACACTTAATAACTGTTGTGTTTGCTTTTTTAAAAAAGTCATTTGTTTGTTGACTCATTAATTCTTATAAAAGATCATAAATACTTAATCCAAACAAGCTGACAAAAGTTATGAAATAACTTGTATTTATGGAAATGAGGTCCCCTTAGAAAATTTTGCTAGGCCAGGCTATGAAGAGGTAATTTGGTGTAGAGTCAGGAAGAAAGGTCTGGATTAGAATTCCTGTTTGACTCATACTCTGGACAATTACTTAATTTTTCTTAGTTATTTTCCTCAACTGTAAAATAATACACGTACTACCTACCCCTCAGGGTTAAGAGATTCTTTTGGGGGGGAAAAGTAATGGGCTAATGTTAACTCTATAAAAGTGTGTTTACTAGTAGTAAGTGGAGTAATTTGAGGGAAATCTTCAAATTTAACTATAATGAAGGAAACCCACGCCCTTTCTCAAATAATCCAAAAAACTACCTTCACCTAGCCACTTCTCCCTCATTAAAAAAGAGTATCAGTAATGTTTCTAGATTTAAGACTGCTTTGAAACAGTATTAACTATAACTTGTTCCTATGGTTAAGTTCTCAATATTAAAAAAAAAAACTGATGAATTTTAAAAATCACTCCTATTAAGTCTTATTTGATGACACGTAAAAACAAGCAAAACCAGTGGATACAGGAATCAAGTATGACAACATAATTTTATACCCAGTCTGCCATCTTTCCAAGGGAAAAAAGCAAGATACTTTTATTTAGGGGGCAGAGAGTAGTGATCATTACATTTAAACAATATTTGGTTTCATTTTAACGTTCCTTTTCTTAATATTAGTCATTGTTTACACTGTATTCTTGGTTCTGTTGCTTCATTCTGTTACTTCATAGAAGTCTTTTGGTGTTTGTCTGGATTCTTCATATTCCTCATATTATTTCATAACATGCATACACCATAACTTATTCTGTCATCTCCCAACTGCATACTCCAGTTCATTCCACCCCAACCCTCTCCTCCAAGGGGAGGAAAAAAAAGCTACCTAGAAAAGGGGACAGTCAAGAAGAGGAAAAAAAGTTGTAAGAAGGAAACAGAAAAACTGTGGGAGTAGAAATGCAGAAGGAAAACATTTGATTTATTACTTGTTTATATGGGTATCAGATTTGGGGTTTTGGTTTTTAAAAGATTACTACAAAAATGAATATGGACATAGGTATTGAGTGATAATACATGTATAACCCAGTGGAATTGCTTGTCCGTTCTAGGAGGGGGGAGGGAAAGACATGAATCATGTAACCATGGAAAAAATACTTTAAAAAAATAAATTTTTTAAAAAGAAGGAAATAGAAGATAGTTGAAATACTCTATAAAAATAGCTTGCAACCTACCAAGTTGTGATTAACACATAATCAAGATTATCAGTGAATGTTTATCCAGAGTAGGCTGTAAAATCCAAGCAGCCATATAATAGAATCTGATGACTATTGAAAAGCTAGGGAGCCTCCCCCCTACCTACAGTGAGATCCTTATTTGTTAATACCTGGAATTCTAAAGGATGATTCCTTCTGGAAGATATATCAAACACTCCTAAGACCTAAGACAAAGTAAACTCCCCAATGGGAATTAGCAAACCATATTGGAAATTTAACACACAAAAGGAAAACCTTCATAAAGGAATCAATGCCCCAAACAATTCACACTTCATTGTCCATTAATGTGGCAAAGGTTTTGCTGGATTAAGCATGTCCACTGTTCTTGTTACTGTCTTCTCACTCTACAATCTCCCGACTGCTTGAAATTCATAGGGTTTCCCTTCAGCAAAGCTATTAACTTTGTAACTGATGAGTAATGATAGTGTCCTGTCTGTCTACACACTTATCCCTGAAGTTGGCAGTATTTTTTTTCCACATAGTACTAAAGATTCTTCACATCCCTTGCATTGTTCTGAAAGAAGTAATAGCATTAACCTCCAAAGCATGAGGAGCTTGGGGAAAAAGTCTTTGTTTCAACTTCTGGTCTTACCTCCATTCATAAACACTCACTCTGTAAAGCAAGGATTGGAGTTTGCAGATTTACTGAAGTCCAGGTACTTCTAGTCACCTCACTCCCAAATCTTCCTTATAATAAGCAAAATGCTAAGCAAGGTGAACCAAACCACCGCCCTTTTCCCTCTGTATTATTCAGAATCCCAGCTGGCAGTAGACCAGGGGCTAAAGCAGTGATCTCCTATATTCTTAGACCAACCTAAAAACATCCCTGATAATGTAGCCAAACTTCGAGTACTTACAGTACAACAGAATCTAACTGCCATTTAGAACGGTGTTTTCAATGCAGAATGAGTTCAAAGTTCCAACCTGAAATACTAAGGCTTAAATATCCTTGAAGCAGCTCTGGCCAGGAAACACTGAACTCCCATCAAACTGAAGTCAATGAGGCGATTAGTGGCACCTAAGATGGGAATAGTTCTGAAAGCTGTGGGGAAGAGGAATCCTATGGAAGAAATCTCTACCCCACTTCATCCCAACTAAGAATTATAGTCCAAAAGGCTTTGGCAACTGCAGGAGTATTGGCTGAATGGGAAAAAAAAAAATAAGGGTTTTTGTTTGTTTGTTTGGGGGGGGAGGGGAGAGGAGTGATGAAGAGTATAGGACAGGATTGTGGGAAGCAAGCTTTTCAGGTGACTGGAAGGATGAGCAGAGAGACAGGGGAAAAAATAAAAGAGGCAAATCCCCAGGAATAGTGGTTGCAAGCTACTCACTACATCCCTGGCAGTTAGGGACTTCATATATAACATATTTCAAAGTCAGGAAAAATTAAAGGTGCTTAATCTGGGATTACCACACAAAATCTAATAATTCCCAAAGATGAGAAATTATTAATCACTGACATTAATAGTTTTCAAATTATAAAGGGCACTAGGTGGAGCTGTGGATGCGGTGCCAGGCCTGGAGGCAAGAAAAGTATCCTTTGGGTTCAAATCTGGCCCCACACTTACTAGCTGTCGCTTAACCCTGTTTACCTCAGTTTCTTCATTTATCAAATGAACTGGAGAAGGAAATGGCAAACCAAAAAGACACTCCTTTATCAGGTCATTGTTTGTCAAGAAAACAAAAACAAACACAACTGAAATGACTGAAAAATGAACTTCTAGGTTTTAACCAAGTAACTAAAGATTCTGTACTTTAAAAAGACATATGGGTACTTTCTGGATTTTTCATTTAAAAGTCCAACCAGAAATTAAACACAGCACTAAAATAAATTGTTCATACTCTTAACAAAGTGTCTTCCTATTTTCTTACTAATGATTGCCAAGGATACTTCTTCAGAAGTTGAGAGTCCCTCGACATTGGTACCCTCTGTTAGTCAAAACCCAAAGGAAAAGATCCTCTACTTGGAGGTCTTCCTGAGAATGCTTTCTATCTAGAAAAATTTCTGCATTACCTTTCACTCAAAATTTATAGATATTAAAAGAAACTATTTTTTATTAGGGACTTTTCTATTTAATAAAACAGAATAGATCCCTGGAGGAAAATATTCTAATATACAATTAGTATAATGTAGATGTTTCTGAAATTTTATAAAAATCATATTACATTTGAAATTTACTGAGCAATCTTGATATTTAACATTTTTAATGTAAAGCCCAAAAATCCTTTTTGAAAAGGGAATAACTCTAACATATCTTTATGTGTCTAGATTTTCCTTTATTAGGTGTGGGCAAATCTAGACTTTTCTATATTGAGTTTGCTTTACTGTAAGGCTCATCTTAATGGTGCATCAAGTTTTAGACAAATTTCCTTAGGAATAGGTCAACTAAAAGAAACAACTACTATATCACAAAGCAGCCCAGCAGAGCTAACTTATTTTCAATACAATGAAGAAGCTGCTCCTCCAATCACCTCTTCTGAAATAGCTTGGTTGTGTTGAACCAGAAGAGAAAATGCCTAATGATTTTATAACATATCCACTACAGAAGTCAAGAAGAGTACAATCACTGCTAATATTCCTATACACTCTCTCTTCAAGGAGGCCAAGAGAGAAGAATTATTTTGGTTTTATAGTAGTAAAGTTCCAAGTACCTTGGCCAAAATAGTTTAGAGTAGCGATGGCAAACCTTTTAGAAATGAAATACTGTGCCCCTTCCCCCACCCCACCCCACCCCAGACAGGGCAGGAAGCGCTCCCATAGGGCTGCTGGGCAGAGAGGCAGATGATGAGAGGCATATGTGAAGAGGGGGAGGAGAGTAGCCAGAGCACTCTGTTCCCCTCCAGCTATGTACCATACTGTGAGTTATGCTTCCTCACACCTAGCTACTCTCCAAACCCACCACAGGAATCCCCTTCACCATAGACTCAACAGGCTGTCATCTACATTATGCACGTGCCATAGATCCGCCATCACTGTGTAGAGAGTCAGTGGAAGAGTCTACCACCAGAACAAAATCATGTCCTTCAAATGTCAGTGACAGAAAAATATGTGTTAGGAAAACCAATAGTATGGACAACAGATTCAACATGAACTCCCTGAAAAAGGCAAATAACAATTCTATTATAGCCAAACATTTTATTCTGGGGAAAAGATTTTCATTGTTCAGTCATTTCAATCATGTCTGACTTTATGTGACTCCATTTTAGGATTTTCTTGGCAGAGATACTGGTATGGTTTGTCATTGCCTTCTCCAGCTCATTTTACAGATGAGGAAACAGAGGCAAAGAGGGTTAAGTGACTCACCCAGGTTCACACAGCTAGTGTCTGACACTGGATTTGAACTCAGGTCTTCCTGACTTCAGGCCTCTCACTATTTCACCACCTCGGTGCCTCAAGACATTTTTATTTACCTAGAATAAACCCCTTGGATACAACTAACAAGTCACAACTAAATAACGGTGAATGGACTTGCTGAGCCAAGAGATTCAGGAGGTATGGGAATATGCCAGGGAATCATCTAGAAGGAATAACTTACATTCACCATGTGTGAGGTAAGCTTGCAGGCCATTCAATACTTTTCATCTTTTTACCCCCCAAAAATGGAGGCAGATGACCCTCAACTCCAAATCCCAGGACAAAGTAAAAAAATGGAGGCTGGGATTGGATACATGGGAAAGAAAGAGCAATGATCTATTAAAGCTATTCATTTATTTATTTGTTTGTTTGTTTTTTATTTAGGCCTTACCTTCCATCTTGGAATCAATATTGTGTATTGGCTCCAAGGCAGAAGAGTGGTAAGGGTAGGCAATGGGGGTCAAGTGACTTGCCCAGGGTCATATAGCTGGGAAGTATTAAAGTTATTTAAATGAGATTATCTTTCAAGTTTCACGTTTGGAACTAAAAGCATTTTTATTGTATCCTGAAAAGATGAATGATTCAAAAGGCATTTAAGATTTTTAGATAAAGAAACCAAAAGGTTTTGTAGCAGCTGATAAATTCCAGATCCCTAAATAGAATTTTTTAAAAGGGTCCAAGTCTGATTCCTCCCTTAGGTTCCTTCAAAAAACACACGTTGCACCCTAATCTCAGCATGAGGTTAGAAATTTTGTACTAACCACACACACCTAGTTTGCTTTGTGGTTTCCATTCCCTCCATTCCTCATTAATTGGCTGGGAATATGGCTGTTTAAAATGAAGAGGCTAAAAAGGCTGAATGTTTTTCTCTGGTTCAGGGGAGTAGGGAAAGGCAGTGTGCCATCTACGACTGGTAGGTACTCAGCAGTCCCTACGTGTTAGTAACTTTGTAAATAACCTGAAGGTGATTAATTCAAAGGGAATGTCTCTGTTGGTGTAGTTTGACCACCCCAGAATGATCATTTTCACAAAGCTTACAAGGATAATTAATTTTATTCTAATTGTCTATAAGTGGAACAAATGTCACTTTCCAGGAGCACTGGATACGGAAAACCTCTCCTATGGGGGAGAAAACAACTGAAAAATCCAATGTCCCTCAAAAAAACAAACAAACAAACAAAAAACAACCTCAAACCAAAAAGAAAACTAAAAAAAAAAAAAACAAAAAAAAACACCATCTCTGTTTTAACTAGAACTCTCCTTGGAGCAGAGCCAGGAGATGCCTGGTTGCTAGTGCCCCACAAAGGCTGTTGGTGGTGCTTATCAAATTAAAATGCAAAGCAGCTCTCTCTAGTGTCACTGGGAACTGTCAGAAAGAGATTATGGTTCCCACCCTGAGGATGCAGGTCAGCTAAACAATACCCATCTTCCTATGCTGAGCAGAGAAGGAGGAGGGTGAAGAAGGAGGAAGATTAGGCCTGTTTCCAAACAGCAGCCCAGCCTGCTTGTTACCTTGGTAACCTCCTTTCTCTGAGCTGTTCTCATTTGTCTATCTCTGTCTGACCTTCAGGTTGCTCTGACAGTAACCATGGAGGAAAAGGTGCCTGCCTGCTGACTTAGCACTCAAAACTGAGGCATCAAGTAAGGGAGGGAGGCACTTAAAGTCCTTCCCGTTCAAGCCTCTAAGCTGTGCCCTGAAGGCCATTAGTGGCCTGTAAGAGCTTTCTGGTGGTCCTTGTCATCACATCACTCCTCCCCTGTGGTATATAAGCCACCCCACTTCCCTGTTATACACTTCTAGTGTGGGGTATCTGGGTCAAGTAGAGTGGTTTGGTGAAGAGAAAGTGAAGGAAAAAAAAAATCAAGGAATAACCTGAAGACATCTAAAAAACACCTAAGAATAGTCTTAGTGTGGTAAATGTACCTACAAATTTCCTAACTCTTTTGACATCTGTTCAAGAGTATGATAGGTGAAGGATTAAAATCAGTGCTAAGAAATGATCAGGAAGATGTCCCTCTAATAAAAGATATGGGTATTGGCATGGGGTTAGTGCTTGCTAAGTAAATGGGTTTTTTGGGGGGGAGGTGTCTTCCATTTCAAGGACTGGTACTGGGAAAACTATGCATTTGTGTACCTCTTAATATATCTAGATGAGGCCTTTCTGAATATATGTACATCTATCATTTCTTTAAACCAAGGAACAAAGAAACTTGGGGAAGACTGTAGTGATCTAACCTCTTGAGATAATATATTTCAATTGAATGTCACCTATAGGTGGGTTGTGCTTCTATTTTTGAGGATTTCCAGACAGTATAAGGCTGCTATAGTTTCAGGGTAGCCCTCATGCAAAAAATATAAAATGGCATTCTGGGACAGAACAATGTATATTAGCCCAGTACTCAGTATTTGACAAGAGTCATAAGGGACATTTTGTGTGAGAGATGTCTAACTGCCTTTCTCAACTTCTATGATATTTTCTTTAAAAAGGTGGAGTATACTCCAAATATTCTTAGCTTCTCAACCTAGCTGGCACCTGATAAAATGAGGGAAGTTGGAGTAGATGACTTATCTCAAAGGCCTCTTTTAGTTCTAAATCAAATGATCCTATGATTTATAACTGAATTTAAAACCTTGTTAAATCAACTTATGTTGGAATATAGTTAATAACATACCATACTTATTGTTTAAAGTAACACTTCTTTTGGAATGAAGCCATCTACTTTCAAATTTAATTCTAGTATTATAGAAATGGTAAATAAAGACATCCAATGTTCATTTATCTCTAACTTAACAATATATCATCTTTGACCAAATCCACCTGACTCCCAGGCTGTCTTTCTAATGTAAATAATTCTATTTAGCCATTAAATCTCTCTTCATACAAAGAGTACCTATATTCTCTTTGTTATTCTACCTAGTTCTTTTTTAAACTATCTCCAGTAGGAAATCTTTTTTCAGAACAGCAAAGTTTTTAACATAAGCAATTGTTAAAGCTGTGTCAAGTTTTTTCCCTCCTAAAAGACAAATTAGATCAGATTTAGGTAAATGGCTCCACTTTCCATGTTATAATGAATGAAGTGATCATTAAAAACTGTAAAGGGATGAAAAGGGGAAGGGGGAGAAGAGAAAGGGAAAAGGGGAAAAGGGAATGGAAAGGAAATGAAAGAGGAAAGGGGGAAAAAAGAACTGCAAAGTTGAACAAGAAGGGTTACTAAATACTTGGGGCTAACTAACAGATGAGGTCTTTTTCACAGGGGAGAGCTAGATGTTCTGAAAAGGAACAGTGGCTTATGTTTCAAGGAATAAGAACATGAATCCAGAAGTGCCACAAAGACAAGAGCCACCAGCAAAGGCCATAGAAAGAAGAATATCTGGTGGTGGTTGATGACTCACAACTAAGCAATGTGAAACAGCTACATGTCAAACTCATATTGAGAGAAAGATTTGCTGTCTGCCCAAGGTATACTGAAAACATGATAGAGAGTTTGACAAGATTTGTCAAAGCTAATGATTACTGTACTGATTTCTGGTGATTCACAAAGGGACAAATGACATTGTAAGAAGGAATTCAGGAAGTACTGGTAGGATTAAGAAGTGCTAGGCAGGAAAACAGACCTCAAGGGCAAAGGTTGAATTTTCATCACTGCTTCTGACTGAAAAGGTTTCCATACCTGAGAATTAGATTTAGATTTCTGGACCATGACTTAAAAATATAGAAATGATAGATTATTTAGATAGGGAAGCAATATCCCTAAGGAGGAAGAGATGGCAGTAACATATTTGCCTAGGGAAGACTAGACTTGGCTACATCTTCATGTGCCCAAGGGCCCTCTCAATACTTTTTACTAGCTAGACATTAATTTTCATCCCAGAGCACTTTAGAGCTTCCTCTTTTTTTTTTTTTTTTTTTTTTTTTTAAACCCTTACCTTCTGGCTTCGAGTCAATACTGTGTACCACAGAAGAGTGGTAAGTGCAATGGGGTTCAAAGTGGCTTGCCCAGGGTCACACAGCTGGGAAGTGTCTGAGGCCAACTTTGAACCTAGGACCTCCTGTCTCTAGGCCTGGCTCTCAATCCACTGAGCCACCCATCTGCCCCCTCTTATAGCTTCTGAAGGCCATCCTGCACAATACACCTCTCTCCCCCCCAACCCTTCAGTCCAATCAACTTCCACTATCATATCCAGCCTCAGGAGCAGGCTTTCCTAGGACTGGTTGTTTACAATCAAATTAATCACTTTCTTCCCTTAATGGACCTTTATCTAATCACTGATAATCACCAGGATTCATGCCTCAGTGGTTAGTAGGTTCCCACCTTCTTTCACTCTCCCATCTATCTCAGTGATTCTGAGCCCCTAGCTCCTAATGTTCAAACCCAGTTCCTTATCTTAAACTGAACATTCCCTTTCTTTCAACTTTCTAAATGTAACCCTGCAAGATCCCACTTGAGGTGTGCCTGTCCTTTCCATTATAATCTTTAAAATGCTTGCTCCAAATTTAAACCTTTTCTCACTCCTATCTTCTGGATATTCACTGAGACCTGGTTCTCTCCCAATGATATTGTACCACTGATCACTGTCCACCATAATGGCAGATGTCTCAAAGTACACTACTTCTCATTGACAATTTCAAATTCTATTTTTATCACCACCACCTAGAAACCTCTCCTTTAAGGATCACAAGTCTGTTTTGTCACTTAATTCGGATCCTGCTGGGCAGCATCTTTTCACCAGTAGGATGGAGTGTTGTTTCTCAAGTCAGGAAGATCCAAGGTCAAATCCAGTCTCAGATACTAGCTATGTGACCCTGGGCAAATCATTTAACCTCTATTTGCCTCACTTTCCTCATCTGTAAAATGAGGATAATAATAGCAACTACTTCCCAGGGCTGTTATGGAACTCAAATTTATTTTGTAAATTTGTTAGCTATCATTATTATTGCTGTTATTATTAACAGGGGAAACAATATGCCAACAACTATGTACATACAAAATATAGATAGGACACATGGAACATAATCTCATGAGAAAAGAGGGAAGGGGGAGCCTGAAAGGACTCTTTAAGAAGGTGGCATTTGAGCTAACTCTTGAAGGAAGACAGAGAAATCAGTAAACAGGAGAAGAAAAAGAGCACTTTTGAGCAGGGGAGACAGGGAAGGTATCAAGTCACTGATTGTATGAGGAATAATAAGTAGGCCAGTATAGATGAGATGGGGGAAGGGAAGGGAATAAAGTGTTAAGAAGATTGGGTAGGTAGGAAGGTGCCAGATTGTGAAGAGCTTTAAATACCAGAGGATTTTATATTTCATCCTGCAAGAGCCTCTGGTACTTACTAAGGAGGCGATGAGATGGTCAGACCTACATTTTTGTAAAAGCAATTTAGCATGTAAGTGAAAGATGTTTGGGATGAGGAGACTCAAGGGAGAAGAAATCAGAAATTGAGGTTTAAGGAGTTGAGGGTCTGTACTAGGGGTAGAGGCTGTATGAATGGAAAGGGAAATAAACAAAAGATGTCAAGGGAAATATGACAATTTACAACAGATTGGATTTAATGGGGAGAGGATGTCCAGTCTTGGTGACTAATAAGATAGGTGGTAGGTAGTATAATAACAATAGAAAAGTTGGGAAGAGAGAAAGGGGTGGGGATTAAGGTGGTGGTGGTGATGGTAGTGAGTATTTATTTTGGACACATTGAGTTTGATATGTCAGATTACCTCTATGTAGATAATTCTCAGATTTATATATCTGGTCTCTCTTCTGAGTTCTAATTCCACATCAACAACTGGCTTTCAGATATCCTGAACTAGATTTTTTATAAGTAATACAAACTTAATATATCTAAAAGAAAACTAATGATCTTTCCCCTCAAACACTTCCCCCTCTTCTCAAATTTCCCATTATTTAAAGTACCGCATACTTCTATAGTCACTATGGCTCATATTTAAGCATCATCTGTAACTCTACACTCACTCCATATAACCAATCTGGTATCAGATTTTGTCATTTTTATCAACACATCCCTCACATATTTCCCTTTCTTTCCATTCACAATCAATACCCAAGCAAAGATCCTCATTGTCTCTCAACCAGACTCTTGCAACAGCCTTTTCATAAGTCTCCCTGCTTCAATTCTCTTCCTACCCCATCTGTCCTCCACTCATCTGTCAAAGTGGTTTTCCCAAGTCATAAGTTGGACTATAACAATCGCTCTTGTATTGTTTCTAGGATCAAATATAATCTTTTTGGCATTTAAAAGTCTTTTACAAATCTGGCCTCAGACACTTCCCAGCTATGTGACCCTGGGCAAGTCATTAACCCCCATTGCCTAGCCCTTATGGCTCTTCAGGCTTGGAACCAATGCACAGTATTGACTCTAAGACGGAAGGTAAAGGTTTAAAAAAAAATGTCTTTTACAATCTCGTCCCTTGCTATCTTTCCAGTTCTCTTCCTGGAGGCTACCTCTCAGCTACACAGGTCTACTTGTTGTTCCTCAGAAAGGGCATTCCATCTTCAGAACCCATGCCTTTGATCTGGAAGTTTTAGATAAATGCCCTCTCAAATAGCCTTTATCTCCTAGCTTCTGATTTCCTTTAAAACTGAGCTCAAATCCATTTCTAAAGAGTAGCTGTAATTTACCTAGTATATATTTTGAATGTACAGTTATTTTCAGGTTATTCCTCTATGACAGGGGTTGGCAACCTTTTTGGCCATGAGAGCCATACGTTGCCGACCCGTGCTCTATTACATAAGAACTCCTTGGAGCTAAGAGTTGTCTTCTCTGCATGTGCACAATGCCACAAGTGGGCGCTTAGTAAAAGCTTGACTAATTGAACTGCTATAAAAAGCAAATGAGATAAAATAAGCATGGTTACAAGAATGTATAAGAAAACAGTACATTAGAAATCACATCAGTAGAGGCAGTTAGGTAGCACAGGGAATAGAGTGAAAGGCCTGGGGTTAGGAAGGTATGGATTCAAATCTGGCCTCGGATACTTCCAAGCTCTACAAGTCACTTAACCCCAGTGGCCTACCCTTACACACAATTTTGTCTTAGAATTGATACTAAGCCAGAAGAGAAAGGTAAAAAAAAAAAAAAAAAATGCAATGGCTAGTCTTAAGAGGACCATAGGATCATAGATTTAGAACTGAAAGGGAACTTGTCAGGGAGGAGGGATAAAGGAAGAGAATCCAGGGGGCCAACTAATCTAACTCAACTATTTTACAGAGCAGAAGTTAAGTGATTTTTTCTAGGACATAGAGGGTCAGGATTTAGAAACGGGGCTTCTAATTTTAAGGCAATACTTTTTCTCAATATGTCATGCATGACAATTAAATATGTCTCATTATTCTCAGTAAAGAGTCAACAGACTATAGGTGTAAAACAATAAGCATGATATCTTATATAATTGTCTATCTCTTTTTAGGACCACAAGGGGAATTTAACACTGGATAATGACAATATTTTTTTAAAGCACCAATAGAGCTTTTTTCATAAAAAGAAGGTATTTGGATAGAATTTTTTTTGGCTAAAATATTGTAAATTTAATTAATTGGGCTAAAGCTGAAGAAGGAAAAATATGTGTAAGGTGCAATCCATCAAGAGCAATTAAAATAAAAATGTCAGTAATGACAACGATCTTCCCAGAACCAAAAAATGAGTCAGTTACAGAATTCATGGTCTTAGATATCTATATATTGAAAACAAAAACTCCTTTGAGAAAGGTAATAAGGAAGGTGATCTACAAACCTTAAAACAAGAAAACAAATTTGACATAAATCAATATAATCAGATGAGATTTATAACCAGAATGTGGCTCTGGAAAAAGTATCCTTAAAACTGAGGGGAGTGGGAGGGGTGCAAAGGGCACAGGAGAGAAACATGCTGGAGATTATTTGGGTAAAGATTAACCAAGGGATAAAAAGAAGGGATGTTGCTATGAGAATATACTACAGATGATTTGAAGGGAAGGAGGCAATACTTTTTCCAATTAATCTGAGATATGGTGAAGAAATCATTTCCTCTATCACCAGCGATTTCAGTATCCAACTCTTAAACCTTCTGACGCAAAAACCACGTAGTTCAGCTTGCTTAGGACAACTATTTTCATATTTAATTTATGGGCTTTGTTCTTATTATTGTATTGTCCCTTTACTATGTTGTCTAAGTGAACAAACAGTATGTCCAAACATATTCATGATGGAGTCAATGTCATCTGTTTAAGATTGTAACCACCAAACAGAAAGGAATCACGTCTTTATAAGAATCCACTTATATCACCAAACATTCCATAAAAGTCTCAATGTAGAGGACAGAAAATCAGTTGGGGTTCCTTACTCTCACCCCTGATAAAACTTACTGTCTAGGTGAGGAGATCGAGCATATGAAGGATCAATAATTCTCCTGTAGTCATCTGAGGTACCAAATGAATGGTGTTAAGAGTAATTACTTGCAGGACTTAGAGAGAGGCAGAGGATAGGAGAGGACACCTCAAGAAAGAGAAATAAAAACTTCCACATTATAGTAAATATTCTTACTTATAGGAACTGGAGGTCAAACATAAAACTTTGGTCAATCAAAAGGAACAGAGAAATCCCAGACACTTTCTGAGGAGTTGCATCCAGAACAAAATAGTGTTAAGACCAATTTTAGGTTGCTTGGCCATGCATATGTATGAGTACATATTACAAGCTCCCAGTAATAAGTAAAAGGTAGAAAGGCATACAGAAAAAGAAGGCTGAGTTTACAGATTCCCAAATGTATCTCAGTAGATAGAAATGGAAATTCCAACCATGTGTTTCTGAAAGTTTAGAGCTATTAAATCCCAGACATCTCTTTGAAGAGCAGTGAATACTGATGGAAGCCTTCTTCCTCTGCTCTTACCAACCTTGGTTGCTTTTAAGCTCCAACTAAAATCCCATCTCCCATAGGAAGCCTTGCCTTCCCCAATCACTTTTAATTCCAATGCTTTTCCTCTTTTAAAAAAATGTTTACAGATTGGGTTCAATTCTACCATCATCAAGCTCACACTTAGCAGCAGGCCTGCATATTCTCTGGCACCTCCCCTTTTCCACTTCCTTTTTTTGTTGTTTTTTTTTTTTTTGTCTTCTCCATTAGATTTTAAGTTCTTTGAAGGCAAGACCAGTCTTTCTTTTTCTTATCTGTATCCCCAGTGTTTAGCATAGTGCCAAGTACATAGTAGATAAATAACAAACATTAATTACTGACGATAAGGAGCTTACATTTGTAGTTGGAACAGAAAAGGTCAGAACATGCATAAAAATAAGATTAATAAAAGTAATAAGAACAAGGAGAGAAGGCTAAGAACTGAGGGAACTTGGGAAAGTGGGGGAGGAAAGGGGAGAGGTAGCTCTTAAATTTTGAAAAGGAATTCTATCCTAGATATGAAAAATGGACTGTGAAAATGCAATGAGATTGGGGAGAACTGTGTGTTGGAATTCAGGGAACAGCTAAAAGTCTAGCTGGATTGAAACAGAGGTTTGTGGGGCACTTTTTTCTATGGCTGTTGAAAGCTTTGATTTCTTCCTCTGAGTTCATATTCTTTGAATATTTATCTAGCAGGGTCTATTTGTTTTCATTCTTATATACTTGAATCAATTCCTTATATAACTTGGATATTAGCACTTTATCAGGGAAACCTGTTGCAAATATTTTCTCCCCAGTGTTAACTGTTTCTCTTCTCATTTTAAATGTGCTATTTTTCTTAGTGCAAAACTGCTCATTTAATGTAATCAAAACTTTCTCTTCCATTATTGTTATTTGTTCATTAATTCTTCCATCAGTCTATACCTGTGAAAGGTATGTTCCTTCCCTATGCCTCTAATATATTTAGGTGCATTTTTTTTTATATTTAAGTCCTATGCCCATTTAAAGTTTATCATGATATTTGCCCAAATCAAATTTCTGCCAGATTAGTTTCCAGTAGTCTTTATGAAATAATTGATCTCGTACTCCAATAAAATGAGGTCTTTAGATTAATTAAATAGCACACTATTATGATCATTTGCTTCTAATTTGCTGCTGATAAACTTCTTTATTTCTTATCATTGCCAAATAGTTCTGTTGGGTATTGCTTTGTAGTAGTTTGACAAAGGATAGTTTGGCCCCTTTCTTAAGAATTTTTCTAGAGATTTTTGACTTCCAGTTCCCCAGGCTGAAATGTTATTTTTTTCCTTGTTTAAAAGAGCAGTCCTTGGATAGTTTAATTAGTACGGTATTTAGCACCGAATAAGTAAACTGAAGTATTATCTTTTTATAATATTGGAACAACCTAACCAAGAGCAATGAATATATCTGCCTTTATTTCTGTAAAGAGTGTTGCATAGTTTTATTCATGTAGTTCCTGTGTATGACTTGGTAGATACATGCCCAAATATCTGATTCATTCTACATTTATTCTGAATGAAATTTCTGATTCTTTTTCTGTTGGGTTTTATACTTACATTACCTGGTGATTTATATTGGTTTATTTTATATCAAGTTACTTTCATAACTGCTACAAAATGTTTGGGTTTATTTTTTTAAATCCTTACCTTCTTTAGAGTGAATACTCTATATAGGCTCTAAGGCAGAAGAGTGATAAGGACTAAATGACTTGCCCAGGATTACACAGCTAGGAAGTGTCTGAGGTCACATTTTAACCCAGAACCTCTGTCTCTAAGCCTGGCTTATAATCCCCTGAGCCACCAAATTGTCTCCATACAAAATGGTTTTAATAAATTTATATTTGATTTTTTTAGGGTTTTCAATATAGATCATCACATGTATTTGTGTAATTTCATTTTTGGTAAGATTGCTATAGCTACCATTTCTATTATATAGAATATAGTCATAACAGAATCCTTTTTTTTTTTACTCCTATTTTAATTGCAAAAGGCTCTCATTTCTTACTTACATAGTTTTGCCCCTTTCCACTCCCAATTTTTTCCAAGTTACCATATTAAGGAAAACTCCATTTATTCATATACTTTTTACTGGTTTTTTAAAAACCAGGAATGAGGTTTCACTTTGTCAAAAGCTTTTTCAGCATTTACTGATGTGATCGTTGAGTTTTATTATTATGTATATGGTCTGTTACATATATATTTTCCTTATATTCAACAAACATTGCATTACTTGTATTACTCCAATCTGATTATAATGCATAATTTCTTTGATATGTTAGCCTCCCTACTAATATTTTAATTAATATTTTGGGTCAGTATTTGTTAAGGATGTTGATCTATAGCAGCATCAGTGAACCTTTTAGAGACAGCACGCCCAAATTACACCTTCAAGACACACCAGCCCCTGTTACCCCAGAGAGCAGAGGGAGGTAGTGCTCACATTGGACTTTTGGGCAGAGGGGCAAGACATACAAAAAATGTCCTCAGGCAGGGTAAAGAGGGAGAATGGGGTAGTTCCTCCTCTTAGCCAACCCTGGTATATAGTATTCCTTTCTTTGCTTTTGTCTTTTCCCATCCCTTAAAGCTTGTCAATAGAGAACAAAACTAGCCTCAAGTCTCTTGTCTTTTTAAACTACCCTAGTATCCCCTCAGAACCCTAGAAGATAATAGGGTTCCAAAGGGATGCCATTTTCTTGTCCTCTATTAGAATATAAATACTTCCAACTCACATAGGCCCTTCTAATTGCTCCAATATTGTTTATAATTCCATGTTTCTCATTACTCTTTGCATTTTCAAAGATTGTATTTTGTCTTTTCATCAGGAAGCCAAAGGATTTTTAAAATTTTCATTAAAGGAACTGCCCCTCCCCTCCATGCAGACCCATTTGGTCTTGGTTGGAAAGCTATATTATGCCTTCTCTATTATTTTATTACAAATTCTCCTATCCTATAGAGTGGTATCTGCCAAATCTTGTGTTATTCTGATTCCTTGGTATATGAATTCTTTTAAACCTGTAAGTTCCATATATTACCTATGATGCTATCTTGAGTTTTAATTTTAGGGTTTCTTTTAGATGGCAACTTACAGCTTTGTTTTATTTTTCCCTCTGGTTCTAAAAGTCTCAAGATTTAATAAAGATTTCTTAAAATATAGCATTTAGGCATTCTGAATGAAAGTTGTTTTTTTCATAGTCTGACAATTCTTAAATGAAAGTTGACCTGGTTTCCAAGTCAGATGTTTTTACAGGAAATACATGACATTTTCTTCTATTTTTTCAGTATAGTTTTAATATAGGAAGCTAGTGGTATGATGGATAGAGCACTAGCTCTGGAGTCAGGAAGATCCATAGTTAATTCAAAATCAGGAATTTACTGTGTGATCCTGAACAAAACACTTAATCTTTGTTTCTGTGAGTTTCATCACCTGTAAAGTGGGGATGATAATAATAGCACCTCCCTCAAACTGTTGTGAGAATAAAAATATTTGTAAAGTGACTTGCAAACTTAAAGTTCTATATATTTGCTTATTACTAATATTATTTCTTATTGCCTTACGTAGTTATTTCTTTGTATATTCTATTCTAATTGTCTAGAAGTCCACCTATGCTCCAAATAATGCCTTTAGAGTTTTATTATCATTTATATCCCTTTTTTTAAAAAAAAACCTGTTTAATCTCTTTCAGGATTTCTAATAGCTATGAGATCAAGTCATAGTTTTATCTGAGTTTGTCTATTGCTACTCTAGAGTTATTTTATTTCCTCCTGACCTGTGTTCTAGATAGCCCTTAATCCATAACATTTCTTTATCATTAGTGATTTTTTTCTATTTACATACATTTTTAGTCTTATTTACTAAACTGGGACTTTTTATTAGCATCATGCTCTCACTATCCCTTTGCACTTGGATAGTGGTAAGGTCCAGTTTGGTTCCAATACATATTACTTTCTCCAATTCTGTTGCTGTATACCAGGGGCAGCTAGGTGGTGCAGTAGATTAGGAAATTCACCTTTATTTAGTCAAATCTGGCTGCAGATACTTAGTTACATGAACCTGAGCAATTCACTTAACCCTATTTGCCTTAGTTTCCTCATCTGTAAAATGAACTGGAGAAGGAAATAGCAAAACACTCCAGGATCTTTGCCAAGAAAACCCCAAATAGGGTCACAAAAAGTAAGACACAATTTAAAAAATGACAGAATATCAGGTCCAGAACTCTGAGCTTTTCAAGGTTGTTAGGAGTGATTCAGGTTAGTGATTGCAAACTTTCAGAAACTATAGAGTAGTGATTCCCAAAGTGGGCACTACCGCCCCCTGGTGGGTGCTGCACCGATCCAGAGATGCAGTGATGGCCACAGGTGCATTTATCTTTCCTATTAATTGCTATTAAAATTTTAAAAAATTAATTTCCAGGGGACTAAGTAATATTTTTTCTGTAAAGGAGGCGGTAGGCCAAAAAAGTTTGGGAACCATTGCTCTAGAGCATATAGACAGAATGCTATACATTTGGCTGATATTTTCTCAGAGGGTGCTTAAGACTCCCCACTAAGAATATTCTGAAGCTCCTGGACACCGCACCAGGACATGATTATTCTACTTTGGATTCCTAGGTGGAGTACTCCCAGGCTGTGGGAGCTGGCTCCTCTCCTTGTGCCTCCCTCTTAATGCCTCTAAATGACCATCCCCTTTTGCTGCCCTGGGCTGGATGAATATATGATTCACTGTAGTTTCTTTCTTTCTTAATCACCATTCAATCTGGCACCCTTTTATCTTTTCTGGAGTACGTGTGGGAATTTGGCTGTTCTGCTACCGTTCACTTTCCTATCTTGATTCTAAGTCCTTTCCCCTTGTTTCTTAAGGAAATCTCAAACTTGTTTGCCTCATACTACTTTTCTCTATCCTCCTTACTTGCTAAACTGGTATTCAAAATGCAAGCTTGAATGTACCAACTGCTTTTTATCCCCTATGCCTTTCCTCTAAGTTAATCCCCATGTCAAGAATTTACTCCTACTCCTCCTTTGCTTATCAAATTTCCAATTATTCTCTAAAACTGAATCAAATAGCACTTTTTTCTCTATGTAGTCTGTTAATGATGATGACTTTTCCCCACAAATTTCACATAGGATTTTATTTTGCCAATTCTAATCCATTTGTTGTGAAATATACTAATAAGCCCTTTCTCTTATTCCCTATTTAGATTAGCATTATAATCTAATCTTACTTTTTTAAAAAAATTAAGTCCTTAATCTAATCAGAATGAGAAACTTTATTGGTCTTTCTGAATTATTTTGAAACTGCTGAAATGAGATCTTTTTATACTGTTCTTATGGAAGGCTTAACCAGTTTCTAAAGGAGGGGGTCTTAATCAGACCAGGAAGGAATCGTCCTTGAAATCTATCAAACTGATGATCAGACTCCTAGTCCCTCTAATAACTTCCTTTTTTTTTTTTAAAGAATATTTTTCCATGTTTACATGATTCATGTTCTTTCCGCCTCAACCCAAACCTTCCTCCTCCTTCCCCATAGCCAATGCACAATTCCACTGGGTTTTAACATGTATCATTAATCAAGACCTATTTCCATATTATTAATATTTGCCCTAGAGTGATCATTTAGCGTCTACATCCCCAATAATATCCCCATCAACCTATGTGTTCAAAGAGTTGTTTTTCTTCTGTGTTTCTACTCCCACAGTTCTTCCTCTGAATGTGGATAGCATTCTTTCTTATAAGTCCCTCAGAATTGTCCTTGATCACAGCATTGCTGCTAGTAGAGAAGGCCATTACGTTCGATTGTACCACAGTGTACCAGTCTTTGTAAATAATGTTCTCCTGGTTCTGCTCCTTTCACTCTGCATCAAGTCCTGGAGGTCATTCTAGTTCACACAGAATTCCTCCAATTCATTATTTCTTTGAGCACAATAGTATTCCATCACCAACAGATAACACAATTTGTTTAGCCATTCCCCAATCGAAGGGCATTCCCTCATTTATCCAATTTTTTGCCACCACGAAGAGCATGGCTATAAATATTTTTGTATAAGTCTTTTTCCCTATGATCTCTTCGGGGTATAAACCCAGCAGTGGTGTGGATGGATCAAAGGGCAGACAGTCTTTTATATAGCCCTTTGGGAATTGTTCCAAATCCTCATCCAGAATGGTTGGATCAATCCACAACTCCACTAGCAATGCATTAATGTCCCAATTTTGCCACATGCTCTCCAACATTTATTACTTTCCTTTGCTGTCATGTTAGCTAATCTGCTAGGTGTGAGGTGATACCTCAGAGTTGTTTTGATTTGCATTTCTCTAAGAGATCATCCTCTAATAACTTCTGAGTTCACTTGTGACTAAGTAAAAAGGAGAATCCTTACACAGATTAAAGGAGGATTGAATAGTTTTATGATAATGATTATCAGGAACATAGGCAATTCAAAATAAAACTAGTACCAAAACTTTATCCTGTTTAATTCATTTAAAAAAAAAATCTTCCTTTCTTCCAATTTAAAATCAATTCTGTATATTGGTTTCATGGCATAAGAGTGATAAGGGCTAGGCAACTAGGGTTAATTGACTTACCCACACAACTAGTAAGTCTTTTAAAGCCAGATTTAAACCATGACTTCCCATCACTAGACTAGACCACTAGTCAATTCACTGAGCCACCTAGCTGCCCCTGACAGTATTGATTCTAAGATGGAAGGTAAGAGTTAAAAAAAAAAAAGGGGGGGGGGTGTTAAATAAGAAGACAAAGTTTTGATACCAGTTTGATTTTTCAAAAAGAGTTCAAGTTACTTTTACTTCACATTCTAGGCCCTTCAAAACTGAATGCTATGATCTTTTCAGGATTATCTCCACTTATTTTCCTATAACTTGGTACAAACAAACAAGACTACACTATGTCCTTCAAACATGCCTTCCACTTTTCCCTATCAGTGTCAATGAACTAGTTATCTTGCTTGGAAGATCCATGGTACCCTCTGGCTTATTTAATTCCTAAGGATCCTTAAAAGCCTAAATTAATGTGGACATCTTTATGAATCCTTCATTTATCCCTGGTCTGAAATTCCCATCTTGGAACTCACAAACTACTGTTTTCCATGCCTTTATGTAATTATCATATAATAAGGTATATTATAATTGTATTTGTACACTGCTTTCTTACTAAATGGTAAGTTTCATGCAAGTAGGGTTCCTGTATCAAATAAATTGGGCAAGACCTATCTTTCAGTGGTCTCCATATAGCAGACACTTATTAAATATGATCCTGTCTACCATGTGCTAAGCACTATGCTAAACTAGGGATATAAGAAAAAGAAAGTCAATCCTTGCCTGGAGCTTACAATCTAATGGGGGAAAACAATACACAAAAGCAAGCTTTTATCTGGATGGGACATGAAGCTTACACAGAATAAGGCTTCAATGTTAGAGACAAACCAAGCAAAGAGTTGGTGGCAAATGGGATTTAGGGCCTTCCATAAAGAGGAGCTATGGGAGGAGTTTTTTGCTTTGCTCTCCAATCAAAGTGCAGAAATAACTGAGGGTATTCATAAGGCGTGAATATCAAAGCAGAAACAATCTCCAAGAAGATGAGTTTCCTAGTGATAAACTTTTCCTGGGAGAATGTAATGACAATGTTGGAGTCAAAATGAGGCAGAACAATGCTAATAAATGTTAAGTTGAATGTAATTTAAATGTATTGATAGTTTCCTCGCAGTCACCCAAAGGCAGCTCAAACTAGTTAACTACTGACAAGTTAAAAAATTACCCTCAAAATCACTAAGGAAGGGGGCCGTAGGGTGGCTCAGTAGATTGAGAGCCAGACTCCCTGAGACGGGAGGTCCTGGGTTCAAATCTGTCTGCAGACACTTCCTAGCTATGTGGCCCTGGACAAGTGACTTAACCCCCATTGCTTAGCCCTTACCACTCTTTTGCCTTATAACTAATACACAGTATTGATTCCAAGATGGAAGGTAAGGGTTTCAAAAAAATCACTAAAAAGTTAGAAAGCATTTAATCTATTCTTTAATTAGGAAGCCACTACTAATCATATGTTAAAGCAGGGGTCGGCAACGTATGGCTCTCAAGCCATATCTGGCTCTACCTCCCAACCAGGCAGAGCCCCAGGATGTGCCCCAGGGGGCCCTTCAGCCCCTGCCCCATATTCCAGCACCTTCCACCTCCATCCTCCTCCTTCCACAGGCGTTTATGGCTCTCATGGCCAAGAAGGTTGTATTAAAGGATGGATATTTGATAAGCAAATGGGTAGTAAGGCTTGTAAATAGGGAAATGAGCTAACGCAATAAAAAAATGTCCTTTCTTTAGATTTCTGACCTTGCATAGCTGGCTGACCAGATACCAAAACTCCAAAACCAGTTACTCTATCAGTTTTTATTAAAAAGGTTTCTTATCAAAAAGAACACCTAACAAAGTGCTAGTCAGACACTTTTAATAAATGTCTGAAAGCAATGACGACTTTTTTTTAAGTACTGCCTTGTGGCTCTTCTAATGGGTACCCAGCACCTATAGGTCTGTACAGAATATCAGAGACTCTAAACACACACCTGCTCCAGCACAGTGAAGACAGACGATGGTCATGTCGAAGACACATCATGCAGTGAAAGAGACACAGAGCTCTAAAGCAGTATGTTGATTGCAGATGTGGCAACTGATATAAGTGTTTGAGATGCATTTAACCCCTTGGCAAATGAGACCAATCTATTAAATATTTAAAACCCTATTTTGGCAAGATTCTCACAATACTAATGTTTCAGGGCTTGTGTATGGATACCTTTCCATTCTTATCTTTTCCTCCTTATATGTTTTGTTCAAATTGGCAGAAAAGTCTATAGCTTTCTAGGTACAACGTTAGCTCTGGTTGACTTAAAAGACTACAGAAAAAGTCAAAGCAAGAAATGAAATAAACTAAGTCACATATTATTGGGAATAAAGGAGAAATGAGTAGGTGAGAAATGAGGCTTTTTTACTTAATATTTTACTTGATAGAAATACATTTAACATTCATTCTTTTTGACAAGGATGAGGATAGCTAGACACGAACATGAAGCCTTGTCCTATCTGGGTCTCAGTTTCCTGTCTATAAAATGAATGGGTTAAAATAGATGGATTTAAAATTCCTTTTGTAGATCCAAACATGAGATCTAGAGTCAGAGGACATAGATTCACACACCACATCTGTAGATTATTGTTTATCTGACCTTGGGCAAGCTGCTAAACAGGTGGGGGTGGAGCCCTGGCCCTCAGGAGCCAGGAAGATGTGTGTCACTCACTCAACAAGCTACTGATTCTGAGTAGACCTCACCCTGTATACACAAACTATTTGTGTTACCTGTGGTATAACCACAATGTGGTCCATTATTGTGGTGGCTATTTCAGACCACCTTCCCCATCAGGTTTTTGCCTCTTATAATCTAACAATCAAGGGCTACTATAGTGTCAAGCACAAACTAGACCAATAGCCAAATGGACTTGTCTGGATTTTTAAAGTTCCAGGTCTGCCACTAGACCTGTGTGACCTTAAGCAAGTAAGTCACTTTACCTCTCAGCCTCATCTATAAAATGGATGTAATGTCTCACAGAGTTGTGGTACAGGAAAAACTATGGAAATTATATAATACTGTAGAAATGTCAGAATCAATATTATTGTTATCCATAAAACCACAAAATAAACAAAAAGACAAAAAGTCACTGGATGGTAGAGGGTCCTTCCTAAAATGCTACACCCAGAGAAATGTGAATTAAGTGGCCTTTCTTTTACTGTTCCTGGAAAACGTTTGTTTTTATTATAACATATAGAATATGTAAAAGGACTGTGTGATTTTAAGCTGTGATGTTATAGATAAATTTGTCTTTTATTATAAGGTAAGAAGAAGAGAACAGTTTTGAAAAGTATATACAGAATATATAAAATTTGGATATAGGGAGTAAGGGAGAAAGAAGAGGCAAGGATAACTTTGAGATTACTGGAAGGATAGCAGTGTTCCCAGTAGAAACAAGAAAATTTAGAGGACTGGCAGATCTAGAGATGTTCTATTTTGAATATAATAAATTTGACAGTCCTGGGAAATATCTTGGAGAAAAAAATTATAGGTAGATGACTAGACTTAAAAAAAATTAAAACTGGAAATCTTATACATAGAAATCTCCTGACAGGTGATAGACTCAGGGTACATAGACATGTTTTTTGGCCACGGCCCAACTCAGAAATTTGTTTTGTCTGACTATGCATATTTGTTACAAAGATTTTGTTTTTCTCTCTTAAAAAAAAAAAGAGGTGAAAGGGAGAAAATTTGCTTTGTTCATTAAAAAACAATAATTTTGTGAAATGATGTAGAAGGCTGGGAGGTATGGAGTAGGGAAGAGGCATTCTAGGGACTATAAGAGAAGGAAATGTCACAGTTTGGGACACAGAGTAGTGGACTTAATGACAGAAAGAACACCTTGGACACTTACTAACTGTATAAGCCTACACAAGTCACTTAATATCTCCATGCCTCATTTTCCTCATCTGCAAAATGAAGAAGTTGGATTTGACAATCTCTAAGGTTCCTTTCTGCTCCCAATCTTGGTCCTATTGACAACCACTGAGCAAATTTGATTACAGAGACAATATACAGAAATGGAGGAATAAATGTGGAGTGGGCACTATCAGCCACTGTAATGAGACTTCTTCCAGCACAATTCAGTGGTTCCAGGAGTAGGGTAGGAAACTGTGTGGTTGGATGGAGCACTGAAGACTGGCAAAACATAAAATGAGAGGTCAGGGGATTCAGGGGTGGAGGGTAGTAGTACAGAGGTGAATTCATCAATTACACAATTAAAATTATGAAATGAAGAATGGGGCAGATACAGAGAATGATGCACAGGGAAAACAGACATGGAAAGAAGGACTAAGGTAGGGAGGCAGGAAATAATTTAAGAGTTAGATTCTCTTCCTCATATTCTACCATGGAAGGTCATGATGAGGGAAGGAAAACATTTGAGCAAAAAAAATCAAGAGAGCAGTGCAATCAAAAGCAAAAGACTTATCAAAAGTAGGACCATTCCCATTAAGTGACTGAGAGTAGAAGTAATAGGGTCATAGGATCTGAGGGAGCAACAATAATCACTTTTCCTCTATCTTGATATCTTAGATTTTGGTGTTTTGGGTTTTTTTTTTTTTTAATTCACATCATCCCTTACTCTCTAAGAGTAGTTGACCCGAGACTGAGACCCTGCCATAATAATACTTTTATTTCCTTTTTCGAGCAAACAGATAAATGAACTCATAAGGACTAGCAATACCCAAAGGAACTCTTGTCCTTAAGACAAGAACTACAAGTTGAAATAGTTAATGATCTAAGAGGAAGGAAAATACAGAAGGGGTTAAAGTGACAGTAGTAAATTAGACTAGGTAAATTGCAAAATGGCACTAAAGAATTTCTGATGATTTTTATCCTCTAAATCCAGATCGTATGTTTTCAAAATGCTTCCAATTTCTATAACACTTCTCACTAGGCCTAATATTCCACAATGGTGAAAAACAAGAACAGATGATTCAGATATTTTATCAGTTCCTCTCTCCTATTCACACTTTCTTATTATGAAAAATAGAATTTAGAGAAGAATGATGTAAGAAAAAATATATACATCCTGAAATTACTACCATGCTTCAGAAATCAATATTCTTTGTTAATTTTTAGGGTCAGTATTCCTAAACTTAACTTCTTAGTCTTAGAACCTGTTAACATATTTAGAAACTAGTGAGACCCCTTCCCCCAAAAACTTTTCTTTATGTAAGGCCTTGTCAATATTTACAGTCTTAAAAACTTAAATATCTTAGAATTGTTATGAAAACAGTTCTGACCATACAGATCTCCTGAAAGGGTCTACAGGTTTCCTGGACCACACTTTGAGAATACTTACTTTGGGTCTCAAACTTTTTTCTTAAAAACTAAGAACATGATTTCACAAAATATTTTCATCCAAAGAACGAGTTACTTTTGACAAGTTGCCTTTAAATGCTTATCTCAGGATTTCATAAACTCAATCTATTCATTTTCTGAACCAGTGATCCTTTAAACTCTAAAAGCAAGGACTTCTGGGGGTGGAGCCAAGATGGTGGTAATCCTCAGCAGCTCTGTGCCACCATGAGAATAGTCCCCAACCAAAATTAAATTATCACCACAAAGTGAATACAGGAATGAAAGAACCAACAAGGAGACTGAGTGAAACAACTGCCAAGAAAAGAAAAACCCAGAAGGTAGGCAACAAACATCTGGGGCACTGGGGTAAGAGGAGAGCAGACCCAGCAAGAAGCTGTAGCAAGGAGGGAAGAGCAAGCCAAGAGTGAGCCACACCACACCCCCAACCAACATTAGCAGTTCCAGAATTGGGAAATGCATGCTTGAGCCAACATTCAGACTCTGAGAACCTGCCTGACCAAATAGAGGTACAAACCAACCCATAACCCCTGAAATTTCAAACCTGTGGAGAAGTCCCAAACCCCAATGATGAGAATTCTAGTCTGGGCTTGGGACAAGGATTTAATTGACACCTTGGGATGGATGATAGTGTTAAGTACTAAATACAGATCTTTTTGCCTAAAGCTCAGGGCAGAGCTCCAAAGACAGGGCAATCTTAAGGGTGTGCCTGATTGGATTAAGTACATAGAGAGACCAAAACTTTGAGACTAAAGGCTAAAATTTGGTCAGTCCCTGACCTGATCAAGATCAGAGTGAGATAAAAAGTTTACACCTAAGCTATCAGCATCACAAGGTTCAATTGAATCAGCAGGGGGAGGTGGCTCTCAGAACTTTCAGTCCTCAGACCAGCACATCATCCCACTGAGCCTACCTATAATTAGACAGGAAAAATGAGTAAAAAACAAAAAAAGCACCTAATTCTGAAGAATTTTTATAAAGACAAAGAGCAAGGCACAGACACAGAAGGGGACAGTGAAAGTAAAGGAAACACATCCAAAGTCCAAAAGAAAAATACAGACTGGACACAAGACTCTGGAAGAACTCAAAAAGGTCTTCAAAAATCAATTAAGAGAGGCAGAGGAAAAATGAGAAAAAGAGAAATGAAAGTGCTGCAAGAAGAAGGGAAAGTGATACAAGGAGAAATGGGCCAATTGAAAAAGAATAACCAAAAACTGACAGAGGAAAAACAGGCCTTAAAAATCAGAGCTGACCATCCAGAAACAAATTATTTCATAAGAAATCAATAAACAAAAAAGTAAAATCAAAGGAGTGAAAAAATAGAGAAAAACATGAAATATCTTATTGAATAAAACAACAGACCTAGAAAATAGATCTAGGAGAGACAATTAGAGAATTACTGGACCTCGTGAAAAACATGAGCAAGAAAAAACATGGATATCATATTACATAAAATTATCAAAGATAACTTCTCAAAGATCCTCAAGTAAGAAAATAAAACTGAAATTAAAAGAATTCACAGATCATCTCCAGAAAGAAATCCTCAAATGACAACTTCCAAGAATATAATAGTTAAATTCAAGAGCCACCAAGACAAGGAAAAAATACTTCAAGCAGCCAGAAAGAAACCATTCAAATACCATGGAGGTACAACTAGGATCACACAGGACTTACCAGCTTCTACATTACAGGATCGAAAGGCATGGAATATGATATTCTAGAAGACAAAAGATATGGGTTTATAACCCAGAGTCACCTATCCAGCAAAAGAGAGTATATTCTTTCAGGGCAAAAAATGGACATTAAATAAGAGATAGAATATTTCCAAGCAATTCTGAGGAATAAGCCAGACCTAAACAAAAAATCTGAAGTCCAAATATGAAGACACAAGAGAAGCCCACAAAGGTAAATAAGATAGAGAAAATTTAAGTGACTCGTAATAGGCAATTTTCAGGTAAAGAAATCAAAAGTATTAATAAGCACATGAGAAAGTGTTCCAAATCTCTAATAATCAGAGAAATGCAAATCAAAACAACTCTGAGGTATCACCTCACACCTAGCAGATTGGCTAAAATGAAAGAAGGGGAGAGTAATGAATGCTGGAGGGGTTGTGGCAAAATTGGGACATTAATGCATTGCTGGTGGAGCTGTGAACTGATCCAGCCATTCTGGCTGGCAATTTGGAATCACGCTCAAAGGGCTATAAAAGAATGCCTGCCCTTTGATCCAGCCATACCATTGCTGGGTTTGTACCCCAAAGAGATCATAGATAAACAGACTTGTACGAAAATATTCATAGCTGCGCTTTTTGTGGTGGCAACAAATTGGAAAAGGAGGGTATGTCCTTCAATTGGGGAATGGCTGAACAAACTGTGGTATATGCGGGTGATGGAATACTATTGTGCTAAAAGGAATAATAAACTGGAGAAGTTCCAGGCGAACTGGAGAGACCTCCGGGAACTGATGCAGAGCGAAAGGAGCAGAGCCAGAAGAACTCTATACACAGAGACTGACATTCTGTGGTAAAATCGAATGTAATGGACCTCTGAACCAGCAGCAATGCAATGACCCAGGACAATTCTGAGGGATTTATGGTAAAGATGCTACCCACATTCAGAGGAGGGACTGCAGGAGAGGAAACATATAGGAAAAACAACTGCATGAACGCATGGGTCGGGGTGGACATGATTGAGGGTGTAGACTCGAAACTACCACACCAATGCAACTACCAACAATTTGGAAATTGGTCTTGATCAAGGACACATGACAAAACTAGTGGAAATGCGCATGGGTAGGGGGGGTGCGGGTTGAAGGGGAAAGGAGGAGCATGAATCATGTAACCATGTTAAAAATGAATATTAATAAAAAAAAATAAATTAAAAAAAAAAAGAAAAAAAAAGAAACATAAAATACTCATGAAAATAGTAGGATGTTGAGGGGAGAGAGGAGGTGAACAATACCAGATCTGAAACTTCAAAACAATCATCAGCAAAACTATCCTATACTGAAACAAATCAATTTTTAAAACTATCAATGAATAAATAGGTGAGAGACTTAAAAAAAAAAAAAAAAAAATTTAAGTGACTCGTTAAGGTCAAAATTCTTATATGTATTCATGGAAAGAGGATTTCTGTAATTCTCAAAAATTACTCTTAGTAATAGAGAAGACAGAAGGTATTTACTCAGAAAGAGGGTGAAATAAGCTGATTATTATGCTATGATATATATGTAAATGATATGTATATATGATATGATACATATGCATATGAATGATATGTAAAAAAAAATCAATCAAGGGCTGAGAGGATTGCACCAAGAAAAAAAAGGGAGAGATAGAATAGGTTAATTATATAACATAAAGAGTTGTGAAAAATCATTATAGAGAGTGGAAGATAAGGGTGGTGATGGGCAATCCTTAAACTTTACTCTAATCCTAAAGGGCTCAAAGAGAGTAAAACAAGTATATTCAGTGGGATATAGAATTCTATCTTACCCCACAGAGAAGTAGAAGGGGAATAAGACAAAGGAAGGGGGAGGTAATTGGAGGGTGTGTGTGTGTGTGTGTGTGTGTGTGTGTGTGTGTGTGTGTGTGTGTGTGTGTGTGTGTGTGTGTGTGTACGGCTAAAAAAAGCAAAACACTGGAGGTTCAGAGATAAAGGGAAATGTGATGGAGGGAAATACACAGTAATCATAATGCTGAATGTGAATGGGATGAATTCACCCATTAAATGAAAGCAGATAGCAGATAAGATTTAAACTGTTATTCCTGACTCTTAAATCTAGCATTCTATTTTTATTATTTTTTTTAATTTAGAGTATTTTCCCATGGTCACATGATTCATGATTCTCCCTCCCCTCTGCTCTTTCCTCCCACTCTCTAAGCTGAAAAGCATTTCCAAATTAAAGTGGATTAAAAACCAGACTATATGTTGTTTACAAGAAACACATTTGAGGCAGGGTGACACACACAGATAAGATTAGCAAGTTCTTGTCCCAAAAGCTGGGGTCTTATTCTACCTAGCTGCTCTAGATATAAAATAAATATTGGTTTCCAAATATACTTTTTTAAGAATTACCATCTACTTTAGAATCAATACCAGGTATTGGTTACAAGGCAGAAGAACAATAAGGGCTAGGCAACTGGTATTAAATGACTTTCCCAGGGTCACACAGCTAGGACGTTATCTGAGGACAGATCCGAACCCAGGACCTCCTGTCTCTAGGCATGGCTCTCTATCCACTGAAATACTGCTTTAAAACAAGGGCCAGATTTTATGACTTTAATGACAGAGGATCAAGTAATTTTAAAGATTATTTCAAATTCTCTCATTTACATGAGTTCAGAGGCTCAGAATGGCTAGCTCATTAGAAAGTTATAGACCTTGAATTAATTCAGAAGTACCATGATTTCAAGTATAATGCTCTTTCCACACTTATACCTTGTTGCCTTCCTACAACAAGACAATCTAAATTTTTTTTAGCCAATGGAATTTGATATCATCATAGTTGAAGTCTTTGGATGGTAAAATGTACAACAGATCTATAATTCGAAGTCTGATCAGTTATCTGGGAGCATTACATAAAGCTATGTAACAAATTAAACATTATTTTATTGACCTACTGGTGTTTCTTTCTTTAATAGCAAAAAACTGTTAACAAAGTAGGTGCCCATCAACTGGGGAATGGGAAAAGAAATTGTGGTAAATGAATACAATGGACTATTTCTGTTGAAAAGAGAAATAAGTCGAAGATCAACATAAGGGTGAAAAGTGAAGAATAACCAAGAAAACAATATATAAAATGATTACAACAATGTAAATATAAAGAAACCCACACAAATCAAAATTAAATGTGTAAAGAACAAGCATGGCTTTTGTGAAGGGGAATTCTTTATTCTCTTTGTCTATTTTGAGTTAAATCAATCAAGAAACACACACACACACACACACACACACACACACACACACACACACACACACACACTTAATACTTTGGATTAGCCACCAAGTAAGAGAATTCACAAGTCTCTTACTTAAGAGAGCTCCACCCTTTTAACTCAGTCAGATACTTGTGAATCTGATAAATTTACACCCTCATAGGACAAAAAGAGAGGTGGATCCCACAGACACTGCCCCTACAGGGGCAGTGCAAGGCAATTTGGAAGCTGTGATTGGTCCCTGTGAAGAGGGGAAGGGACAGAAGTCTTTGGAGGACTCCGGCTTGGGACTTCTGGCTTGGAGAGATTCCGGTCTTGGTGACTGTGAGGAGATCCTCTCTTCTCTCCCTTCTCTTAGATTGGGTGGGGTGGGGTGGGGTGGGACACTCCCCTCAGCATGAGTTCTGTGGAGAGACTTTTCCTTGGATTTGGAACTTTTTCCAGGAGAGCTAGCTGAATTTCATCGGATCAGAACTTAGGTAGGCTAGGCAACTCCTTACCTCTTTCCTCCCACATTTCATACTTCAATTCTTTCTCTTCCTCATTATAAATAAAAGCTGCTAACAGTTTTTTCTGGCTTAGGAATAATATTTTGAATTAGGCAACCACAATATTGAATTTATAACTCTCTTATTTAGTCAAAACCCCAATTTAACCCTTATACTTGCAAGAGGAGACAGCTCTACTAAAAATATATTGCATATAATTTCAGAATGCTGATTTTGTCCTGTTTTATTTTTCACTTAAAGATTTTTTTCATTTCTAAAAAATTTAAATTAAAACTTTAACTTAAAACTTTTGATTTTTCAAAAATAATACTTGGGGAGAAGCGGGATACTGGAGAAAATCACGGAGGCAAAAATCAATCAATTAATTAATTAATTAGTGAGAGAATGTTAGAAATGCTAAATCACTATAGTGTGGCTAGGCCCACTGAGTTACCCTTAGATGAGTATTATTGTCTCAGGCCTCAGGGACAATGAGAATCTTTGGGTTGCTGGATCTGGGTGAAGCCTAGTAAGAACAGCTGGTTAAACAAACAAACAAAAAACTACTTGTCCTTAATCACAGGGTTACATATCACCAAACAAATCTTGAAAGCTACTTTCTTAGACAGAGCTTATTCAACTGCAAAACTTTAGAGGGAAAAAATTTTTTTAATTGAAAAAAAAAACACAACTAATTTAATAGGAATGTTATGAGATTTTGTTAAATAAGAACATATGAAATAGGAGGCATCTTGGAGTAGTGAAAACAGCATTGGATTAGGAGCCCAAAAGACTTGCATTTCACTCTGAGAATTACCACTGGATAAATCATCACTTGTTTGGATTTCTAGTTTGGAGAATGGGAATAGTAATGTCATACTGTTACTGTGAATAAAATGAGACAATATATGTGACGAATCCTTATAAATTGGATTGCTATGCCAGTATAAAGAATTGCATTTGTTCATCATCAGATGGCCCAAAGTAAATATGTAATATACAAACATAAGCAAACATTGTGCTTGTTTGAGTAATGGTGTGTTTCTTTAGTGGAATTTGATATGACCATAGTTCAAATCCTTGGATGGTAAGTTTATGTTGGAATGTTTGATATTAAACTAACATGTATTAATATTTCTTTATTCCTGTGTCTTATCTTAGAAATGAAAGTTAAATTTAAAAGCTGAAGGTATCATATCTAAAAGCCCTGATTAAAATAAAATTCCTTTTCAGGGAGTTCTTTACCTCCAGAATGAAAACTTAAAAAATAAACAAACACATACATACATATAATTGCCATTTAAATTAAAAAGAATATGCTCACAAAAACTAGGTCTATAAGTATGCAGTGATTCTTATAAACCTTACCATGGGTTTATTAGTGCAAGTAAAGCAGACATTTTTGAGGCATTGCTTGCTTCATAAACAACCTCAATTTGTGCTCCTAACAAAGCAATTTGAAGGCATTATGGCAGAGTGAATAATGATTTGGCATAAGAACCAGGAACTGGGTTTAAAACTCACTTCTGAAACCTACTGAATTTGTAAAGCCTGAAGCCAGACACATCACTTAACTTCTCAGTGCCCTAGCTAACTGTTCTAAGACTATCAATTGCAGATCTACTGGATCTGCCCATCTACTGGAATGGTAGATGGGGGTTTGTTCGTCCAGAAAATTTCCTATGTCAATGAAATCTGGGGTTCAGCCCCTATCTCTATTAATCCAATGTCAGCAAACTATGTGTTGAATGAATGAAGTGTTTATCATGTACTTGTTATGCATAAAAGAGCTGTATGTACAAACAGGAAAAAAAAGGGCCCTGCTTTCAAGAAGCTCACATTCCAATGGGGGAGAAACATATAGAACATTTCAGTTGAGTAAACAGGAAAGATCTCATGGTCTTTAAGTTACAGTAGGAAAGCAGATGGTAATGCTCTCCTTTAATGTCATTTCCCTTGGTAATAAAGACTGTATTCTCCATGTGAAATGATTCTCAGAATGATGTCTTAGGGGAAAGGGGGAGGTCCCCTGGGCTGAAGAAGCATAGCTATTATCAAGGCATTAGGATAAAAAAAAAAATGAATGAATGGGGGAATGCTGGAAAATACCAAACTGTAGTGAGGCTGGGGACATTTGATTATTATTAGGCAAGAAGCCTGTCTAGGGCCCAGAGCATGGTCCACTATTCAGGTTTGAGGAGAGAAGGTGTCAAGGTGGTGATGGTGGCTTGATCTGCCTGGCACATACTTTATCCTGACTCTCCCAAAGGTTCCCCTACTTCTTTTCAGCTAGGTTAGCTTGCCTGTCCTATGAGTGGCAGCTGGCAAGAATTACTGGCAGGGCTGGGTTGCTAAAATGACCAGTGGTCCAAGGAGGTCCCTGCCCCACCCAGGGCTCTTGCTTTTTAACCTATTGGGGCAATTAGTCAACAGTTGCTAGTGGTAATGGGGAAAATAGGCCCCGTCTTTACACTGACTTAGGGGACATAGCTATTCCCAAGACACTTGAGTTCTGAGTACTGGGCTGTTGCCATTAGAATTTCAAGGAAGATGGTGATCAATGTGAAACGGGTTTGACCATCATTTTTATAATATTACCAGCTCCTTTACCAGTAACCTAGTCCATCAAAGTCTCCAATCTGTTCTTATCTTTAGATTAGATTTCATTTCACAAATGAAGAAATATTAGTTTCTCACAAGTAGTCTGAGTCAATACAATAAAACCGACAAGTCTACCTAATTTACTTGTTCAATGCCATACCAACTGAACTACCATAGAATTATTTTATAAAGCTATAAAAATAAAATATAATAAAATAAATCTGGTAGAACAAAAGGTAAAAAAAATCAAAGTAGTCAATGAAAAAAATGGGAAGGAAGGCAGCCTAGCAATACTAGATTTCAAAATATATTTCAAAGTAGTAATCATCAAAACAATCTAGAATTAGTTAAGAAATAGAGCAGTGAATCAGTGGAAATGATTAAGTACACAATACACAGTAAATGGCAATAGTAATCCAGTGTTTGATAAACGCAAAGATCCATAATCTAGTGTTTGATAAACGCAAAGATCCAACCTTTTGGGACAAGAATTCATCATTTGACAAAAATTATTGGGAAAATTGAAAAACAATTTGAAATTATGCAGAGACTAATATCTCATACCATATGCAAAGATAAAATCAAAATGGATAAATATGCCATTTAGATGAAAGGATGTGAACACAAGATACTGCATGAAATTACTACTTAAACTGTGTTTTGTTAAGTAAGAAAAAATTAATTTTTTCAAAGCTGCTTATTCTGAAAAATAAGAAAAAAAAGTTGACTTGCACCATTCCTTAGGAAGTTTAATCAGTAAAAAACAATCACCACAATGTGGACAAAAACTGCACCAAGCAATATTTATTCACCTTGCCTGGCAGTGTCACAGCAGCAAAGGATAATACTGATTTGAAAACAAGTCCTTTTATAAAACATTATTAAGGAGAATGGGGCAAGATTATGAGTAGTACTACCTAACAAAACAGTGAAAGGAAACAGAATGAAAAACAAACTTAAAGCAATTCCAACCAGATTTGAAAATAACTCAACATTTCTAGATGAAACAAATAAACAAGAATTAGCACAGGTATGTAAGCCCTTCTATGCTGATTTATTCTAAATGGATTGGGTTAGTGAAATTACCATAGTTGGTTTCTATAGTCTCAAGTGTCCTATGTAGAATGTGAGGAACAATTGTGCTTACAGTGAAGCAAGGGAGAATGCTGGACCTGCCTGACCAATTATATTTAGAAGAAATCTATACTGGAGGCAGCATAATACCGGAAGAATAGTAAAGATAACAAATGATACTTTTACACAAAAAAAGCAATTGAGATGACCCATTAATAGTTGGAGTTATCTATGATGAAAACATGGTTAAAGAACAACAAGAAGGCTATTGTAGGTGATTTTCAAGAGCAGATCACATTTTTGCCTTTCCACAACCAAAGGAATAGAAAAGACCAGACTGTGAGAATTTGTTGATACCCAAAATAAATTTAAGCTATAGAAGAAAATGCAGACTTAAAAGTTTCCCCAGACAATGTCTCCCATGAACATGTTAAACCTCAGAATCCAAAAGGGAGGGGAAAAACTGTTAAATGATCAGCTAAGAATCAACACCAATTAATGCATAAAATAGGGACACATGATCACTTTTATAAATGCTATTAGGGTCATGAAGACCCTAATAATGAACATTTGCCCAAATAAAAGGAAATTTCTCTACTGTTGGTGAGGTTATACAATTTGCAGATGGTTCTGTACTATCTGAGTCCCAGAACACTACAAAGTAACCTCAATAAAACAAGTAATTTGAAAGAGATCATCAGCCTTACCATCTTCACTAAAAAACAAAGGAGTAAAGAAACCATTGGGTATATTTCCCAGATTACATATAATTGGACAGACAATTCATTGAGTTAGCCTATCCATATTGGTACACCTTTATGCAAGCAAGCATCTCCTCTACCCCCACAACAACACACCACTTGAAAAAGCACTATAGATAGATGAGCTATGCCCAAAAAGGAATAAGAGGAAGAGATCAAATACTTCAGTAATTACATAGTACTTAAAATGATTCTGAGCTGTTCATTACTACAAATGCCCAGTTATTCCCCAATTGATAAATGGTTAAAGGATAAGATCATGTAGTTTTCAGAAAAAAAATCAAAGCTATCTATAATTATATGATAAAATTCTCTAAATCACTATTGATTTATTATATCACTATTGAATGCAAATTAAAACTCTGAAGGACCACCTTGCACTTATCAGATTAGCTAATATGACAGAAATGGAAAATGCTAAACCTTGGAGGAGATGTGGGAAAACTGGGACATCACTGCTAATGGAGTTATGAACTGATCCAAGCATTCTGGAGAGCAATTTGGAACATGGCCCATAGGGTTATAAAACTGGGCATACCTTTTGACCCAGCAATACCAATACTAGGTCTGTATCCTAAAGAGATTTTTTAAAAAGTGTGGGAGGGATGATGACCACACACACATATTTGTACAAAAATATTCATAGCAGTTCTTTTTGTGATGGTAAAGAATTGGAAATTATGGGGTCGTCCACCAACTGGAGAATGAACAAGTTGTATTATATGATTTTTAAAGGAATACTCTTGTGCTGTAAGAAATGATGAACAGGAGGGTTCAGAAAAACCTGAATTGATGCATAATGAAGTAAGCAGAACATTGTACACAGTAACAGTAATGATCACCTGTGAATGACTTAGCTATTCTCAGCAATTCTGCAAGACTTATGTGTTTACCACCTCAGAGAAGGAGGAGAGGGAAAGAATTTCAAACTCAAAATTTTAGAAAACTAATGTTAAATTATTTTTACATGTAATTGGGGGGAAATAAAATACTGAAAGATTAAAAAAGATGCTAGGAATGCCCATCTATTTAATATCAATAGGAATACCAATGTTGGGGGGGGCAATGGAAAGATATAGACATTACTAGCATACAACTTATTAATATCCATTCTACACATAACCACAATGAGAATGCTCCAAATTATTAATAGGAGAAATACAAATTTTAAAGCTCTTATGTTTCACCTCATACTCTGCAAACTGGCAAAGATGACAAAAATGGCCATAGTCAACATTTGTTGAGCTGTTGATAGAGCTGTAAAATGGTATAATCATTTTGGAAAGAAAGTGAATGTAGATACCTTTTGAATCAGATAATACGTGGTATGGTTATTTAAAAATTAGAGCCTATAATTAGCAAGTCATAGTCAAAGAAACCCAGGAGTTGTAAGATGTCAAAGTTAAACTGGTCCAGAGGTTCTTGTTTTTGTGTGTGTGTTCTGGATCTTCCCATCCCCAGATAATCTGGAAAAGGCTGGGAATCTCTTCTCTGAATGTTTTTAAAAACATAGGAAAAAAATATTGCAATAGGTTTGTGATTTTTTTTAAACTTATAGGCTCTACAGACTCTCTGATATATATATATATTGATTATAATACCCTTTACTACCCTGCCATTTCATGAAGACCTTGAATAAGGGAGAACCTAGTATTTCTCACATTTTCCTTATGTCAAACTGAAATTTGTCTCTAAAACTTCACTTGCATCCCAGGCTGAATTAAACAGCCTATGAGATCTCTTCCAGGTTCTACTCTACCATAAGAGCCTATGGGCATCCAACTCCAAGGTTCTTCCCTCTAAGGTAAAAGACTAATGATTCTTAGTCATTTACTTCCTTGGTTTCTTTGTTTTGCTTTTTAAAAATCTCCAAGCTAAATATCCCTATTTTCTTCAATCAATACTCAAAAACACTGACTCAATGGTCCTTTACCATGATCCACAGCCTTCCCATTCCTAAGTTTTTTATTGTTTTGTTTTTTCAAAAAGAAGTACCTTTAAAAAAAGAGAACCACCACCCTACCCCCACTATCAAGCTCTTTAATTATCTCTCCTTTAATCCAAATTACCTTAAAGTCTGAATAGTCTTTCACAGAAGCACATAAAAATGCTAAAGCTTCAATTGTGACCCTTGAAAACAATCTGAAAGATGGCTTGAGAGTATGCCTTCAAAGGCACCTCAAGTTCCCTGAAAGCCCTTCTACCTTAGTGGAATTAGTTATCTAAAAGTCCAATTTCAGAATAACCTAAATAAAATAATTTCTGTTTAATAATCTGTAAACCTCTGATCACCTTTGGAACCTTGTATATCTTAGAATGCAAATGAATAAGAAAATCAAGTGCAAACAAATATCTACTGAAGAATTTAGTGTAATTTTAAGCAAGACGCCGTGTTTTTAGGAAGTTGTCAGTAAAATTAATTTCTACCAAGTAATATGCACCTGTGTGTCAAGTGGGAGATGGCCCTAGTTACTAGTGAAGATCAGGAAAGATCTTATGAACAAAGTAGCTCTTGAGCTGAGCTTTTTTTTTTTTTTAAATATTTTTTTTAAAAATATTTTAAACCCTTAATGTCTGTGTATTGACTTATAGGTGGAAGAGTGGTAAGGGTAGGCAATGGGGGTCAAGTGACTTGCCCAGGGTCACACAGCTGGGAAGTGTGTGAGGCCAGATTTGAACCCAGGACCTCCTGTCTCTAGGCCTGGCTCTCAATCCACTGAGCTACCCAGCTGCCCCTGAGCTGAGCTTTTAAAGAGGGCAGGGATTTGGAGAACAGCATGGGCAAAGAAACCAAGCCAGATGACAGAATGTTACATCTGAGACAGAAGTGCAACAATTTGGCTGGAATTTGAGTTAATTTTCCTATTGGCTTTTACTATAAAACTGGAAGTACAATAGTATGGAAAAACTTTTGGTTATTCAAATACAATAAAATCACAATTAAGGCAATAAATCTTCTAAAATTACATATTTAAATGGAAAATGGAAGAACATTAGATTTAGGGAAAGGAGATCTTCTTAGAACCCGTGTAATCCCTCATGTTTTAGGACCTCAGACTGAGTTTCATCATGGATATAATGAGAGGGTTGGATTGACAATTAAAGACCCTTCTGGCTCTAAAACTTTTAACCAGCTAAGAAAAGGCATTATGGGGCAGCTGGGTAGCTCAGTGGATTGAGAGTCAGCCTAGAGACAGGAGGTCCTAGGTTCAAATCCGGCCTCAGACACTTCCCAGCTGTGTGACCCTGGGCAAGTCACTTGACCCCCATTGCCCATCCTTACCACTCTTCCACTTAGGAGCCAATACACAGAAGTTAAGGGTTTAAAAATGTTAAAAAAAAAAAAAAAAAAAAAGCATTATCCCAGGCCCTGTATAGCCCTGTGGATACTGAAGATGTAAAAGACATTTCCAAAGGCTTGGTAGGGAGGCAGGTGGAAGTTTCCATATTCATTAATCCATTTGCCATTTCAATAACTAGCACTGCTGTCAAAACAAATAGTCAACCCTCTTCAGCCAGAAATTAAGTGGGAACACAATGGGGAAATCTTATGGGCTTTCCATATTTTAGAGGACAGGAGAAATAGTACAGGTAGCCAGAAAATTACAGGTCAAAGAGAGAGACAAATATAATTGTTGCCTTAGACAAATCATTTACTATCTCTAAACCTCAGTTTTTCTATCTATAAAATAGGAGTGGTGATAATGCTCAGTATCCAATGATAGGATGATTTAAGTATTTAAACTACAAAGCTCTTTTGAAATAGGAACTACAGTTAGTCTATTCAATGACTCCAAATTAAGGAAGTTGGCCTTTTTAGACCTTTTTAGTACCTGTGATAGGGTCCCATAATCCTAGGAAAATCCTATAAACACTGCTTTAACTATATACTTTCTTTACTTTATATTTAATATAAATGGAAAGAATTCCTTTATCACAAAAAAATCATTTTTTTTAATTCCAAAGGATTCATTCCCACAGTGTCACCAAATACTAGCTCCATTAATAAACAACATAATAGGTGGACACAGTAAATATTTGAGTGTCAGGAGAAATCTTGCTTTTTTGAGTTGCTGCTTTTAGAAGATGTATTTTGGTCATGGTTCTGACTCATCCCAGAATCAGATATTCACTCTTCCCTAACAGAGAAATGAGACCTACAAGAGAGGAGAATGACTGAAAACCACAGAGGCTTCAGACACATTTCATTTTAATTGCATCAGCAAATGCTAAGCAATTAATGAAAGAGGAAAGAAAGGAGGGGGCATCAGGGCACAGGGAAAAAAGGAACTAAAGCAACCATGTGGAAATACTTCATCCTCACCCCAATGAAAACAGGTTATTTATGGCAGCTGCACAGAGAGCATCAAATTCTTGCACCTGGACTCCCAGGCCACTTCCCAGGCAGCAATAAAATACTGAGTCTAGATTTCCTCTTGTCTACAGTTTTATGTCTCTTACACGTCCCTCCTTTTTAGCCACCAAAAGGGGGCGGGAGTGGGGGAAAGCCAGCAAATCAAGTAGGTGATTTAGCTAGTAGGTCTCTTGGACAGGTGCTGTGCTTTGCTAAATACAAGTCTGTGGATCAGTACATACCCCTAACTAAGGTTAGTGATTCACGAGAAGCCTCTATGTCTTTTGGGGGATGGAGCAGAATCCCATCAATAAACACTTCTAATTCCTTTCCCTTTCAGTTGTCTCTCAACAGTTATATGACTGAATAATGTAAAACTAGCTAAATGTAAGCAGTATCTTCTACCATACAAAGTAGGCTGCAGATGCCACATGCCTGAGAAAGTAAAATATAAGTTTCTAACTGTCACTGGCTTTGCTGAACACAGTACCTAAATCATACCATTAAAGAAGGTAGATAAGTCATTTTTGGCAGGATGAAAAAGCATCACACATTGCATTCTATAATACTGGCTAGGTAATAACAGAGTTAGAGTATTATGTGTAAGTAATCTGAAATGGTACACAGACTAAGTAGAAGAGTTGCTGATCCAAGAGAGAAAATGCTGTAAATTGTAAAGCTCAATAAAAGTTATTAATAGTAATATTTTATTGGCATCATTCAGCTCACATCACACTCTCAAGATCTCAAAGAATTTGACCTTCAAGAACTTTTGTTGATGTAATATATTCTTCCATTGGAATTATTCTGATGGATCTGTAAATCTTATCCATGTGGGCATTCCCTTAAACAATGCAGGTCACAAACCATTAATGCCCCACTGTCCTACAAGGGTCTTGATCTTTTATCCTCCTATAAATCTTCCACAAGTGATATAAATCATCCATCCAACACTCTTTGGGATTATGCCCAGAGAAAGTCAAAAAGGACAAGTTGGAAATCAACATCAACTAATCTATGGAAATCTGGAAACAATTAAGTAAAAATGTTCTAGGAACCAGACCATACTGAGCCAAATTGAGAGATGATTAGTCAAAGAAAGTACAAGTGTTTTAAAACCAGGAAAAAGAAAACTACTAAGTAGAACCACCAATTTCATTTAATTCCACTGTTCAGTATCAGAATTTTAATTCATTCAAGAATGATTTATTAAGTGCCTATTATGTGCCACACAATCTAGGAACTAGAAAGACAAAGACAAGAAAGAAAAAAAATCATGTCCTCAAGGAGTTTACATTCTACAGGGTGGAAAGTCTATTACATAAAGAGACATAATTTCTGAGAGGAAGGATCCTAACAACTGGTGGGAAAAGAAAACACTTAGGACCAGAAGATAAGAATAAGCTTCTGTAGGAACTGGCACTTGAGTCAAAACTTGAATGAAACCAAGAATTCCATCAGATATTTTGAGTCAGAAGTAAGGAGAAAGTGAAATCCTGGTATGGGGAATGCAAGCATAGAAATGAGTTGTGGAATACTGTATATGAGTAACAATAAATAGGACACTTTCGCAGGAATATTGAGTAAAAAAATAAAAGTAATGTTCAGTAGGCCTGGAAAAGTAGTTTGGAAAAATATTATAAAAGGCTTCAAATGAGAGATCAGAGAATTAATATTTTATTATATAGAGGCAAATGGGAGACACTTAAGCTATGTAAGCAGGAAAATGACTTAGTTAGAACTGTGCTTTAGGGGTTCCTAGGTGGCTATAGAGATCTAGGCCTGAGATTAAGAGTTCAAATGTGGCCTGATTCCTAGCTGTATGACCCTTGGCAAATCACTTAATCTCAACTGCTGTTATGATTAAAAATGATGAGGGCCGAGATCAAAAGGGAGAATAGTATTTTAATAAAAGCCATGCTGATAGAGATAAACTGACCACGCGCCTGTAACAAACCTATTCCAACCTCACCTCAGCCATTTTCCTTCCTCTCTTCTCGAGCTCAGGTAACTAAAAAAGGAAGTTCCAAGTCACTCCCCCTACTTAAAATAGTCCCTCACCTTTAATACGTCATCCAAAACAGGAAACCCATGAAACCCGTTGGACCACGGGGAAATGTAGTTTTAAGGACCCCCACAGGTCCACAGAAGTTTGTCAAACACTATATTGAGGTTCAATCCTACCAAATAGAACCCCAGGTGATTTTAACTAACACACTGCTTAGTCCTTATGACTCTTCTGTTTTGGGGCTTAGTATGGATTCTAAAACAGAAGGAGGGAGGGATTGGGGAGGGGAGGGGAGAGAAGGGAAGGGACAGATTAATTAGGAAGTTAATGCAATAATCTAATGGCAAGGTGATGAAGGCCTACATTAAGGGGACAGCCATCTCATCAGAGAGAAAGGGACAGATAGGGAATACTTTATGAAGGCAGATTCAATGGAACCACAATTGACTTGGATTTATAGTATGAGTGAGGAGTCAAGGAGGCCCTTGAAGTTTCCAACCTAGATGGCTGGAAGGATAGAAATACCCTCCAAAGCAAGAGGAAAGTTGGGAAGAAGGAAATAGGAATGGGGAAGTGAAGCATAATGAGTTCTGTTTTGGACATGTTAAATTTAAAATACCTCAGAGACAGAATTTAAAACGTTTATAAACAGTTGTCAATGTAGAAATGGATGGAGTGCAATAAACAGATTAGAGCTGGTTATATAATACAGACATTTGAATAATGATGATAATTGACCTTCACAGGAGCTGAAATAAGGAAAAACAAAGAGAAAAGGGTCTAAGCCCAAGAGTATACCTAAACAACAATAAGGAGAAAGGACTCAGAAAAGTGTGTGGGTGTAGGGGGGGGGGGGAGAGGGATGCACCAGGGGAATGAAAGTAAGGAAAATAGATAGCTTTCATGAGGACATTGACTATGAAAGGGAAAAGAGACATGATATAAGAAAGAAGAGGAGGGTCAAAGGAAGGTTTTTGAGAATGAGAATTTGACAAAATTGAAGATAGGGAAGAACACTGGAAATTCAAGAAACAAAAGTATGAGTTACATGAGTGATGGTACTTAACTTTGAAATAAGTCTTTCTTCTCCATTGTTAAATTTCTTTAAAGTCCTGATTTTTTTTCTCTAAACAACAGTCAAATGCTAATCTAGTATAGTATATGTACCAAGAGATCAATTCTTATCCATTAGTGTGAACAAAGAAAAATCAAAGTTCAGTTATACATTATATGTATTTATATGTGTGAATTCTGAAAATTTTCACACCAAGCCAAGACTGCAAAAAAATGAAACTTTAAGTTGAATAAGTTTTTCTTTTTCTTTTTTTAATCCCTTAACTTCTGTGTATTGGCTCATAGGTGGAAGAGTGGTAAGGGTGGGCAATGGGGGTCAAGTGACTTGCCCAGGGTCACACAGCTGGGAAGTGGCTGAGGCCACATTTGAACCTAGGACCTCCATCTCTAGGCCAGATTCTCAATCCACTGAGCCACCCAGCTGCCCCCGGAATAAGTTTTTACAAATAGCAAGTTGTCAGTTCAAAAGGTGATATTAAAAAAAACAAAAAAAAACTTTAGCTTAATGTCAGTGATTTACAACTGATAAGTTTAGATTAGATTGCCATTAGATTCTAAGCCCCTTGAGGGCATGAACTGCTTTCTCTTTATTTATTGTATCTCCAACACCTAGCATAGTGCCTAGCATTTAGCTAGCACTTAAAATGCTTAATGGATTTATAGGACTAGAAATTTAACATTAGCCTTTATCAATCTATTTTTTTGTTTTATTTTTTAAACCATACTAAATAAATATGATATTAAGTATCAATTTCAAGGCAGAAGAGCAGTAAGGTCTAGGGCAATTGGGGTTAAATGATTTGTTGAGGGTCACACAACTAGGAATTGTCTGAGGCAACATTTGAACTCTGTCCATTGGTTAATTCTTGGAGGTAGAAGTGAAAATGTATCCATGAGACGGCTTTCCCTTTCAAGCACTATTTTCTAGCTTCCTTTAAGTTCCCCCAAATCCTACCTCTACAAGGAAGCTTTCCCCAACCCCTCTTAATTCCAGTCCCTTCCCTCTGTTAATTATTTTATATTTACCCAATGTATATTTGTTTGCATAATGTCCACCCCTGGCTAGATTATAAGCTCCTTGAGAACAGACTGTCTTTTGATTCTTTTTGTCCCCCCATCCTGTGCTGATATTTTCTGCCAAACTGAATAACTGAAGATACTTAAAATGACCCTATCCATTTTCTCCTCAGATTTTTCCCTGCCTATAACACATCCTACTTTGAGAACCTCAACTTTGTGTGTATAACTGTATGTACCCAAGAGCCTCAAAGTACTTGGTTTGCCCCTCTCCTATATAACAACAAAACACTTGGAAAAGAATTCTAAGAATCATCTACTTTAATCCCTTTAGAGTCTACTTCATATTTTAAAGCTATTTCTAGCTCCTTCATTTCTCTACGGACTCTGTTCTTCACTCTGTGGAGTGCTACCCCAACAGACTCTAAACTTAAAGATTCTTTTGGGACCTTCCAAAATGAAGCAACTACTCAGGCCAGATATGTTCACACCATTCTTATCCTGGCTTTAATCCAGATTCTCTAGATTTATTTTTCCATCATTTGTTCCCTTCCTCTTTCCTTAACCTGCCTGCTTTTCAGCTCTCTTTTTAAGTATGCCATCTTACCTTATTAGAACAGAATCTCCTTAAGAGCAGAGACCAGTCTTCTTTTGCTTTCATTTGTATTACTTAATGCTATTTACAAAGACTATATAAACTTTAAAGGCAAGGGACCATCTCCCCTTTCATCTTTGTATAACTCAGTACACAGGAAAGTACTTTGCACATCATGGAGCATTTATATGTTGATTTGAAAGTTTAAATGAGCTGTTTACCAGGTTGAAGGCAGCTTTTGTCATTGTATTGAGAGAAACTAGATGAAGAGTATTGTATTTAACATTTGAGGAAAATTAATATTTCTAATAAATTAACTTAAAACTAAGAAATACTGCCTCTCAAGAATTTCAGTTGTTACACCTGTGTTACCAACTAGAGTATAGAAATAAGGGGTAGATAATATGGGAGGATCAAGAGTATTACTGAATAGCTAGAGCCAGGTGAAACTACTCTGAAAAAGAAAGGTGGGAGTTATTGAGTCAAGCACAGAAATTGGGGGCAAGGAGGAAATGGAGAGCTGCAGATGGGTAGAAGAGTGAGATCAACAAATAATTCAGAGGTAGAAGTTGTTTAAATGGCAGAAAAATTTTTATTAGGGATGGAATGATAGATACAGGAAATCAGACAAAAAAGGAAAGAGACCTTTGATATGAGGTCAGAAACAAATATTTTCTTTTTTTTGTAGAACTTTGATTTGTAGAACAACTTAAATGATAATAAAATAGGGGAAAGTCCCTCCTATTTAAATTTCACCTGTTCTAACATGTAAACCAATTTTTGATGGAATGATTTGTTGAAAACTCATCTCTAACATAGGCATCATCGCTGACCAAACCAGAGTACTATGATGTCATATGAAAAACATAGCAACTATCTTCAAGGAATTGCATGCAAGAATTTGTTCTTCATAATCATAAGTCAAATTTTAGAGTTAAAAGAAAAAAAATACCAATCTCTATTCTGAATCCGCCTCTCTTTTCTCCCTACTCTCTTATTTAATTATTTCCATCACAGCCAATTTTCACCTCTATGTAGATGATTCTCAGATCTAGATAAAGCCAAAGTCTCTCTCTTCAGATCTCATTTTATGTTAACAAAGGCCTATTGATCATTTAAACGGGATGTTATGTAAGCATCTCAAAAACAAAGCTCATTATCCTCTCCCAACAAAACTAGACTATTTTTATTAAAGATACTCACCATCCTTCTAGTAACACAATTTTAAAACTTCTCTTGACCGGTATTTCTTTCATTTGTCCCACTTCTCTAAAATTAAAGCAACTGTCTTATAACTTTGTCTCCCTACTTGAATCTCTTCTGACTTCAATCCATACTCTATAGTTGCCAATTTTATGTTCTGAAATTATAGGCCTGGCATCCTTTGCTTAAATAAACTCCAGTTGTTCCATATGGCCTAGAAGACCAGATGCAAACTTTAACCTTACTACATCTGTGCTTTTTTAGAAACTATAAGCCATCCATGGAATGTACTCTCCCTTCACCTTCTTATTTATAATCTCTTAGTTTCCTTAAAAACTAAGTTTTCCTTAAAAGTTTAGCTCAGCTATTGCCTTTAAGATGAAGTCTTTCTTCATTTCCCTGGCCAATTTTGTCTGTATTTATATATGTACGTGATTGTCTCACTAGATTTGATATAAATGTAGGGATTGCTGAATTTTTATGTTTTTAATAAGCAATACTTACTACTAAATATGAAACTTGAGATGCACTTTTTGACATCCTCAAAATGTTGTGGGTTTTTTTGCTCAATTATGCATATTTCATGCAAGAATTTATTTAGGGTTTTTGGGAGGAGTGTAAAAGGAGAAAAAATTGTTAAAGTGTAAGAATTAAAAATTATGAGGCTGGCTGCAGCTTAATAACTTTATTAGGAAGGAGAGGGAAAACTAGAAGAGAGGTAGAGAGGTATTTAGCTTTTCTAATTTGTGACTGCCATTATGGGGCTTCCTGCTACACTCCACCACGGGTCCAGTCTGCTCCTCCACATGCACCCCCAAGACTGACTCCTACTTCCTCCCCATCTCAACTTATAAACCTTTTTCTCCACCCACTAACTCTGACATGTCACATCTCAGGAACCAACCATAATTTCTTAATTTGCCTGAGCTGCCCAGTGTGGAATCACTGTGGAATTGCCTGTGGAATCACTCAGCTGTCTCACAATATTCTTACTCCCTTGCTTCCTGTCTCGTGACTCTTCACTTGGCAGTGGCCCATCTATCTCAATTTACTCATTGGTATTGGGCTTCCAGGTGACATCACGTGAGCAACATAGGAGAAGGCAAATATACTTTAGGCAAAAGGAAAAATTAATTTTTTAAAAACAAAGCCATTTCTTTATTTTTCACAGTTATTTTACCAACAAGAAAGTCTCCCTTAAAACAATGAAGAACAGTTAAGCAAAACTCCATAACAGAGGAATCACATCTGACATTATATATAACACTCTACATTTCTATTTCCCCAGGACTCTTATCAAGAGATGAGACATATGTTTAGGATAGAGATTTAGAAATCTGTTTTGATATAGATCTGGAAAAAGGAACTTAAAGTCATCTAGTTTAACACCATAACATTTTATAGATGAGAAAAGTGAGGAAACCTGCCTAAAGTTACATAGTTACAAAGTAGAATTTGAATTCATATCCTCTCGCTCCAAATTCATTACTATGTTTTCTAGAACTAAAGTTTCTTATTAAAATTCATCTAAATTGAGCTGCTATTTGTTATTTTCATGGATATTGCTGAAATAATTCCAGTGTGCTCTTTGTTGCCTTGGTTCCTTACTCAGCCCATATCACTTCATAGCTCTTTTCATGTTTCTCAAAATTTCTCTTATTTATCATTTCTTATGGCACAGCAATATTCCATTACATTCATATATCACAAGCAATCTGCACCTACTTTGAAAACAGCACAAAACCTGGAACATAACAAGTCCAAATTATTGTCCCCTTGCCTACTCTCTCCTCCACTAAGGTTTAATGCAAGTTAAATTTTAGGAAACAATATGACAATGACATCACTATACTATTATTATTACGATTTTTATTAATAGCTAGCACAGCCACACTATTTTAAGGTTTGTAAAATGGTTTACACTTATGATCTCATTTGATTTTAACAGTAACTCTGTAAAGCAGTTGCTATTATTATTACTCTTTAAGAGAGGAGGAAAGTGAAGCTTGTGATAGCTTAAGTGACTTGCTTAGAAGTCACACTGTAAGTTAAGGAAGGAATTGAATTCAGGTCTCTGCCTCTATCCACAAGCCAATCAATCAACCAATATTTATTAAGTGACTAATATGTAACTAAGCTACGGGAATACCAAAAAAAAAAAAAAAAAAAAAAAAAAAAAAAAAAGGCAAAAGATAGTCCTTGCTCTCAAAGAGCTCACAATCTAACGGGGAGTCAACAAACAATGCATACAATGCAAGCTATATTATATTAAATAATTAACAAAGGAAAGGCACTAGAATTAAGAAAGATTTCCTTTCCATGTGAACTGGAAAGACCTCCAGGAATTGATGCAGAGCAGAAGGAGCAGATCCAGGAGAACATTGCACACAGAGACTGATACACTGTGGTAAAATAGAATGTAATGGACTTCTGTACTAGCATCAATGCAATGATCCAGGACAATTCTAAGGGACTTAGGAGAAAGAATGCTGTCCACATTCAGAGAAAGAACTATGGAAATGGAAATGCATTAGAAAAACATATGATCAATCACATAGTTGGATAGGAATATGAATAAGGGTTGATCACTCTACTACAAATATGAATAATATGGAAATAGGTTTTGAACAATGATACATGTGTAAACCAGTGGAACTGCTGGTCAGCTCCGGGAGGAGGGAGGAAGATTATGAATCATGTAACCATGGAAAAATATTCTAAATTTAAGGGGGGGGGTGTAATTATTTTTTAGAAAAAGAAAGAAAGATTCCCTGTAGAAGATAGTATTTTAGCTAGGACTTAAAGAAAGTCAGAGGCAGAGATAAAGAGGGAAAGCATTCCAGTCATGACACAGCAAAAAAAAAAAAAAAAAAAAAAAGTTCCTAGGGGCAGCTGGGTAGCTCAGTGGATTGAGAGCCAGGCCTAGAGATGGGAGGTCCTAGGTTCAGATCCGGCCTCAGACACTTCCCAGCTGTGTGACCCTGGGCAAGTCACTTGACCCTAATTGCCCACCCTTACCACTCTTCCACCTAGGAGCCAATGCACAGAAGTTAAGGGTTAAAAAAATAATAATAATAAAATATATATATATATATATATATATATATATATATATATAAAAAGAAGTAGTTCCTAGAGACAAAAAATGGAATGTTTGCTGGTGGGGGCAGCTGGGTAGCTCAGTGGATTGAGAGTCAGTCCTAGAGATGGGAGGTCCTAGGTTCAAATCTGACTCCAGACACTTCCCAGCTGTGTGACCCTGGGCAAGTCACTTGACCCCCATTGCCCACCCTTACCACTCTTCCGACCAAGAGCCAATACCCAGAAGTTAAGGGCTTAAAAAAATAATAAAAATAAAAATAAAAAGATGTTTGCTGGCTATCCAGCTCAAGATGTCTGGAAGGCAGCTGAAGATGTGAAATTGGAGGACAAGACAGTTTGGTGCCAGATAGATTGATTTTTGATTTAATAATCATTCAGCACAGAGGCAAGAATTAAATCCATGGGAGATGAATGGCAGGGTAGAACCTTGTGAGACACCTATGGTGACAGGAAGTAATGTGGATGAAGATCCAGCAAAGAAGACTACAGAATGATAGGTAGGTACAGAATCAAGAGAGTGGTGTCCTCAAAACCTAGAGAGAAGGCTACAGAGAGGACTGAGAAAAGGCCACTGGATTTGGTAAGAGATTATTGTTAACTTTGGAGAAGGCAGTTTCAGCAGAATCATACACTTGGAAGCCAAAATGCAATGAGTTAAGAACAGAATGAGATAAAAGGAAGTGGAGGTATCTATTGCAGACAGTAGTTTGGCTACCAAGGGCAGAGGAGATATAGGATGGAAGGATCAAGGTTTGGAGGGAAAGAGGGAGAGACACAGGCATGTCTATCATGTAAGCAGAAGGGAATGAGTCAGGAAACACTGAAAAATAAGTGATAAGAGCAGGGATGACAGAGGGAACAATCTAGAAAGTCACTTAGCTGCCCTTTTATTTTTCCCCCAAAGGGATACAATATGATATGTTGGAAGCTTCTTTTTTTTTTTAAACCCTTGTACTTCAGTGTATTGTCTCATAGGTGGAAGATTGGTAAGGGTGGGCAATGGGGGTCAAGTGACTTGCCCAGGGTCACACAGCTGGGAAGTGTCTGAGGCCAGATTTGAACCTAGGACCTCCTGTCTCTAGGACTGACTCTCACTCCACTGAGCTACCCAGCTGCCCCCTGGGAGCTTCTTGAAGAAAGAAATCCAAGTCCTTTAACTATCTTGTGTGGTTTCTTTGTATAGAGTGGGAATAAACATTTCTACTGAATTGAAATTTTTAACTGTTATTATTTGTATATGAAAATAAAAAGCACTAACCTTTTTAAACTTTACAACATTCAATTTACTCACATATATAAAAAGAAAACTACTGCTTGTTCATCCTAAACCCAATATAATTTTGCTTTGGATACATATTAAGCGCAACAGGAAATCTTACCCCAAAAGGAGTACTGATGGATTCAGACTGAGACTTGTCATTAGCAAAAAGCGTTCCAAACTTTGGAGTACTTTTAAAAAACATGTTTTATTTTTCTCTTATTACATGTAAAAATGCCTTTTTAAACATTCATTTTTTTAAAGTTTTTTTTTTTTTAAACCCCTAACTTCTGCATATTGACTTATAGGTGGAAGAGTGGTAAGGGTAGGCAATGGGGGTCAAGTGACTTGCCCAGGGTCACACAGCTGGGAAGTGTCTGAGGCCGGATTTGAACCTAGGACCTCCTGTCTCTAGGCCTGGCTCTCAATCCACTGAGCTACCCAGCTGCCCCCTTTTTTAAAGTTTTGAGTTCCAAATTCTCTCCCTTCTTCTGACCTTCCCTCCCTCACTCCTTTTTTGTCACCCCAGATGGTAAACAAGTTGATGTAGATTTTGTATGTGCAGTCATGAAAAACATTTTTCCATGTTAGTTATTTTGGGGAAAAGATCTCAAATTAAAAAGAAAAAGGGGAAGAAAGAAAATGAAACATAGTATGTTTCAGTCAGCATTTGGACTCTATCAGTCCTTTCTTGGAGGGTAGATAGCATTTTTCATCACGAGTCTCTGGGATTGTATTGGATCACTTGGATGACGTAACCAAGTCATTCACAGTTGTTTATCAAGAATATGTGTGCTGTTCTTGTGGTTCTGCTCACTTCAATGTCCATCAGTTCATGTAAATCCTTCCTATCTTTTTGAAATCATCCTAAAAGCACTACCTTTTAAAATAAGACTGAACTATGTCTCTTAAGACGAATTCAGCCTCACCAGTGGCCTTTCCTCAATTCAGTTGACTACTCCAGGATGCTATTGATAAAGCATTAGTTTCCCATTTACCTTAGATAGCAGAATCTTAAAGAGATTTCCCTCTAATTGATAGCTTCCACCCTTGCCATAATTGCACTGATTTCGCTCCTGCAAAACCTGCCCTATATCATATAACTGAAATTATTTTATTTTTGTGATCAGTTCTATAATGTGTTTAATTAATCTCCCCAAATCATAGCAGGAAAGGATACCCAAATTACTGTTACTTTCAAAAAATGATGTGACACTATATGTGTTCACAAATATGTACAGAATACAAATTTTTGGCTTAAAAATCTTCTTTTAAATTCCATTCATCCTAGCTGTTGTTTGAATATGGGATAGTTGAATTTAGATTTTTTTTCTTTTTGACTGTAGTCACTTGTCATCAACACTGGCCACTTGAATACATTCTGTTGCTCTTTAGCCAGTTAAAAAACATTTATTAAGCACTTTCTAGGTGCCAGATACTGTGCTAAGTTCTAGAGATTCAAAGGAAAAAAGGGGAGGGGTCCTGCTCCAGAAGTCTGATATATAATGGGGAAGAAAATACATAATCAATATACATAAAAGGTAGAGAAAAAAGGTAAGCCTCCTTTCTGACAAAATGTCTTCGTTTTCCCAGTAGTTCTTATTAAACTTTTTGTACTCTTTAAGATTACTGAATGCTCATACTATTCCATTTTATTGGTGTTGTTTTTAAAAGGCAGATATTAAAAGGGGGTATAGTATTTTAATAAAAGCCATGCTGATAGAGATAAAATCATTAGACCACGCGCCTGTAAGTATTCAAACTCCTGCCTCAGCCATTTTACCTTTCGTACCTTCGCGCGCCCAGGTAGCTAAAAAGAGGAAGTTCAAAGTCACTTCCCCCTATTTAAAACAGTCCCTCACCTTGAATACGTAATCCAAAACAGGAAACCCACTGGGGATCACGGGAAATGTAGTTCCAAGTATCCCAAGTGATTTTAAATAACACATTGGTACTGGGCTAGGTACCCCAAATGGTAAACAATCTACTACATTGATCTACCTTTCTATTTTTTTAACCAGTGTTGATGATTATGGCTTTATAATTTTTAAAAGCTGAATATGCCAAGCCCCAATCATGTTTTTTTTTTCTTATTGTCCTTGAAATATATTACCCTTTCCCTCTCCATATTAATTTACCTATCCTTTTCTCTAGTTCTAGAAATTATCTCCTTAGGAGTGTAAGGCCATAGCACTGAATAAGTAAATAAGTACTATTGTTTTTATTATATTGTCTAGTCATAATCACTATGCATGTATACCTTTGTCTTCCTTTCTTTTCATAAGATTGTTTTGTTGATATATTTATATAAATACTATATATTTTGATAGGTTAATTTTGCATTATTCATTTTATAGAATTTAAAACATAATTTCTTTTTTTAAGATCTATAAATCCTGGTGATTTTTAAGGATTTACTGTAAAAGCTGCTACTTGGTTGCACCTATGAATTAGCTCAATTGATTTCCTTATTGTTGCTTTAGATTTTTCTAAATAAACCATTATATTGTCAGCAAATTAGGGTAATTTTAACTAATTCCTATTTGCTGAAGTCTACTTTAATTTCGTTCCAACATCTTGCTATAGCTATCATTTCTAGTATATAGGAGAGGAAATCAAAGCTGATGAGATTTTAAGCCTGGGAAAATAGGAAGATAGTGCTGCCAGTGACAAATAAATTGGAGGGAAAAGCAAATGAGTTTATTTTTGGACACTATTTATCGACAATGAGTTGTTACTAAATTTTCCAGGTGAAGATAAACTTGTGAAAAAATTAGCTTAGAATTCAAGACAGACATTTGAAACCTACATGATTATCAGTAAGAGCTCAAGCTATGGAAATGGTTGAGGAAGGAAAAGGGAGATAATACAAAGACTTAAGTTTGCTGAAAATCAAATCAGTTGCCCCACAAATCAACAGGGCAAATGGAAAAGGGGTTCTTAAACTATATTCAATTCTGACATTTATTATGCATGAACAAAATTCACTATGAGGTTAGATTGCCAGAGTATTATAGAGCATCTTTCTACTTTCAAAAAGTACATAAAAAGAAACACCTTGAAGGGTGAAGCATATTTTTAAAGTTTATCTCAGTAGTTCTGTAGCACCTTGTATTTAAAGGGCAATCTTTTTTTTTTTAAATAAATACTGAAAACCTTTGAACCTTACTGCTATAAAATTATGTAGCTATCAGTTCCTGTTAAAACACATAAACTGCCCAACTGCTTTGCATGTAGTAAATAATTAATAAATGCTTATTGAATCAAATTGCCCATCTATATATTTTGCTGAATACACTGACAAGCTCTAATGATTTCTAATTTTAAAATTTCAAGAACTTTCAAGGAACCTCTTCAATTGCTGTCAAATATGAGGTGTATGGCAAATGGAAAAAGTAAATCATAATGGCAAGAGTTTGAGAGGCACCTTTCAGGTTAAAAGCGCCTATTAAAAAATTTTCAATGGCAGCTAGCTGGTACAGCAGATAGAATACTGAGCTTACAATCAAGAAGACATCCTGGGGGCAACTAGGTGGCCCAGTGGATTGAGGGGCAGGCCCAAAAACAGGAGGTTCTGGGTTCAAATTTGACCTCAGACACTTTCTAGCTCTAGACCCTGAGCAAGGCGCTTAATCCGCAAGGTCTCAGACACTTATCAACTGTGTGAACCTGGGAAAGTTTACAAAATGAGCTGGAGAAGGAAATAGCAAATTACTCAACTTTCTTTGCCAAGAAGAGTCAGACACTACTGAAAAACAATTTAAAATTGCTACGATATTCAGCCAGCAATCATTGTATAGAGCCCTCCCTAGGTTTTTCATTTTAATAAGGAGCTCTCTGAACTTTAGAAAATCTTTAAAGAAAAAAAAAAGTGCTGATGACTGACATGAGATAATCCTTACCTCTAAATGGCACAGAATATGACCTGGAAAATGAAAGTAACCTCTGGATGAAATAGGAGCTATAAACTCTCTGGCTCCTGTCATATAAACTCTAGAAACTCCATAAGCAACATAAATATTAGCATGTATCTTCACTAATCTCTTTTAGGAAAAGCTAATAAAGTGCAATTATGGAAAATGGTGGGGAGTGAGAAGCAATATGAAGTATACAAAAATTTGGTTCTCCATTCACTGACTTAGGTTCAATTTCTATGTACAATTACAGAAGGGCTTCACAAACATAAATAATTTATGGTCTCATCCAACTCCTAATTTTCAAGGAAAGGAAAACAAAATAGGGGAGGAAGACAGCATATTCTCAAAGGATCTTCTAGAAAAATTCAAAAAGGGATCATTATTTCAGAGCAACCTGAGTCACTGGGCTATTTCTTCATTCGTCCATCCCTATCTGAACCTAAGAGCCTTTTCTTTATTTTATAGGACTAGAAGGAACTAAGATAAAGGAAGTGCCACATGCAGGTTTCCATTATTACTTTGGGGGGCCTTATAAAGTAAAATGTCCACTTCATAGCTGTTTTAAGTAAGACTATATCTACAATACTAAAAATTCTGCATTCTATGACATCAGTGCTAAGAGTTTATAAAGTTATAGCCATATACCTGATTCCCTAAAAAAGGTCCTTATGATGGTGGTATAAAAGAGCCTGTTAACCTTTACCAATGCTTCTAAAACAAAAGAACCAATGCAGTATACTCACTGAAATTCTCAAGCAGGGCAGTCTTAGTGGCCAGGACAGCTTTAAGCTGTAAACAGCAAATTAGGTTATGAATTTCGAGAAGACTTTTAGATTTTACTAGCAATTCTATACTGCTCTCTAACTAGTGAAAAATCAAAGCTGAAGAATTTAAAATTCTGTTGGATTAATCACATACTATGTTAATGAGCAATCTGCATACATCTGAGGCAATGATATTACTTTCAAAAATCAATGTATAGCTGAATTGACAGGGAGACTGAATCTGATCTGCTTTTATAAAAAGATGAGTTGATGACTTCTAAATGAAACTAAAGGGACAGTTAGGTAGCACATTGGAAAGAGTGCTAGGTCTGGAGTCAGGAAGACCTGAATTCAAAACCAACCTCAGATACTTATTATCTGTATGGCCCTGAACAAGTCACTTAATCCCATTTACCTCAGTTCCCAAATCTGTAAAAGGAGCTGAAGAAGAAAAGGCAAACCACTCCGGTATCTTTGCCAAGAAAACCCCAAATGAGGTCATGAAGAATCAGACATGACTGAAATGACTGAACGACAAATGATACTAAATCTATTTGATTGCCTAAATCCACCTGGAAATGTGTAGCACTATTTTTTCATCTCCTCTCCAAATAAATATAAGCATTTTGGTCTCCTTTAAGAATGCAAGACCCCTTAGATACTCAGCTCTACAGTATAGCATCAGAATGTCTGAAGCAATGCTTTTCCTGGCATTTAGAAGGCCAATTTGAAATTGTTTCCTTCCTTTGAAGCCTATATTGGTGACCTGAGAGAGAGAAGAAGGATTTATTAAGCCTCTAGGTCCTTTACAAATAATATTATTCAATCCTCACAACAACCTTAGAAGTTAGGTTCTATTATTATCCCTAGGGAAGTGGTTAAGTGAGTTGCCTGGGTTGCACAGTTACTAAATTTAAAGGGCTGGATTTGAACTTAGTTCTTTTTTATGCTAGGCTCAGGGTTTTATTCACTATAAATAGCTAGTTCAATTAATAAGTCACTTATCCTAAAATGGCCTTTATTTCAAAAGGAAAGGGAGTTGGAGAAGAACTAGATGGTCTCTGAAAATTCTTTTCAGCCTTAGCTCTTTGAACCTACAGTTAATTACACTGATTAAAATTTTTTTAAAATTAAATATCTTCTTATTTTTATCATTTACATTTTCAACTGTATTACTTTTCCAAGATACTTCCAGAGATGATATCCCTTATAATAATTAAAAAGAAAGAAAATATCATGCAAAACTAATCAATACTTTTTAAAAAACTTACTGTATGCAGAATTCCATACCACTCGTTCCTTCCACCCTGGAAAAAAGTGGGGAAAGGATGGTGGAATCTCATATTTGTGCTCAGGAGTCTAGTTTGGTCATAGAATTGTTCAACTAAAGGTCACTTCCTGGGACAGCTAGGGAAGGAAGGCAATTGAAAGTAGCAAATAAATCCAGTTCTACATAACATAAATGAACCCTAAGACAAATGTCACAGATTTTAATGTTTTCATTGGTCAAAGATAATAGATTTAGAGTTAATAAGGGTCCTCAAAGCCATCAGGTATAATCCCACCTGCATTTTAAATGTGAGGAAACCAAAGGCCTCGCCCCATAAAAAGCAATTAAATTGTGCATCCCTTTTGATCCTTTGATAACACTATTAACCATATCCCCCAAAGAGATAGAAAAAAGAATCATAATACAAATTTTATAGTAAACAACTAGAAACAAAAGTCAAATGATCACTAATTATAGAATGACTGAATAAATTATGGCACTGAATAAAATATTATGCCATAAGAAATTATGAAAATTATGGTCTTGGGGAGATATTTATGAACTGATACAAACAAATCGACAACACTGAAAAACTTAAGAACTAAAGGGTCAGGACAAGAAGAAGCTTAGGCACTTGGCTCTGCTTAACCTAAGATTACACTTCCTCATTTTCACCCTAGGCCAGTGATAGGGAACCTATGGCACGGGTGCCAAAGACGGCATACAGAGTGCTCGCTGTGGGCATGTGCCCCAACCCCAAATTTGTTATTAGAAAGGCAGGACTGGGGTGGAGCTGCTCCCCTCCACCCAGCAGCCCAATGGGAATGTTTCTGTGTGTATGTGTGTGCGCGCGCGCGCGCGTGTGCGCACACACACGCTGCAGAGGGGGGGCAAGGTAGCATCCCTTGGTCTAGGGGCCTGGCACTCTTCTCTAAAGGTTCACCATCACTGGCCCAGACCATATGCTGTCCTGATGCCTGGCTTCCCACTTTCTCTGAAAAATGCAATAAAATTAGACCTAGGACTGCCTCTTGGAAAAGGCATGTTAACAGATTATTGTTCTACTTACCATCTTTGTGATTTAGGATTATATGACTCTAAATTCAGAGTTTCCAGGGTCCTTGGAAATCACAGATTTTGCAAGCAGGCCAATTTACAGATAATGAAGCTGAAGCCCAAGGATATTAAATAATTTGCGCAGGTTCACAACACTACTGAATGTGTGAATGATGTGGGATTGAGACACAGGTGCTCCTTCCTTGCTGTATGTATTGTATCTGTCATTAGAATGCAGGTACCTTGTGGGGCAGAAACTGCTCACTAATACCTTCCTCTACCGAGCACAAAGGGACAGTATCACTGCATATAGTTAAGTGCTTCATAAATACGTGTCATTCAAACTATAATCAACACAATGACCAAAAATGAACCGACCCTTTTCACTTCTTGGCAGAGAGCCAATAGAGGGGAAGCGCAGAATGAGACATACGTTCTCAAAAATGGCCAAAGTATTGATTATACTTCCTACAAGGGAGGCCTTGGAGGAGGGAAGGGGGTTGCCATGGCACTTTTGGGAGGAGTTATCAATAGATAGTGATAGCAATATTAAAGAGAAAAATAACAATGAAATGTTTACATTTAAAAAACCTTATCTACTGTCTTTTAGATTCAATAAAGTGTATTGGTTCCAAAGAAGAATAATACAGGCTAGGCAATGGGTGGGTCACACATTAGGAAGTGTCTGAGGCTGGATCTGAATCCAGTACTTCATATTTCTAGGTCTGGCTCTCAATCTAATGAGCCATCCAGCTCCCTCAGAAATGTTTGTTTGTTTGTTTGTTTTTTTAAAATAAATACAGGGAAAATAGCAGAAGGAAATTCAGAATACACAGACTTAAACAGGATAATATAGAAACCACTGTATTAAATGCAATATATAGTGGAGATGTATTTGTGTGTGTACACACACACAAAATCATGAATTCACACAATCTTTCTCTCCTTTTCTTTGTATAAGAAAACGATTGCATTTATTGGGTTTTTTTTTAAGTCCATAGCAATACAATAGAAACACTTCTGCAGTGTTCAAATGTTATAATTTCATGAGGTTTTATTATAGTCATAAAAGCCTAAAATGGAAAAGAAACTAATAGCCTCAAGGAACATCAATTATTAAACAGTAATTCATATTTGACTATGGAATTAGAGGATCATACATTTGGAGCCATATAAAACTTCATCAAATTCAATATTCTCATTTTTTCAAAAGAGGAAATCGAGGGTTAGAGAAATGTATTTACTTGCTCAGAGTTATTGAACTAAATATTATTTGAGACTAGATTTGAACCTAAGTCTTCCAGAATCCAAACTTAACTTTTTAACCATTCACACCACTATACTGCCTCATTGTATTATATGATGAGTTGGATTGTTTTTTGGTTTGGGATTGGCTAGGACTGAAGAAGACTGAGGTCTGTCCTATAGCTATATAAAACTGTATTTAGGAAATGTGCGTCAGCCATGGGTGGGGGAGAACGGGAAAGTAGGGGCATGAACCATGTAAACATGTTAAAAATGAATATTAATAAATGTTTAAAAAACTGTATTTATATTTCCAGTATACAAAAATTAGGAGTAGATTATAAGGAGACCTAGAAGGAAAAAAGCCCTTTGCTGCAAATAGTATCTGCATATGAATTAGAACTGATTATCTAAAATACTTCCATATAAAATAAAAACAACATTTGGTGCCTCCTATGTAAAAACATAGTACCGAGGTGGGCAATAATCAGGAAGATACTATATGGCACAAAGCAATTGACCTCAAAGAATTTGTAATTAACAATCAATCAACAATCATTTACTAGTGTTTACTATGTGCTACTAACTGGTCAGTTAGATCCTACCATCCTGGAAAGGCTTTGGAGAGAATTCTTGAGGCAAATAACATCTATTTTCCAAGGATCAGTCAGGATCAACCAGTAAGCTAGCCAGCTTCTTGGTGATAAATTCTTTGGCCATGGCAATGGGTGAGAAACAAACACACTTCCACTTCAATAGAGATGATGACAAACCAATTTTTAGACCATTTATAGAATTATTTTACATCTATGATACAAATAATCCTTACCTTCTTCACTCTAGATAGGTGTTTCTTTTTTTGGTGGGCAGTCAAGGGAAGCCTATAAAAGGCTTCTAAGAATGTTGTTTTACAAACATATAAAATCACATACATAGATTACAAAGGAAACCAATTATACTGAAATAGTTATCAAAACATATATTTAAAAAATTTCACAGGCTTGGTTCTAAATGAAATCAGAAGACAAAAACCAAGTTGTAGCTTGATTCAACTATTCAAAATCTCAGAGATTCTGCTTAGAAGCAAATCAGTGAATTGGTACTGTTATTGTCAAAGGCAAGAAATGTTATTTCATAGGAAACCTGGTCAGTTCATATTACAGTGCTCACGGAAAGCATTTGCAAAAACATCAACATGATCAAAGCTACAACTTTCTCTGCCTATATATGAGAGAAAATATAAATTATTTCATGAAAAATCAATTAAGACCATCCAAAGCACAAATATTTTATAATTATAGAACTATAACTTTGAAGGCAACTAATTTGATTGAAAAGGTGAGAAAATTCAAAATCTTATTATACTTGTTTATTGACCAATAAAATTTTTGTTTCAGTAGAATAAAAGCCATTTTCCTGCTCTTCTACACCAAAATGTGTCCCATGCATATCAGCATCAAGCAAGATTCTTTGCAGTTACTTTTAGAGAAAACACATTTTCCTAGTTTTATTCCTTGCTTAACACTAACAATCAAAAGAGTGAACAAAATTCTCTTTATTGATTAATCTTTTTAAAAATATGAACATTTATAGTTAACTCAAGTATTAGTCTAATTATTTACACAGGAAAAACAAAGTGGATGAAGAATACCTATTACCCCAATTACAACACACAGGTATATGAACCCATATACCTAGTCTATCAGTACATAATTCTTGGTAAGACACTGCTGATGGACAATGAGCTAGGGACAAGATTGAAGAGGAAAGTAGTCAGGATTGCTTTTATACAATGCTTTCTTTAGCCCTAAAATCTCCCTAAAACAAAGTCCAAATTTTTAACATCAACAGTTTTCAAGAGGCATTGCATGGATTTTGTGAGTCAGAAAAACATCATAGGTTCCAACAAAGAGAATGCAAGGCCATCCAAAAGGCAAGAGGTAGATTAGAGATGTGTATAGGCTGCAATTTAGTGCAATAAAGAATTGTGCAGAAGCAGTGTAAAGGATATGGTCAGAGAGATGTATGACTCAGAAGTGGTGAGCTAGTGGTGAGCTAGTTGTGTAGTAAGAGTGAGTGATAGAGAATAGACATCTTATTTGCAACACTGGTATTCACTCAAGATAAGGAAAAGAAGACTTAGAATAATAAAATGTTCAGTGGACCTCCTATAGAAGATTTACAGAAGAGTATAGAAAAGCTTGATAAGAAGGTGTGTTTTGGGTTGGCACCCTTCCACATTGATGACATCAGATTTGATGGAATACCAAAGCATTGCACAGGAACAGAGCTCAAAGCAGAGTGATCTCTCAATTTAAAGGAACACACACACACACACACACACACACACACACACACACACACACACCACGAAGGCACACAAGTAAAATTTACTTGCATAAATAGAGCCAATAACTTAAGACGGAAAATTATTTAACCATAGTTTCAAGGCTAAAATCCTAATGTACTTAGGCAACCTGGAATTTCAGAAAAGGAGTTAATATGGGCAACTATTAATTCCTGATACAACAAAAAAGAATTAAAGCTCAACTAGCATATGGTGAAAAGAACAGAATTTGACATGAAGTCTAAAATTCAAATATCTCCTTGTAAGATTTATCACAGTGTGACAATAGGCAAGAACCTTAACTCTCCGGGTCTTAGTTGTTTCCCCTATACAGAGAAATTTGTCTGAATGGGCTCTGAGGCTGTAACTTCAAATCTTTTATCCCAAGACCCTAATCCCTTACCGTAGCTTTCCTAAGTCAAGCAAAGAAAAAAGTTTATCCAGCCATAGGCACTGCCATCTCATCTCTCACATCTCTCTACTGAAAAAGTAAGGTGAGTTTTATCATCTGCCCTCTGAACCCAATACTACTAAAAATAAACTTTCTTTTGTATTATATTGTTGATAGATTTGCCCTAATAAGTTACAAGTATGCTATCTCTTGGATAGAGAAATATACCAAGCTAGAATCACTACTCTGTATTACCACAACTTTGCTACAAAAATGCTCAGGGTTACAGTTTTAACTAGAAATTTCATCCAGATTCACAAGATTAGGAAAGTTGGTGGAAAAAGGGAAATAGGGGAAGGTCTGAAATACCAGCTTTTCCAGCTTCACCCAGCAGAAAGACCAATTCAAAACCTAAACACTCCCTCTTTTGTCCTCTACTTTTGCCCTTTAAAAGCTGTAAGATGGACAAAAGCAATAATTACCAGAAATGTAGGGCTGGAGGGGAAATAAATTCTAATAAGTGGAAGGAGCTGAGCAAAGGTTCTAATAGGGAACAGAAATTATTGGAAAAGATCTATTCCTATGGATCTATAATTCTCTCCAATGAATAGAAAAATAATCAAATGTATTCCACAGTTTCTTCTATCCTGCATCTAAGGGAATAATTCAGAAAAATGGAAAATATGGCCTTGGGAGACAAATTAGAATAACTAGTTTGAACCTTATCTATACATTTAGCAGATCACAACCTCAGAGCTTCAGTTTACTTAATTGTAATTAATTTGTAATGTAATTAGGGGTTAAATACTGATAGCATCTATTTGATGAGTTTATTTTGAAGAAAATGCTTAGTAAAACAAATAATTAATGTGAATGTAGCTTTTTAAAGTTTACTAAAAACTGTCTCCAAAACAGTTCTCGATATCAATATTATTTATATGGCAGGCTCTCAAATATTTGTTGAACTGAATGGGAAAACTGTAACAAGAAAGACCATTATTATTATTAATAAACTGTTACTAATAATTATAATAGTGATAAATTGTTGTTATATTTTAAGACTAGTTTTTCAGGTGATCAAAGAGACTGAAGGAATACTATTTGATAAACTTTTTCTCTTGTCAAAAGCTCAAATTTACTGTCCTTTCGGTCAAACTAGAGTAAAAACAGTCCTTTTATTCAATGTTTGTCATTCCCCTTCTTCATATGGTTGTTTCATAGTTTGGTTATACACATATCCACTCTGTCAGCTGTGTATGAAACTTAAGAGACAAAGACCAGACACACTATAAAAAAAAAAAAAAAAAAAATCCAGACACTCAAACTGAGTCTTAATCAAGCCAATCCTCTTCTTATTGCCTAAAGATGAACAAAAGCTGAGGAATAACACCAACATTTTTTCTTTCTTTCTTTTTTTTTTTTTTAAAAACCAAGCAGACCTGGTAACTATTGAAAATGCTGGATGCAATCTAGGAGAAAGACAAAGGTATCCAGAAGGAAGTAGGTTTCTAGCATTATTTAATCCCTCTAAGTAGCTGGTCTTAATCTCTTTCACCTGCTACACAGACTGGCAGAAACCACAGGTAGTTTATTCACAAACAATAAAAAAAGCTGCAGAAGAACAATGATTGCCCCTAGCCACTGGAATAAGTACCTGCAAACAACTATGTGGACAGCAAAAGGAAAAAGGAAATAACTGAAAACCAAAATGATTAATAAAAACCAACTTCCCTTCACCAACCATACTACTATACCCTCAACTATACTACAAGTAAACCTTGAAACTAGCCTGTTAAAAAGTTTTTTGGTTGACAGTTTAACACAAAATTTAAGGTAAAGAATTAAACTATAGAACAGGGAAAACACCTGAAAATGACCTGTGGCCTTAAAGAGTGAGACTGGGAGAAATGAAATTCACAGCAAGAACACACACACACACACAAAACCTGCTGCCTGTTGTTCTGAACAAAAAGAAAAGCACTTAGGCAGGTTGAAAACAGGACTGCTATCCAATGCATCAGTATAATTTTCTAGATGACATGAGGGCAATTTAATGACTAATCATGTCTTCTAGACCAACCCAAATTATTGAGACTTCTGGCATATATTTGCAGAAGAGGAAAAAAAGGCCAAGTGGCTATAGATTAAGAATCTTTTTTGTTAAATGAAATCTTTTGAATATGAATCAAATTTAATGAGTATGAGTAAGACTATGTAAGCATGTAAAAATTTTAGGGTCTAGTTTTCAAAGCCCATTCATTAGAACTATAAGTTATTCAAATAAATCACAAGTAAAGAATCACCTAATCTAAATCACCTCAGCCTAGATTAGATTAGACCACCTATAATATGCACAAAATTAAAAGCTTGCAAAACAAATTCAAACTATTACATGGAAAAAATTATGTTTGTAATATTGTACCCTATAAGCAAAACTGCCGTAAAGGAACCTTTGACTCAGTGGGGTGAAGTAAGAAAGAGTCAAAAGTGGCTTGCAGTTTTGACCCTTGGTGGAGGGGGGAGTAAATTAAGAGGAAGGGTGGGTTTAAGAAGACAAGGAGCTGTTTTAGATATTTTTAATTGGGTCAAATTGCTAAAACCGGCTATTGAGAACAATTAATGATATTTATCCCATCCCTCATTAACCAGAGGTACAACAGTTCCTTTTTAAATTCTTTGTCAGGACAGCATAAGGCAGTGATAGTGAGCTAAAGGCACATAGATCACTCTCTGTGGGCATGTCTGCTGCCTGTTACTAGATAGGTAGAGCTGCTCCTCTCCTCCTCTCCATCACGCCTGACCACATTTTTCCACATTACGCGCCCCTCTGTCCAGCAGCCCAAAGGGAGTACTATCTCATTCCCTTTATATGGAGTGGAGAGGAGGAGGACCAGTATGTGGTCTCTAAAAGGTTTGCCACCCTTGGCATAAGGCCTTCTCAAGAATACACAATAGACAAGAAGACATTCTGGGAGATATAGGCATTTCTAAGACATAGTATGAAGGTCCCATAGATTGCTATAAAAATTTAATCTCTTCTAAATTTTTCAGTTCTTTCTCTAGAACACCACCATCCTTCTTATCATCCAAGTTCACAACTTTGAAGTTATGCTTGACTCTCTCATTCCACATAGACAATCAGAGTTGCGAAGTAGTATGAATTTCACTTCTGTATCTGTCCCCTATCTCTCCATTCACACAATCAGAACACTAGATTCAGACCCTCAAAAACTCTCATGTAGAATACTGAAAGACTTCTAAATAGGTCTTCCTGGTCAGTCTGTCAGATTCTATCTATCTATCTATCTATCTATCTATCTATCTATCTATCTATCTATCTATCTATCTATCTATCTATCTATCTATCTATCTTGCAGCCCAGGTCTGACCCATAACTCCATTTCTCAATAAAGGCCAGCAGTTCCCTATAATTTGTAAAGCATATAGTAGGTGCTAATAAATGCTTTCTCCTTACCCTCACCCCTTCCCTATTGCTTCCAAGAATCAAATACAAACTCATTCTTCTGTTGGGTATCTCAAGCCCTTTGCAATTTAGCTCCAACCTCCCTTTCCAGGTTGCCTGCTCTCTGCTACTGACAAAACTGGCAATTTTACTGTTCCCTCATGGGTGGCATTCCATCTTGCACATCCATGTCTACATAGGCATGTAATGCCATGCATTCCTTTCTCTCCTCTGACTCTTAGAATTTCTCTTTTCCTTCAAAGACAGGTTCAAATGAGTCCTTTTCTCACCTCCCAAGTTCCCCCACAGTGTGATGCTAATCTCCTCAATGATCCTCTATTTTGCATATCTTTCTTAGCCAATAAATTATATTTTAAAAAAAATGCAATCCTCTTGTGATCTACTGTTGCTTCTCTAAAACCAGCATCAAGTGCGGTGGTCATAAATAATGAAAAGGGCTAGTATTTATAAAAATACTTAGAATTTGTAAACTGCTTTTCAAATATTGCCTTAAATTTATTCTCATAACAAACCTAGAGGCTAGTTTCTATGATTATCCATATTTAACAGATGAAGAAATAGAAAAATTGATTAGTTGACTTCTGCTAGATTACATAGCTAGCAAATAAGTGTGGCAGCATTTAAATTTAAGGTCTTCTTGATGCTAGGTCTAGCGCTCTATAACTACTGACACACCTAGCAGCCTCTCAATATATAATAAGCACTTACTAATAATAAGTTCATGATGATGTTTGTCTTTTGTTTTGGAACAGGGCCAATGACACCATGGGGTGATGTCTTGACTTGCTCACAAGCTGAATTTAAGTGAGACAAAGTTCTCAGCTCATAATACTCTCTTCCGGAGTCATCCAAGTCCAGTGGCAAGACAAAAGTCAAGACAACTACTGATGGCCCAGGATGCAGTGGATGATCCTGGAGTCTTTGATGTCTGATCAAGTTTTAAGTGCTCCACAGTGCCTTCTTCAGCCACCTTCATATCCAGTGGAACAAATTGTTCTTATCTACCCATTCCACTGGAAGAAGCCTTCGCAAGCATGGGGTAGACAGCCTCCTAACTCACAGAGGGGTTTGAGGTCTGTCAGTTACCCTCAAACCTGATTTAGTCCATCTGTCCTGATGGTTTTATTGGGGTGTGGCCACGATGCATACTTAGCTTGTGGAAGCCAGTGAGTTAGATGAAAGGCTTAAGTCTCTAATTTCGATCAATTTTAAGCTTATAAAGTATGGCTAACCTTAAAAGAGAATAGCAAAATAGATTCATAGGAAACTTTTATACTCAGACTAAGCACACCATTTTTAAAATTAATTTAAATTTTTAAAAGGCTTTGTTGATCATTTTATTTTTGTATTACAATCATTTCTAGATAAATTACTTGGCTGTCACCACCACCCACCCACCCTCTTCTCCTAACAATTCATAATATTTCCCTTTCAATAAATAAAAATAGCTCAACAAAACCATTAAAATGACTGTGTAAAGGCTTGTGCAACATTCTATCCTCAAAGTCCCATATCTCTCCAAAGAAAGGAGGGAGGAAAGGTTGAATTCAATTATTCAATTTGTTCAGCTGATCCCCAATTGAAGGGCATGCCCTCATTTTCCAGTTTTTTGCCACCACAAAAAGTGCGGCTATAAATATTTTTGTACAAGTCTTTTTATCTATGATCTCTTTGGGGTACAAACCCAGCAATGGTATGGCTGGATCAAAGGGCGGGCAGTCTTTTAGTGCTCTTTGGGCATATTTCCATATTGCCATCCAGAATGGATCAGTTCACAACTCCACCAGCAATGCATTAATGACCCAATTTTGCCACATCCCCTCCAATATTTATTACTCTCCCCTGCTATCATTTTAGCCAATCTACTAGGTATGAGGTGGTACCTCAGAGTTGTTTTGATTTGCATTTCTCTAATTATTAGAGATTTATAAAGATCAAGAATATGAAGGGGAAAAAATAATCTTTTATCACACTAACATCAAATTAAAGAGTAATACCAGTTACTTTACCACAGCTGAATTACATAAAGCATAGAAATAAATCTAAGTACTAACTTTAACCATATAATCCTAACTCTTCTTAGTTTAGAAGTTTATCTGGTATTACAAATATAGGAAGAAACAGAATGCTACATAAACTATTTATTGTGATTTTGAGAGCTTGAACTATTTTTGAGCTCCCTGCTCAGATGTATCTATTGGGGAGTGGCTATATTCCTTATATATTTGTATCTATACAGTAAAGTCATCAAAGACAGGGGAAAGAACCAACAAATACAAAAATATCTATAGCTGATATTTTGTTTTAGGAAACAAAGCAGGAGCCTATTAAGTCAAGTCAAATCAAATTTATAAGTATTTATTAAAAAGCAAAGAGGGCAATGTTGGTACTAGCATGTTAAATTATATAAATGTATGTATATATGTATACATTTCATGTCTATTATATATAGATATTCATTTCATATATGATCCTTTTTTCCACTTGTTCTTTTTATGTGGAAATGAGTCTTATTTGGTGATGTCTGACAAGTTCAAACAAAAAAGACTGGATATCCCCACATGTAAAACAAAGAACTTCTCCAGTATGACCAGCTTACAAGGAAAGAAATCAACACTTCCAGGGTTCTTGGTGAATCTGAGGAGGAGACAGAGCAGGCCAATGGATCAAGAGTGCTTTTGAGGCAGAGTGCTCCTATAGTGAAGTGTTTGTGGCTCTACACCCATTCATTAGAGAGGACTTCATCTAATAACATTTCATCAGATTTACTGAGGGGCAGGTGTATAAAAAGCCAGGCATGGAGATGGGAGTCCTGGGTTCAGATTTAGCCTTAAACACTTCCTAGCTATAGTATTCTAGGCAAGTCACTTAACTCTTATTCCCTACTCCTTACTACTCTTTTGCCTTGGAATGGATACTTAGTATTAATTCTAAGGCAGAAAGAAGGTAAGAATTTAAAAGAAAGTAAATTTGTAAGCTAATTAAAACTATCAAGCAATAATTTTAATAATACTTCAGCAATACTGTACTGCCCAGTAGATGTTGACAAACAGAAGCCAATGGCCCATTCGCCAGTTAAAATCTATGATCCTTTACCCAGATAGCTATTACAAATGATAGGTGCTGTGACTTGGGATCTGGAAGCACAGTGGCAAACTATCTCAGGGCCAGAAGTCAATATACTTGAGAAAACATAGGGAGGTCTGATCACTAGCAAAGTCAGAGAATAGTTGGCTGTTTTTGTTTTCTACAAGGGTTCTTTGCCTTCTCGGCCTTTGTAATGAAAAGTCTGAAACAACGTACAACCATATTACAGATGGAGAAGCTTAGTTATGAATAAGAAGCTCTAGAGCACGGGTGGGCAACGTATGGCTCTTTCTGCAGGAGCCATAAAGTCAATTTTTTTTCAGGCGCTGTTACAGGAACCTCACTGTGAGCACTGTACAGCTCTCACGAAATTACATTTTTAAAAATGTGTCGTTTATGGCTCTCATGGCCAAAACGGTTGCCGACCCCTGCTCTAGAGATTTTCCCAATTTGGAAGTCAAGGATTGGAACCAAAGAGGATCTATTAACAAATTTCCATCAGAGAACAGTAAAGATTCCCCAAGTACAGACATTTAAAACAAAGAGAAACATCTCACAGAAGAAAGTTCAAGGACTTGTTTGTGATATCACAACCAAAGCAAAACTCTTCAACATGCTCATTGAAGAACTGAGTCAGAGGGCCCAACTGAAATATTTTGCCTTCCTAAGAATCTAAATTTAATTTTATTCTATTAATTGCATTTCTGTTTTGGTAATGAATGGATTTCTATTACAGAAAGTCATCCTTTAGCATAAAAAAAGAAAACACCATGGATCATAAATCTAAATAATACTTATCTGTGATAGGATTACTATCTAACAGTGTTTCCCTATAACATGGCAATGTTCTGAAAGAGATTACAACAGACCTTTAGCTGGCATTGAGTGCAGCTGGTGCTCATCGGCAACTTTACTGCCCATACACAGTTCTGGGTCTCAGTTACAGGGCAAGGAGAAGTGCTTATGATAAGTCACATGGGGGGAGGGGACCTGGTCACAATTCCAGGGCTAAGAGGTTCACTAATACTTGCAGCTAAAGGGAAGCAAGGGCCCTTTCTGGGTAAAGACCAGAGAAAAGAGTAGGAGCCCATCACCTAGGAAGAACTAGAAACTTGGAGACCCTCAAAATTACTTCTAAAAATAGCAACCCTAAAAAGCCTCAAGCTTAGCTTAATTGACTGACCACCCTCAAATAAGTAGAAATCAACTTTAACACAAAGTTCAAAGTAAAGAAAAAGGCTGAAAAAAATGAGCAATGAGAATGTATTGGAATAATGTGAAAAGAGTTACAAAGTCTCAAAGAAAAATGTTAATTGATCCCAAGGCCAGGTTTAAATCCTGCCTCAGACATTTTCCTAGCTGGGTGACTCTTGGCAAGCCACTTAACCCCCACTGCCTAGTCCTTACTGTTCTTCTGCCTTGGAAACTACACACAGTACTGTTTCTGAACTGAAGATAGGGGTTTAAAAAAAATTCTATAAGAAATAAAGAAAGCAATAGGCATGGTTGAGATAAAATTGTGAAAAGAAAATGAGAGTGATGTAAAAACTTATGAAAAGAGAATTAACAGCTTGGTAAAACTGGCACACACAAAAAAGATACTTAAGAAAATTGACCTAATGATAACAAAGGCACAAAAATTCACTAAACGAAAGAAGTCCTTTAAAACCAAAATAGGTCAAATGGAAAAGGAAGTACAAAAACTAACTGAAATAAATATTTCCATAAACATTAGAACTCCATATGACACATCAAGAAACAATAAAACAAAGTCAAAAGAATGAAGAAAATAGAAAATAGACTGGGAAGACATAATTTAAGAATTACTGGACTACCTAAAAGCTATGATAAGAAAAGACATCATAATTCAAGAAACTATAGAGGAAAACTACAATATTTTAGACACAGAAGGTAAAATAAAAATTGAAAGAATCCACTAATCATCTTCTGAAAATAATTCCAAAATGAAAATTACCTAGAATATTATGACCAAATTTCAGTGCTCCTAAGTCAAGAGAAAAGTTTGCAAGCACCTAGAAAGAAACAATTCAAATATCACGGAGTCAACAGTTAAGATCACATAAGATTCATCCTCTTCCACATAAGAGGGATGGAGAGCTGGAAATGTGCGTCGGCCATGGGTGGGGGGAGAGCGGGGGGTGAAGGGGAAAGTAGGAGCATGAATCATGTAACCATGTTAAAAATGATTATTAATAAATGTTAAAAAAAAATAAGATAAGCAAATAAAAAAAAATTTAAAAAAAAGTACTTCCCCCGAAAAAAAAAAAATACATTGACATCTACCCAAGCCAGAGCCATGAATTAATGGGAATGAAATGATTTTTTTTTTTTAAGAAACTCCAAAGAGCATTATATAAATGTGAGTTATAATGAAAATGTAAGCATTTATGAACAGGACCTTGAAAAAGGTGTATCTTTTTTTAAAGCCCTTCCCCCTTCCATCTTAGAATCAATACTACAGATTGGCTCCAAGGCAGAAGAGCAGTAAGGGCTAGGTCAGGGGTCGGCAACATATGGCTCTTTCTGCAGGAGCCATAAAGTCAATTTTTTTTCAGGTGCTGTTACAGGAAGGCGCACTGTACAGCTCTCACGAAATTACATTTTAAAAAATGTGGCGTTTATGGCTCTCACAGCCAAAAAGGGCTAGGCAGTAGGGGTTAAGTGACTTGCCCAGGGTCACACAGCTAAGAAGTGTCTGAGTCTAGTTTTCAACCCAGGACCCTCACATCTCTAGGCCTGGCTCTAAATCCACTGAGCCACCCAGCTGCCCCTATGAAATGAAATTTTTAAAAATTCTTTGAAGAAATAAATATCTAAAGAATTGAGAAATGTTAAATGCTAATGGTCAACCAATACAATAAAAATAATTCAATCCAAATTCACTTATACAATACCAATCAAACTAAAAGTTTACTTTATAAAGCTAGAAAGAAATAATAAAAGAAGTCCCCAAAAAAGGCAATAATGAAAGAAGAAAAAAGAGGCTACAAAGTAATAACTACTATAACAATTTGGTACTGGGTAGAAAAAAAAGAAGAGATTGATTAGTGAAAAGAATTAGTCACAAACGTCTTAAAACAAAGAAACAAAGTAACAGTGTTTAATAACACCAAAGAAATTAGTTACTAGGGTGAGGACTCCCTACTTGAAAAGAATGTACAAAGCAGTTTGGAAGAAATTATGTATACACCCACCATTCTCATTATATACCAAGGCAAATTCTAAATGGTTTCCCTGACAGATTTTAAAAAGAAAAGAAAGCGTGATATTCTGAGGAAATTCAAGAAGCAAGAAAGAAATTATCTTTCAGTTATATAATGGAAGAGTTCATAGCCAAACAAGGGACAGAAATCATGTGATAAAAATGGCTAAAAAAGTTTAAATTCCTAAAAAAAAAAAAAAATTAATGTAGTTAAAATTTTAAAAGGCAAGTTAATTGGAGGGGAAGGACTTATAGCAACTTCCATTAATAAAGAGCTTGTTTACAAGCTATATGGAGAACTGATTTAAATGTGAAAAATAGCATTCTCTAATTGATAAAATAATTGTCAAAGGGATATAAAGAGGCAGTTTTTGAAGAAAGCAATCCAAGCTATCAACAATGCTCCAAATTACTAATACTTGGATTAATATAAATGAAAAAAGAACTCTGACATTTGACTTCATTCACATTTATCAGTCAGTCAGGTTGTGAGGCAATAATCATTTATTATTGTTTTGTCATTTTTTCAATCATGTCCAACTCATGACTTCAACTTTTGGGGGTTGGGGGAGTCAGATAGTGGAGTGGTTTGTCATTTCCTTCTCTAGTTCATTTGACATAACAGAAACTGAAGCAAACAGGGTTAAGTGACTTACCCAGGGTCACACAGCTAGTAACTGTCTGAAGCTGAATTTGAACACAGGTCCTCCTGACACTATTAATTATGCTACCTAGTTGTCTGAAAAGTATTTATTACATTCCTACAATATTGCCAGGCACTATAGAGGTAAGAAGAAAAGAAAAAATATAGATCCTGTCCTAGAAGAGTTTACAATTTCCTGGAGGAGAAAACATGCAAATAAAGAGATCCAAATAAACCTACATAGAGGAAAAATAGTACAGAATCAACAGAGGGAAGGCAATATAATTCTAAGGAACTAGGAAAAGCTTCCTACAGAAGATGGGATTTTAATGGAGTCCTGAAAGAAGCAAAGGAAGGCAAGAGGCTGAGCTAAAGAAGTAAAAGTATTCCAGGCAAGGAACAGTCAGGGAAAAATGTCTTTAGCCAATGAATAGTTTGTCTTCTTCCCATATGAGCAAGGATGCCAGTGTCACTTAAACAAAAACTGGTAAGATAAAGAGAGTTCAATTATAAAGGTTTTTGGAATACCAAGAAGATTTTGAATTTAATTCTGGAAGTAATAGGAAGCCAGACTGGGAAAGTTGACAAATCAGGAAAATGAGAGATGTTGGATGTATAAGGGTTTCAGTCGGTGTGGTGCCACAGGTATGCTAGATTTGGGAGTTCAATGACCTGGCCTGGGGGAGGAAAGTGTCAAAATCTGCCTCTCATCCATAATACCATTAAAGATTAGTTGTTAATAGCTCAACATCATTGTGGCAGGAGGTCTCTTCAGAGGGTTCAAATGATCTATGCTAGGCTCTAAGCTCTATCAAGTTCTTATCAATGAACTGAGAAAAGGTATAGTAGATGGTAAGTGTGCTTATCAGATTAGATAATCTCACAAAGTTAGGAGGGATAGCCCAAACTGGAAAAGTTAGCATCCAAAGACTATACTGTCTTTTTTTAATTAAAAAAATAATAATTTTAAAATATTTACTTTCATTTATACTTCAACCCTCTTCCTACATTGAACAATAGCAACAAACAGAAAAAGAAAACTCTAAAAAATTGCATAGTCCAAATACATCCCCACATTGGCAATATACAAAAAACTAGTTATCTCATTCTGAATATTTAGTTCATCACCTATCTCTGAGGATGTAAGTAGCCTACTTCATTTTTAATCCTCTGGAATTATGGTTTATAATTTGCATGGATCAGAATTTAAGTCTTGCAAAGTCATTTTCTTTATGATGTCATATAAATTAATCTTAGTTCTGCTTACTTCACTCTGCATCAGTTCATACATATCTTCCCACATCCCTAACTATCCCTTTCATCATCTCTGTTACAACACAATAATACTCCTTTATATTCATATACCACAGCTTTTCTGCCTTTTCCCATTTATTTCCAGTTCTTTGCCACCACAAAGAGTTGCTATAAGTATATTTGGGGGTCCTTGTCCTCTTTTTATTTTTAAAAATCTCTTAGGGTATGTATAAATTTAATAGCCATATTTGGGCCAGAGTATATTAAAGTTTGGGGGCATAACTGCTTTCCCAAATGTCTGGACTAGTTCATAGTTAGAATGATCACTAGTGCATTAGTGTACTTTTTTTACTGAAACTTCACAACACTCTTCTCTGGTTTCTTTGAAAATCCTCTCCCATGGTTTTCCTTTTATACATCATTCTCCTTGGCTGGCTCTTGTTATAAAAAATAAAGAGGATGGATAGATAATAATAATAGAGGCTATGAAGGTGGACTGGATTTTGGTGGGAGAGAGAGCATCATCTCACCCACGGACTCTGTGCTGGTGCTGCTGGCAAAAAGCTAAGTCTCTCCTCTCCTGATAGGCTTGCTCAACTGAGCCTGTCAGCTATTTCTTATAACAGTTGCCCAGACAGGGAACCATTGAGAAGTTATGTGTGTATTTAACTTCTCTAATTCCTCAGCCTGGGGTTGGTATAGATATTGATAAGGCTATTGATGTGCTATTTGAATAACGGTGAAATCTGACTGCGTATGGATCTCCCCTTCCCAAGGGCTTAGATATATTGACCACTCAGGAAAGGTACTTGTTAACAAAATACTATATTTGATTCTAAATAATGGGGTTAGGAACAAAGGAAAAGGATGGAGGATGTGGGAACCTTAATTGTTAGTATTCTAAGCTAATGATCAAACTAATTGGGAAAGTAGAGGCTGGAGGATCTTCACCCTCTCACTAACTCTGGCCTGACTTGGCCAGAACAAAGCCAAAGATTAGGGAAGGTTATTGACAATCTTCGATGATGGTATCACAGTTCTCTCTCAGCTCTATTGTCAATGATGGTGACTGCTCTCTAGTTCTCAGGACAGGCTGATTTGCAGGTACAGGCCTACCCTCCCTTGAGACCTCCCACCTCACAAGTTCTGCTCCAGAGTGAGCCCCATGTGCTGGGCCTGGTGGGTATTTATAGGGATGGCTACAACTGATTTTTTGCCCTGGCTCACAGCATCTGGGTACATTCCGAGATGTTCAACTGCCAGTCTTGTCACTCAAAGTTGATGTCCATCTTGTCCAAGAAATCAATATAACATGAATGCCATTTTGTTTTTGAAAATTTCAACCTGCAAATTTTCGTTGATCATAGTCGTTGACAGATCCTTACCCTATGCTAAAGTAAACTTATGTGTTCCTATCCCTCTGTCTACCCTTCCCAAAATAATAAATTCTATCTGAACTTATTGTACTAAAGCTATCTATTCTTTCCTATGCTAAGAACAAAGGATGGGAAGAATTTTACTGGGAAAGTGTAGGGTTTAAATACACGGGTTTGCATAGATGAATTGAACATAAATGTATAACACACAATAAGTTGTAGCAAGTATAACAATATCTATGTAACTTGTCCTTGTACTAAACAAATGCATTTCTGCAACAAACTATCTTGTTAACTTCTAATACTGAACTTCAAGTAAACATTTATAACATATAACATTTTTAACATTTTTCAACTTCTAGTCCCTATTCTATTATTAGGAAAATTAGTGTGTAAGTAGTTCTTAAGCTATATTAGTGTATTAGTCCATTAATAGCATTTCTAGCTAACCTACACTAAGAGTCATGTCTGTCTGACATTCTTTGTGAATTATTCCATCCAAACATTCATAACAATATTACACTGTTCCTATGCTAACTAAAATGAACTCTCCCTATCTATGCTTTCCTTGTGGTTACTACGCTATCCATTTATTATGGCATTAGTGACAGTATAATACACATGTACAAGATTTTTTATGTGATGTTTCATACAGTGTAAACACTGTTTGACCTCTCAAGGAACACAGGTTTTCTTGTTTAATATGGCCAAGGTATTTTGCACTTAAGTTTACTTACATCTACTTACGCTATGTACATGTGTGTGCTTTTACTGTGTCTATGTGTTGGACTTATGACCTACCATGTTCTGCTTGGTTCATACTCACCTTCCTCCTTCAGAATCCTTCTGTCCATCAGCTAGTGTTCTGATGCATGCATTCTAGAGTGTGCATGTGCTGATTTTGACTGTGATTTGTGTCTGAATGTGTGAACTTTGTACCATTCAAACCTAAATCTTGCTGCCACTGTGATTCTTCTGGTGATGTTGTCTGGTAGGTGTTGCAAGAGTTAGGTTGTCGTGTGGTCTTTATGTAATGTCTCTTTTGTTGTCCTTGTGCTGGTCTTGATGTCCCAATGTCTCTGGATTCTCTTTTAGCTTTCCTCTGTGCTAGATACCCATCTTGTCTGACATCTACTTGCAAGTCTGGACTTGTATCAGCAACTAGTGTGTGATTGTGTAGTATTGTGTGATGAAAATTTTTGTTTTGCCGCAAATTTTTTTCTTTTTTCATGAAAGATTTTCAGAGTTTTGTGTTGTCATTTGTGTTATTTGAGTTAGTGTTCATTCTTCATCAGCACTGCTGAGGTCTTGTATGTATTGGCTTTTTGATTGCTGTATTTCTTGTGTGACTGAAGTGTCTGTCTGATTCATTCAATCTCTATCTACATCCTGTCCCCTAACTGTGACTATTCCCAAGGTTCTGTACTAGGCCCTCTTCTACCTCTATATTCTCATCATCTCCCATTCATTCAATTATTACCTCTATGCAGATGATGCCAAAAAAATAAAATAATAATATATATGTATATGTTAAAATAATAAAATATATATATATATATATATA
>NC_058131.1:574266139-574353104 GCF_016433145.1 Gracilinanus agilis
TCAGCCATGGCTGAATGATTTACTATACCTGTTGAATTTGTGACAAGTATACAATTTTTAAACACCATAGCAAGTGGTTATAATAATAGGTTTGTTTGCTATTATCTTTAAATGTGTTATTGGAAATTTGCTATGTTATTTGAATGGGCATTATCAATCTGCTATTTTATAAACGACATTTACACACACAGAAGTTCATGGAAAAGCTTAACAGGAAATGGATCTCATTTTTGGGTGAAAAAAACCTTTCATTAATTCTAAGCTATATATTTTTTATTTTTAAAACATTCTTTTATTATTTTTCCTTATATGTGCAATACAATGTGTTTTTCTCCCTCATTTTTATACATGAAAATATATTTCCCCTGAATTTTTAATTTTCTTATTCCTTTTTCTCTTAAATTATTAAAAGAATAATTGACTTTTTCCTTTTTCTTATTTTTGTACTGAAAGTACATATAATCAGTGTTAATCCTATTTTGATTTTATAGTAATAAGTTTAATATAAATATATAGTTGCTATAATATTAATGCATACCCAAAAGCCCCTGCCAATTGTTGGTAAATATTATGTGACTTTGATTAAGGTCTCTGCCTGATTCCAAGAGAAGGGAGCAAAAGAGCCACAAGGTCATGGAGACCACCCAGAAACAGCACAGTGCCTAGCAGCATAAGGTCATGTATACCATCCCAAACCAGGTGGGACTGAGAAAGTTCTATGCCAATACTGAAGGGCTTGAAACTAGTGTTTGAGGTTCGGGGTTGCAGTTTTTCTAACATATGTTACAGGCCAGACTTCCCCTGAGCTTCATTCCTAGCCAAGCACCTAATATTGCCTATCATTATGACTCATCCCGGAGAAGGTGCAGGCAAATCAGACCAGGAAGAGACACTTCCCTTGCACACATATTTGGTCCTGTTATTTCTCTTATATATAGAATGACAACTTTCTGTAGTCCTGGCTCCCAAATGGGTAATTGTGAACTGCTTAAATCACTTTAATTGGACCTTGATTCAAGGTCCTGTTATAGATTTATTTTTCCTTACATTTTTGCACATAAGACTTTGACATTTTACATTTCATTCACAAGTTAATTTTCTCATTTATTTGGATTTTATTTTATTTTTTAAATTTCTTTTGCCAATTGATTTCATACAACTTCATAACTCAGCCATGTATCCTTAGCTGACCTGGGGTACTCTCTTCAGGGAAGAATGTGTTATTGATTCTCCTCAGGGGTGTATGGAAGTTTTATAATCAGAATGTCTGTATCATTATCTGTAATGTAAAATTTAACTCTTTTGAGAATTTCAGGGGAATGCATAATTCTCCTCAGAAGGGAATGTATGTTTTATAATCTATAATGTAAAGTTTAAATTCTTTGAGAGTAATTTTAGGATAAGAAATTTGTCATTTCCCCAGAATCCAGACAACAAAACTGTTTGGAGAAGGCACCATGAAGATGCCTGAAGAACCTACACTGGATCATGAAGATCCAAAATGAACTATGGGGAGTTGAATGCATTTGTTTTGAATGTACACTCTTATGCCAAAGGGGACTGCCCCTAATTGGCTTTTGTCGATGTGCCTAGCAATCATAGGTTCATTGTTTTTGTCCTCTTTTCTTTTTATCCTCAAATTTATGTAATTTAAAAGTTAGTTATGTTTACATAACTCTTCCCTCTTCAGGGGGGGGTGGAATGTGATGTTGGAAATTTGGGATCCTTGAGCTTAGTATTAAGATCCCTGATCTAAACTTCCTATGGACATTTAGATCTCTTACAAGCTACATTTCCCATGATTCAATTGGCTTCCTGTCCTTACTTGGTGAAGTAAGACAATGTAAACAGAAGCTTAAATAGGGAGATTGGAATTGGTACTCTCTCTTTCCTATGAAGCAGCCAGGGGAAAGCATGGCAGGGCATTTGAATTATATCTTAGCAGGCACATGGTGTTTTTTTAAGTATCAATGTCTGTTAAAAAAAACTAACTTTATATGTATCCTTCTATATCAGTTTTATTCATAACAGTAGCAGCCAAGTACCTCAGAGGACAGGCAGATTTGGAGACAATAGGTCCTAGGTTCAAATCTAATCTCAAACAACTCTAAGATATATAAACCTGGGTAAGTCACAACCCCAATTACCTTGCTCTTACCACCCTTTTGCATTGGAACCAATATGAATTCTAAGACAGAAGGTATGGGTTTAAAAAAATTAAAAAAGATCTATTCTTGTTCAATCACTCTGATCTCAGATGGAGAAGAGATTCAGAACTTTCGGATGTCAGAGACAGTAAAGGGTTACTGCCATACAAATTCTTAGCTCCATCAATCAGCAAGCATTTGTTGTCAGTTCTTCCAGGTAGGTATTACTGTTTGTTATCCCTTTGGGGATTTCTTAGGGAAGAAAAATGAAGTGGCTTGCCATCTCCTCCAGTTTACTTTGCAGTTAAGTAAACTGAGGCAAAGAGGATTAATTAAGTGACTTAACCAGGGTTAAGCCACTGAGGCTAAAATTTGAACTTGAGTTTTCCTGATTCTAGGGCTGGTACTATCTATTGCACCACCTAACTCCACAAGTATTTAACAATCACTTACTAAACCTTAAGGAACCAACTTATTGTTGTTTGGTCTGTCTGACTCTTCATGAACCCATGGACCATATCCATGGGGTTTTCTTGGCAAGGATACTAGAGTGGTTTGCCGTTTCCTTCTCCAGTGCGTTAAGAGATTGAATGACTTGCCCAGGATCACACAGTAAGTATTCAAGGCCAGATTTGAATTTAGGAGTATGAGTTTTCCTGACATCAGGCATAGAACTCTATCCTCTTTACCACCTAGCTGCCCAATCTCAGAGGGAAAGCATTAGAATTAAAGATTGGGAAAAAATGCCTGTACAAAGTAAGATTTTAGTTGGGACCTGAAAGAAACCAGAGAAGTTAGAGGGGAGGAGGAAAAGCATTCCAGGTAGCCAGTGAAAATGCCAAGAACCAAGAGATACTTTGTCTTATTTGAAGAACAGCAAGGAGGCCAGTGTGCTGAATCACAGAATATACAGGAGTGTGTAAGGTATAAGCCTGTGGTGGGATTGGGGGAGCAGGTTATAAAGAGCTCTGAACACATGAAAATTTTATATTGGATCCCAGAGGTGATATGGAACCACTACAGTCAAGTGTGTAGAAGAATGGCACAGACCTATACTTTAGGGCAAGTCAGTTAACTTTTTTGCCTCAGTTTCTTCAACTGTGAAATGCAAGTAATAAAAGCACTTATTTGCCAGGGTTGTTGTGAGAAACAAATGAGATAATATCTGTAAAAGGGTTAGCACAGGGCCTTGCACATAGTAGGAGCTTAATAAATACCTGTTCCTTTGATAGTGTCAGAAGGGAGCATATTTGAAAAACGTAAGGGAGGTAAAATTGACGGACTTTGGCAATAGACTGGATATAGGGGAGAGAATGAAGAATCAGTGATGACATCAAAGTTTCAAGATGTACACCTAGCAGAGTAACCAAAATGACAGTAAAAGAAAATGATAAATGTTGGAGGGGATGTGGCAAAATTGGGACACTAATGCATTGCTGGTGGAGCTATGAATTGATCCAACCATTCTGGAAGGGAATTTGGAATTATGCCCAAAGGGCTTTAAAAGAATGCATGCCCTTTGATTCAGCAATACCACTACTAGATTTGTATCCCAAAGAGATTAAAAAAAAAAAAAAAAAAAAAAAAAAAAGGAAAGGTCCTATTTGTATAAAAATATTTATAGCTGCACTTTTTGTGGTGGCAAAAAATTAAAAAATGAGGGGATGTCCCCCAATTGGAGAATGGCTGAACAAATTGTGTTATCTGATGGTGCTGGAATACTACTGTGCTATGAGGAATGATGAACTGCTTGATTTCTATAAGAACTGGAAAGACCTACTAGAACTGATGTGGAGTGAAATGAGCAGAACCAGGAGAACACTGTACACAGTAACTGAAATATTGTGGGATGATCAAATGTAATTGGTTCTGCTGCTAATAGAAATGATCCAGGACAATACTGAGGGACTTTTGAGAATGAATGCTATCCATCTCTGGAGAAAGAACTATGGGAGTAGAAATCCAGAAGAAAACATACAATTTATCTCTCATTTCTATGGGTATAGAATTTGAGGATTTGTTTTAAAAGACTACTCCATTACAAAAATGAATAATATGGAAATAAGATTTGAGTGATAATATATGTATATCCCAATGAAATTGCTCATAAACTCTGGAATAGGGGAGGGAAGAGGGAAGAGAGACAACAAAAGTCATGTAATCATGGAAAAGCTATAAACATTAAAAAAATTTTTTAAAAAGTTTCAAGATGGTCATGCTATTAACAGTAAACAAGAAATGGATAAAGACACAAGGGAACTTACACAGCATTGTATTTGATACAAGCCCTTCCCTCCCTTTTCTCTTGATTCCAACTACTTTCTGATCCAGTAACAATGGCCTCCACTGAACTTCAAACAAGATACTCCATCTCTTGGCTCCAGGAATCTTCATTGGTAGATACCTTCCTTCAAATCTCAGCTAAAAGCTCAACTTCTACAAAATATCTTTTCCAACCCCTTTCAATTCCAATGCTTTTTCTTGTTCTAATAATTTCCTATTTGTATTGTGTATAGCTTGCTCTGTATATACAGGTATCCCTTTGATTTTGATTGTGATTTTGATATATCAAGAGTAGGCATAAGGAATTAAATGGAAATTTGGGGAGATTTTTGCAGAAGCCATAGACAATACACAAAGTCCTGTAGACAACACAGAAAAAACTTCAGAAACTCAAAAATACATAAAATATATGTACTGTGAGAAAAGTGGAATGTGGTGGTGGAGGCACATATTTATGAGAAAGGAAGCAGGTAACTGAGAAAAAAAGCTTTGTATCTCATGTCTTTGATAAAGGCTTCATTTTCAAACTATAAGAAACTGATGAAAATTTATAAAAGAGCCATTTCTCAAAAGATGAAAATACAAAAGCACTACACATACATACACACACACACATAAACACATTTATAGCAGCTTTCTTTGTGATGGCAAAGAACTGAAAACTAAAAAGGAATCCACTGACTGGAATAGGGCTTTGGAGAAATTTGGGAGGACTTCTATCAACTGATGCCAAGTGAAGTAAATAGAACTGGGCGAATAATTTGCATAATAACAATAACACTATAAAGACTAACAATTCTGAAAGACTTGAGCATTTTATCAGTGCAATGATCTTCCCAAAAGGCTGATAAGAAAGCACACTAGATCACCTCAGAGGCAATGGAATAGAAAGATGAAAGGTATGGTTGGGGACATGATTTATGTGTGAATTTGTTTTGCTTGATATGTATATTTGTCAAGAACTTTCTTTTTCTTCCCTTCAGGGAGATAAGAGGTAAAAGAGGAAGAATTTAATTGAAAAAAATTAATTTAAATTTAAAAACAGTAATTGGGACATTCTGAACAGGAGAGGATGGGTGTGTGTGTAAAGAGAGAGTTTTATATCATATATGAGTTTATAATGACTATAGGACATCCAATTCCTCATGTCCAAATGCTAAGAAGAAAAAAATTTTTTTTCCATTCTTCACCTTCTAGAATAACAGAAACCCCAGAAAACAATGAATCCCTACACACTCTTTTTTTGTACAGGATGCACCTGTCTTAATGAACCCTAGAATACTGGACCGGTAGAAAAGTAAATATATTATTAATCATTCCCAGATCATCCTTTTTATCTCCATTTGCCAAAATGTTTTCCTTTCAGGACTATTCTGCATATTTTGTCTAACTTTTTTTTTTATCCTGTGATTTCAACAGTATAGGGAACTCCTAAGGGTAGAAACTTCCTCTACCAAAGCAGCTTGCCACCTTCTTTGAAGCTTAGTCTTAGAGAGAGGTGCCTGGGACACCAAGATGTTAGATGATCTAATCTCTTTGTTGCAGGCATCCAACAACATCCAAATTATCCTTCCTTCTTCCTCAAGAAATTTAGTAGTAGGCTCAAAAGTCTTCAGTTCCTCTCCACCCAATTCTTGCTTTCATTCTTAGGGACTCAACATACCTACTGTCATCTCCTCAAAATTTCTAGCCCAAGCCATCAACTTCTTCAATTCCAGTGACTGATATTTTTACTTAACCATACGCAGGGATGGGTCATTCCTTTGAACTGTCTGTGACTTTCACTTACAACTTTCCCATTTCTTTAGTAAGATTTAAATTAATATCCAATAACTTCAAGTATTATATTTTATAAGATTTATTAATAATCACTTGAAGCAGAATAAAAGAACAAAAGAAAAAACCTTAAGTTTGACCGTATGTGAAAAATTCTCCTACCTGGCACTCATCCAACCTCCACCAGCCCTGTTTCCAGGAGAACACAAAAATATATCCTCCCTATGTTAGCATGTAATGTGAGAAGGAACATGGGAAGCTGGGAAAGAGTTCTGGGGAGCAAAATTCTAATTACATACCTCATAAAGAAATCTAAACCTTCACTCTCCAACAATATACCTTAATCTTATGATTATCTCCTACCTACTTCCCCTCCACTATATGTTCTCCCAGTTTATTCACTGCTCTGGACTTTTTTTCAATGTCTTGACTCTGTCATTGCCTAGTCCAACAATATATTCAGGCTACCCTTAAATCATTTGTCCCTTTACTCCTTTTGCATCAATCTTTAGTTATCAACTATTGACAATTTTTTTTTCTTGTTCATGTGCTTCTGAATGCTTCTGGAGAAAGTTCATTACAAATTTATGCTTTCTTAGATGAATTAGGACCTTACTGCTTCACAGCAAACTTCCTACAGGAAACAAAAAAAAACCTTCCACATCTGAACATTCTTCACATCAGTTCCCCTTATCTCCATTCACATAATATCTACTGTAGCTTATGACTTCAAAACTGCAAATCTAGACTACTTGTAATAGCCTCCTGTTTGGTCTTACTGCTCTTCCCTCTCCAAGCCATCTTCTACACAGTGCCAAACTGACTTTGTTGAAATACAAATCCTGACCTGTTACCCCCAGTACTCAGAAATTTTCAGTGACTCCCAATTGTGTCTAGTCCTTTGCCTGATATTTAAAACACCTGAAAATATACCAGTTACAGACCTTTCCGGGCCTTACCCCACCGCCCCCAAATAGTTCCTCCTTTCACACATACTCTAGTCTAGTTAAACTGTCCAGTTGTTATCTATGTAATATTTCATCTCTTGGCTCCATGCCTTTGCCTAAAAGGTGCCTAATCTCCAAAATGCACTTTTCCTCAACTCTACTACCTCTTGGAATCCCCTATCTCTAGTAAAGACTCAGCTCAAACACTACCTCCTACACAAGTCCCTTTCTTAACCACTCAGATACTGGCATTCTTTGTCTCTGAAAATTATATTATATTTGCAAACATGTGCCCCTCCAATAAAATGAGATTCTTGAAGGGAAAGAATGTTTTTGTTCTCTACATAGCTCTAAAGTCCAGTGTAGTTCCTGAACAAAGTCCTTAAAAACTGTCTCTTTAATTGACTGAATTTGGAGAAAGTTGGCTAGTCCAGATCAAAAAGGCATTTGTAATTTTCAAAGAATTAAAAGACTGATTTTCCAGTTAACTCAAAGAGGGAAAATATAGTGAAGGGGGGAAAAAGCTACTGATATTATGCAAAACGCTGACCCTAAATCTCTTGTTCTAATCAACTTCCACTCAACAATTTCCATTTTTGATAATCTATCAATATTTTCTTAAGTGTCTACTATGTGGCCAAGCACTGTGTTAAATTAAATGCTGAGAATATTTTTTTAAAAAGGCAAAAATCAGTCTCTGCCTTTAAGGAGTTTACAATCTAATGGCTGAGAGGGGATACTAAAAGGATATACACAATTACTGATCAATAAGTCTACTTTCTCACATCAAGAAGATCTTACTAAGAAGAACCCATATGATGAAAGTATTTCTGATGAAAATATTAAAGAAAACAGCATTCCACAGACCATTTTTATGAAATCAGTTTTGCTAAGTCATACAGCTGACAAAAGTATATTAAGACTACAATCTCACTGAATACTTGAAATATTTGATTTTGGTAGAATAAAAGCAGCCTCAAAGTAAGTCTCATTAAGTTGAGTAGATCTTAAGTATTCAAATAGGTCCCATAAATAAAAAGGATATTTATATTTCTTCCAACAAAGGAGATCATAATCCACCCATGCCTGCTTACCTTGTCTAACTTGCTCACATCCTATCACAAGTTTCTGACAGAAAGTCAATCCAATGAGCAAGGCAAATTCTGTATTTCTTTATAACCTAAGAATACCTGTGGGATCGCAGTCTGTTCCTAGGTTATCCATATACTCACCAACTGATCAGTCTAACTTCTTTCTGAAATATACATTTCTTTATCCCTATTCTCCTTCATAATTCTGTTTCACTATGTTACAGCCTACTCACATCCATCACCATGTGTTTCTCCACTACTCTCTAAGTAATACTATTTTTAGATCTTTAGGTTGTAAGTGCTCCATCTCTCAATCATATACTACCACAAATTATGTTAGTGTTTCAAAGATGAGACTTGTTTTACAAGTGTGAACTATTTTAAAAATTCTGAAATTTTCTTAATGTAATACAGCACTGATCAATTCTGGAGTCAATTTACTGAGTTTTTCTTTTTAACTAAGTTTTTTTTTTTAATTCTGAATGTAAACATCAAAAAAGGGCCTTTCCACATACACAGAACACAAAAAGAGAACTGTATAAGAAATAATAATCACCATCTCTTATCTGCTTCTTTTAAGAGTGCAACATGAATTTCACACATTACTCTCAAAACTGTCCTGCCCATCTGTACTTCCCCCTGGTTCCCTTTGCTCTCCTCTGTGCATTAAAAAAAACAACCCCCCCCCAAAAAAACTACCCTTACTTGGTGTCTTAGAATCAATGCTAAGTATCAATTCCAAAGCAGAAGAGTGGTAAGGGTTAGGCAAATGGAATTAAGTTACTTACCCAAAGTCACAGTCATTTATCTGAAGTCACATTTGAACTCAGAACCTCCTGTTCCCAGGCCTGACTCTCTATCCACTAAGCCACCTAGGTGCTCCTATGTGTATACTTTTTAAAAACTGTTTCAAATTAACACTTTTCTTGCATATCCCATCTCCTTCAATAAAATCTTAAAGAAAAAAAATATTTTAATTGCTAAGTACAGTCAAGTAAAATGAATCCACATAGTGACTATGTCCAAAAAGGAATTCTTTATTCACCTTGAGTCCATCATTTTTCTATCACAAGTTGGGTAACATGCTTTATCACAGACCCTCTGAAGACAGGGTTGGTCACTGCTTTGATGAGTCTTTTCTTTTGTTTTTCATTACGATATAGCTGTTGACTATATAAGTTGTTCTCCTAGTTTTGCTCACTTCACTCTCCATCAGCTCCCACTACCCAGGAGTCTCTGAAATTATCTCCTTAGTCATTTATTATAACTCAATATACCATTTTATTCATATATCTTTTTTGTTCAGCATTTTAATACTTTTTCTCTCCCCATTTCTCCTTTTCACCCATTGTTTTTTAGAAACAAGCTCTTATATCCCCAGTATTATCTTCCTACTTAAACATACCTCGCCTTCCTCCTTTTTTCCCTGTTGGGTTTGATGTATTTCTGCAAAAATAGTTTGTGTGTTCCAATAAAAAAGTTCCTATATCTGTTTCAGATAAGATTCATTTGATACTTACTCCCTCTCCTCCTTACCTCCTATGTTTGTATATTTTTCTTCCCATAAGATAATTAAAAGAAATAGCAATTATCATCCCCTTTTCTTCTACCTTTTTATACTAATGTATTCTCTTAACCATCCACTTTCTCTTGTTTTTCATATTTAACTCCTCAGTACTCTTTGAAAACATTAAGGTTCTAAAGGCACCCATTTTCTTTCATCCTATTAAAATATTAGTACTGTATCCTCACACAACCCTCTCCAATAGCTGCTGGCTGGTTGAAAAACAAGACACTCCATTCTCTCCAACTATCCCTCAATGCCTGGAATCTTCTCTCTCCTCTGCTCCACCACTCTACCAAGTGACCCTCCCTAGCTTTCTTTAAGTCCCAACTAAAATCCTACCTTCTATAGGTAACTGTCCCCAACCCCTCTTAATTCCACTGCCTTTCCTCTATTAATTATTTCCTACTTATCCTGTATAGAACTTGTTTAACATCTATTTGTTTGCATGTTGTCTGCCACAAGGGACTGTAAGCTCCTTGCAGGCAAAGATTATCTTTTGCCTCTTTTGGTATCCCCAGCACATAGCAGTATATACTAGGTGCTGAAAAAACATCTATTGATTGCTTGCTTGAGCAAATCAATTTACCTTTGAAAGTATCTCTTGATTCCTGTGTTTGCATTTCAAAGTTCCTCCTCAGGCTTGAACCACTTCTTTTAGAATGCTTTCCTTAGCTGCTATGTCCAGAGTGCAGATCACAGTTCAGCCGCATCACTGGTACCAACATACTAAGGGGAAAGATTGGTCCCCTCTTTTTAGAACCTCTCATTTGTCTTGTTCTGCTTCATTTTGTCCTTCTTACTCTGAGGTGCCACTGGTAATGTCCATCCTCCCCAGGGATTGGAGCTATGTTGGCCCTGGAGACAGGATTTCAAGAAGGATATTGCCATCAGCTAACATGGCAGGGAAGCTTTGAGAAAGTAAGGTGTTTGGAAATGGAGCTCATGGAGGGTTTTAGACTTGGAACTGAAACTGTGTTATATCATAAGTTCTGTGTACATTTGTTTTATACTTTCTGAATTAAAAGAAAAAAATTTAAATCAAAGCTAATGTGATTATCAGTGGTTAAATGGAATTGAGGTTAAGGAGAGTCCTCCTACACTTTAGGGAACATAAGTAGGAGCTGAAGCTATTGGCAGAGAGCCTATACAACTTCCCAGTTCCCTTAAGGAGGTTCAGGAGAGGGTGTGTGTGAAATATAAGTTGACTGCAATAGAGGTCAGAGAAGTTATTTTTAAAGATAGGGCCTTATCTGGGATGAAATTGGGGCTTTTGTTTTCTGAGAATCCCTGGAAACATTCTCTGACTAGAATTTTAATTTTAGATAACTCTAGACTGAGAAATCCTTGGGAAATGTGGAAAATGTTTTTAGATGGTAAATTTTTTTTTTAGTAAAATTTTAGATAGTAAAATTTTTTTTTTTTTTAGTACAGCCCATTTATTTTTCAGTTAGTGTCCAAGGTCAGTTCCATTGGAGTGATTGAGCAAATTTCACTTGTTGATTGCTTAACTGATGCTTTCTGTATTACTGAATTCAATATATAAGTATTGAAATATGACATACTATATTACTGAGTTCTGTATAAGTTCTTATAGTAAACTTTAATATGAGAAATCTGGAATCACTAGATTGCTACTGTCAAGTAGAAATGTTATTGTTTGGCATTCAAACTGACCTAGAGTGCTTACCTATAGGAACTGGGCTAAGCTGTTTGTTCCTCTGAAGTAAATATTTCTTTGACAAAGTATAAAACAAACAAAAATAAAATGCTTCCAGTCTTTTCCCCTTGATTACGAAGCTCTGAACTTTGATTATGACAATTTTTGCATTTCTTTTGTAGTTTCTTTAAGAAGACCAATCAGTGAATTTGTTGTCTGCTTTGTCCTCTGGTTCTGAGAGATTTGGACATTTTTCATTTAATAGTTCTTGAAATATAGTATCCAGGATTTTTTAATCATGGTTTTTAAAGAGTTTAATAATTCCTTCAACATCCTTGATATGTTTTTCAGATCACTTCTTTAATGTGAGGTCTTGTGGTTTTTTCCCCCTTCGATCTCTTGATTTTGGTCTAATACTTTTTGCTGCCTAATGAAATAATTTATTTCGATTTGGTCGATTCAAATTTTCCTAGATTCCCTTTCTGTAGTAAAGTTTAGCACTTTCTCTTCCAAGCTATTATTCCTACTTCCAAGCCTTTCCTTAAGAACTTTTACTGAGGTAAAAGCTGGGTAGCTCAGTAGATTGAGAGCCAGGCCTAGAGGCGGGAGGTCCTAAGGTTCAAATCTGGCCTCAGACACTTCCCAGCTGTGTGACCCTGGGCAAGTCACTTGACCCCCATTGCCTACCCTTACCACTCTTCTGCCTTGGAGCCAATACAGAGTATTGACTTCAAAACGGAAGGTAAGGGTTTAAAAAAAAAACAAAAAACACTTTTACATTTTTTTAAAATCTCTAGCTTCATTTCTTTAGGTATTCATGAAGTTCTCTTTAAAAAAATCCATTTTTTCCTTGCAGCTGTTACAGAGATATTCTTTCTTCCTTGGGAATCTCTAGATGGACAGTAACTTTTTATACTTCTTGGGTGTTCCATCAATTCCTCAGAGACAGAGGGAATGATAATGCCCAGTGAGCATATCCTTCACTATTGTTATCTTATAGAAATCATTAATATATTAATAATGCCATCTTCCAGGATATGACATTCAAGTATCTAGAAGTTGAAGAATAACGAAAATATTCTTATGCCTTTCTCATTTTAACTGACAAATTTGGGTAGGCAAAGTCCTTTTGTCTGACATCTAAACTGCTTATTTTTCAGCGTATTAAATCAGATTCGCTAAACCTACTACACATGAATCTTCTGATTAAAAAATGCCAACTCCACCGTTTTCAAGTTGACATAGTATATAGTAAATCACTTGATTGTAGAACAGATCTGCGTTAGAGACCAACCTCTGATCTTTTTACTATTTGTATATTACACCAGTAAAATGGGGATAACAAAGTGAACTACCTATTACAAAATTCTCATGATGAAAGTGATTTATAAATCTCAAATCAATCTAAATTAATCAATAAGCATATATTAAGTATGTATTGCCTGCTAGGCATACAAAGGCAAAAATAAGAAAGATCCTGGGCTTGTGGAGCCACATATTCACAGATAAGTTCAGAATATAAAAAAATAAATAAATATTTGTTGTTCGTTCATGTTTTGACTCTTCACATCTCCTATGGACCAGAGCACAACAATACTATCCATGGAGTATTCTTTGCAAATCCTGGAGTGGTTTTCCATTTCCTTCTCCAGTGGACAAAGGCAAACAGAAGTTAAATGACTTGTCCAGGGTCACACTAACTAAAATGTCTGAGGTTTAATTTGAAGTGAAGTATTCATGACTCCAGACCCAGCCCAGAACTCTTATCCACTGAGCCATCTAGCTCCCTAGGAATAAGTATAAAGTGACATAAAATGTTAAATAAATGTAAACTATATTATTCAAAGGTGAAAATTAGATATTATGAGGCTATCCACCACCATAGAAGGAACTGTCCAAGTCTGAAGGTAAATTAAAGCATACCTTTTTTAATTATTTCCTTCATGAGTTTTTTTCTTGGATGAGCAATATATGTCTTCTTTTGCAACATGACAAACATGGAAATATGTATTGCATGATAGTACATGTATAACCTGTATCATATTACCTGTAGTCTCAGGGATGGGGGAGGAAGGAGGCAAAGAACCTAGATAGCAAAATGTCAAAAAACAATTATTAAAAACTGTCTGCATGTAAAAATGCAATAAAATAAACATAAATTAAATACTATGACAGTTTTGAGTAAAGACAATACAGGCAGAATACATAGGCAAAATGGCCTGCTTGATGTTTTTTTGAATTAAGAATTCCATTTCCTACCTCAGAGTCTTTGCTTAGGCTATCCCTATACCAAGAATGGAGCACCTTGACGGCACATAGTAGATTGAGTCCCAGGCCTGAAGTCAGGAAGACTCATCATACTGAGTTCAAATCTGGTCTCAGACACTCACAAGCTGTATTACCCAGAGCAAGTCACTTTCTCCTGCTTGCCTCAGTTTCTGCATCTGTAAAATGAGCTGGAAAGAGAAATGGCAAACCACTCCAGTATCTTTTCCAAGAAAACCCCAAATGGAGTCATAAAGAGTAAGATACAACTGAACAAAAAATGCCTAGAACACACTTGCTCCTCCTCACTTTTGTCTCTTAGGATCTTTAGCTTCTTTCAGGGCTCTTTTCAATTGTTAATCTCATATAAAAACCCCTTCTTGATTCTTGCCCACCCCCCCCCCAACTGTCAATGCTCTTTTCTTTCTTCCAATAATTTCACATGGTATATAGTGTCTCTCCCTTACAGAATGAAAGCTCTTGACAGGGGTGGATTTGATCTTTGGATCCCGGCACCTAGCATGGCACCTTGCTCACAATATGTGCTACTAGGCTTGTTGAAATGAAGTACTATTTGGGAATGAGCTCCCAAAGTTTCTCTGGGTAAAAATATATCTCTCTAGTGGGCCAGGATGAAAATATCTGACATTTCCCTCCATAACACCCAAAGGACATGTTAATTAATATCTCTCAACATTAAAGGATCTAAAGAACAACACTTTAATGCCTAGATAAATACTTTAATTTGGTTTTGGATTATTTACAGGGAGGGGAGAAGGGAATACCCCATAGCAGACCAAAAGGACCCTGTGGCTCATTTTGTTTCAAGGTCCTATAAAAAGTTCCTATAAAAATCAAAATCAAACATTTACTTGGCCTTTTCTTTATTATTTCAAATTAATTCAAAAAGAAAGCCCTTTCTTAGCTGCCCCAAATCATCAACTAATAACAGAATTATTTAGGAGAAAAAATAGTCACCTTTAAACCTAAAAAATAATTCATACTCAAGAACAATTACAGATGAAAATCCACATGTAGTTTAATATAAAGCTGCCTGCACCAGTCAAGAACATACAAGTTGTGAAACTCAGATCAATATAAACATAGAACATACAACAACCAGGAAAACAGCCTTTAAAGCCTTTAGGGTATGATTTCATCAGAACTAGAAAAAGCTAGCCAAACAGTGCTAAATTAGGTCAGTTCTCTGAAACATGACTTTAAGGTTCTTGAGGAGAGAACTGAGAATTCATGAGGTCAGGTCACAAATTAAGTCAGTCTTGGATTAATATCAGTTCTTTGGGGCTAGAGGGAATCCTGTAAAGAAATGCCAACAGCCTGCCATAAGGCTATAATGAATTTTGGAAACCCAACAGACAAAAATGGCTCAAACAAATTAAAAATTAAGTGCCTGGTTGTTCCATTCAATCATATAGGAACATAAAGGTCAAAACATTCTGATTTTTAAGCAGTTTATCCAAAGATCATCACAGATAATAAAGCTAGGATGAACTTCCAATAGTCTTTTTATAAAGTATGCTTTTATCATCATGTTGCTTCAGCAGGGTGCCAAAGAGCTCCAGTCCCAACCTGAAAAAAGGAAATCATTCCAAACCCAAACCTACTACAACCTTCCTGCACAATCAATGTCAGCTGCCAGGGATGTTTAAAGCAGTCAGGCATGTGAAGAGTGAATACATGTGCGCTTCTTTCCCAGATTATGCTCCCCTGTTTCTTCAGACAGCCCACATGTTTGGCCAACTCTAAATGTTTCAAGTTCTATCAGCAGCTTAACCAATGTGCCTGCCCACCCCCCTTTTTGGAAATGGCTAAGGATTATGGGATTGTAATAAAATGAAAACACTTCCAAATAAACTGTGGGTTTCTTGCTTAGGGTAGTTTAATAAACTGTAAGAGCCCCACTACTGCCATTTAAGTCCCCAGAAGCTCTTTCTCTCCACAGGCCAGAATATTAATAGACTGCCCAGGAAGGCCTTATAAAACACTCATACCTAACCATTTCCTGTACCTTGAAATGTTAATGGATTGGGGGGGGGGGGGAGCACCTTCCTGTCAGCAGGCTGCCCAGACCTAAGGGACCAACACAGTTCCATCTCTTCACCATTTTTAACTATACAATAACTAAGTCCAAGAATAACTCTTACAATTATAGTCTTCCCACATTTCCATTACTTCTCCTTTTCTCCCTTCTCCTCCCCTCTCCAAAGCCAGGACTAAGGACTTTGTTGGCACAAGCCAACTTCTGTTTATGAGTTCATTACCACCTCAAAAAGCTGCTTGTCCCAGTGCCAGGTATTGCCTTGCAGGATCTTTCAAACACTGAAATGGTTCTTCACTTGGTTTTACACATTCCTCCATTCCTAAGTTCTCAGAGTAGAGCCCCATCTAACATGTTCCTCCCTCAGCTGGGTTAGACCAAGAACCTACCTAGACTGAGAAGGAATTAATATCATTAATCAAAATCACTTAGTACTACTAAATTCTCCTCCCACCCTAACAAAGCAGGGAAGAGTATAAAGAATTTCCAATTGTAGAGAAAAAGTAGCAAGGCTAAGTGTTCACAAGGGACACTGATAATCCTTTTTCACCTCTAGCTGATTCTCCATATTCCTCCATTCTTGAAACCTTTGAACTAATCCATCTCAAATCCTCAATCTCACATCTATAAAACTGAGGGAGTTAGATTACATGATCTCTATAGACCCTTCCAGCTCTAAATTCTGTAAAATTACCTCTAACTCCTCCATGCTCAGCCATCTGCCATCTTCAATACAGGAGTGAGCTCCAATCCTTACAGAACTGAAACACCTCTTAAAACACCAATGACTTCCTTACTGCCAAATGCAATAACTTTCTAATTCTCAAATTTGCAGAACTTTACCCCTCATTATTCCCCTTAATAAGCTCTCTACAGTCTCTGACATTTTTTACCACTACTCCTGGAAAATCTTTCTTCTTTTCCTTGAAACTGCATACTCCTGTTTCTCTTCTTTTCATTAGTGTCTGTGCCTGCTGTCTTTTTTCACAATCTCCTCTATCTCCTCCAAGCCCCTTAATATCAGCATTATCCAAAGTTTTGTTTTAGGTTCTCTTTTCTCTGTAGACTCCTGCCTCAGTCATCATTTTATCCTCCCCAACAGGTTTAATTTAAATGACTTGCATACTTATCTTTAGCACTGACCTTTCCCTTTAGCTACAGATCTGCATTTCCAATCACCTTTGGAAATCTCTATCAGAATATTCTTTCTGTTCCTCAAATTCAACAAGTCTCAAAAAGTCTCCCTTTATGAGGTTTTTCAAAATTTCCCCAGTCCATTAATGTGTGTGACACACATATCAAAATGCCTCATATGAAGTAAGAATTTAATAAATGCTTTTTTGACTTGGCTTGGCACTACAATGCCTAAAAGAAAATCCCAACTTCATTACTATGGCATTCAAGGCTCTTAACAATCTACACTTCTAACTGGTTCATTTCCTATTAACACAAACAGGCATCAAGCATACATGCCTCTATCAGAATCCTTCATTCTCTCACCCTAGAGTAGCCTCCACTTCTCATCTATTAAGTTTTCACTACTCACAGCTTAGTCAAAAATAACCTAAACTGCTTGAGCACTTTGTTTATACCCCTATTGGGACAGCTATCACATTTATATCATATATAGCTATTTGTAGACTTACGCTCATGGATTACTAAATTCCTTAAGGAGAAGGACCTCAGTCATCTTTGTAATCTCACACAGTGCCTACCTCCTGGCAGGCACTCATATGTTTGCTGAGTGAAAGAAAGAATATTACTTGAGGCATTTCATAAAATAGTTAAGTAGTATAATTAGTTACAGAGACTTCTTTTGGATGAATTAAATTCCTCCCATCATCTTAGCTCACCCACTAAAAGCAAAATTTGGGGTTTGAAATCTCAAATGTACTATTTATAGGTTGCTTAGTGCTTGGGATCATCTTTTCCTAGAAAAGATTTCTTTTCTTAGGAAGATAAAATATTTATGCCTCATTCTGAGCTCCCAGGCTGACCAGAAGAGATATTGCCCTGATATAAGAGGTAGGGTCTCTATCAGTGATGGGCAATCTTTTGAGCTCGGTGTGTCAAAATTCGCCAAACAACCAAGCATAACTCAGGTGGTGTGTCACTTGGAGAAAAAAAAATAATTTCGCGATATTTATAGTTTAAATAACAAAAAATGTATAATTGTAATATATTGTTGTATTTAATAAACCAAAATAGGAAAATTAATATAGGAAGAATTGTCATCTATAATGCACAGAGTGTCTACACTACACTACAGTAAATGTTTCATCCTCGGCATGAGGCCCCATACTTCTCTGTATGAGGCCACATGCAGCTGTATGTCACAGAAAATGGCTACATGTGTCAGTGCTAACATATATGTCATAGGTTTGCCATCACCAATCTATATGAATATACAAAAAACACAATTAACTGTCCTGGGAAAACTCAGAGACTGCCACAACCCAGTATGCATGGTAGGAAAACTCATTATGATTTGTATGAGGATATAACTCTAATTCTAGTTCAGGCCCTCGTTACCTCCAACTTAAAATTACTGTAGTAAATTGCAAACTGGTCATTCCCACTTCAAACTACCCCTCATACAGCTGCCAGTGAAATAAAGGTTTCATCTTTCATGCATTAAAAACTTTTCATTGGTACCTCAGTGTCTACTGGATAAAATATTAACCTCTTAGCATAACCTGTTGAATGTGTCGCCCACATAATATGTCCCTAATAGACCTGTCCAGGCTTTTTTTTTTTTTTTAGGAAAAAGTACATCTTATTGATGTTTTGCTTTTATATCATAAACATTTACAGATTACTTCCACTCATGAGAGATCTCTTTTGACAAAGTCAAACAGGTAAGTAAAACAAATAGTAAAGGGACCTCACATGAAGGTACATGTAGTACATGTAGCATTTCACATCTCTAGCACTCCACAGCTATCATTTCCTCAATGGTTGTACAAAAAAACATTTCTCTTTCTGCACCTTAAATCTATCACCTCCTTATCATGGAGAGCATGTTTCAACAACAGTCCTCTGAATCTGTTCCTCAGATTTAAAAAAAAAAAAAAAAACTGGGAAATTTTATATGAACTGATACAAAAGTAAAGTGAGCAGAACCAAGAGAACATTGTATACAATAACAAAAAAATTGAAATGATGATCAATTGTGAAAAACTTAACAACTCTGATCAAGACAGGTCCAAAGGACCCATGATAGAATTGCTTATGCAGCTCTGGAAAAAGAACTCTTGACTCTGAATATATAATGAGGTATACTTTTTATTTTTTGCCTTTTTTTGGGAGGGAGGGTGGGGTGTTAGTGGTGTTCTGCAACATAGTAAGTATGGATATATGTTCATAATAAAATATTGCTTGCCTTTTCAATGGGTGGGGGACGGGATGGAAGGAAAGCAAAAACTTGTAACTCAATTTTTTAAAATGTATGTTAAAAATATTAATGTAACTGGGAAATTTTTAATAAAATAATACAACCCACTAGAATCATAAATGATCAAGATATTCATCAGATTTCTTACAGTTCTCCAGGGAGTTTGTTTTATTTTTACAGTGCTGTTGTTATAGTATAAATTGTTCTCTGGGTTCTGTTAGCTATAAACTCTATATCAGTTTATAAATGTCCTCAAAATTGTCCATTTCTAAATTATTACGTTATACTATAAATTGTGGTTCTGGTTCTGCTTATTTTACATCAGTTCATATCATCTTTCTGTTCATTTTTTAAAAACCTATGTTTTCTTATTTCTTATAGCATAATTGTATGCCATCACATTCATATATAACAACTTATTCAGTCATTCCCCAGACTTAATCGGTGTTATTTTATTTTACATATACCTTATTCATACCAAACTGAACTACTACCTGTTTCTCTACCTTTCCTTACATGGTCTCCACTGATTGGAATGTACTCCCTTGACCATCTCCATTGGTAGTCTTGAATATCTTGATTATCCATGCTCAGGAACCATTCCCTCCAAGTAATTCCTAAATCATTCCTCCAAATGAAAGTAACATCATTCTTAATATTTCCCTCTATTAGATTGTAAGATTCTTTAGAAAGCAATGTGTCAGGGGCAGCTGGGTGGCTCAGTGGATTGAGTCAGGCCTAGATTCAAATGTGGCCTCAGACAATTCCTAGTTGTGTGACCCTGGGCAAGTCACTTGACCCCCATTGCCTAGAACTTAGCACTCTTCTACCTTGGAATTGATACATAGTATTGGTTCCAAGGTGGAAAGTAAGGGTTAAAAAAAAAAAAAAAAGCAGTGTTATTTATTTTTGTGTCCACAGCCTTATACATAATAGGGATTTAATATTTATTTAATTCAACTGAAAAAGAATGAAAAGGGAATTTTCTGTGAAGTAGATCATTCATTTACCCAACAAAAGATCAACCTCTACTGCTCCCTAATAATAAATAAAAATGCAGTATTTTAATGTGTTTTTTTTTCTTTTTTCTCCAAATTATATTAATACCATTTCTTTTCATCACAATCCCTTTTTTTCAGGATACACCTGTGTTATTGGAAATTTTGGGGTCTTTGAACTACATTTTCCATGAGCCCACTGGCTTCCTATCTTACGCGCTGACATAGACAGGAGGATAAAAGTGAGGGGCTAGCATTCCCAGTCCTCTTTCCTCCCTGTGGCAGCATGTGGCAGCAGGAAACAGTGGGCTGTGCTTGAATAGCCTCAGCTAGCATGGTACGTGGCTTTTTTTCCTAGTGCTTACTAATAAATCTTTTAAAAATCATAATAATTTTAAAGTTATCATTACATATTAATTTTATTTTTTACACACCAGACCCCAATGAATTCTTTTGCAACCTAACCAAAATAAACATTTGATAGCGTATGCAACATTCTGCATTTGGGTTCCCCACCTGTTTACCAAGTGAAGGAGAATATTTCATTATCTGTTCTAGAGTTCAGTTGTCTTGCAGTATTTCTATTTAAAACACTATAATCATGATGTATACTATTCTCCTGGTTCTACTTACCTCAATAAATTGGTTAATAAAGGTCTTCCCAGGTTTCCTTTATTCCTCATTTTTAGGGCATTATGTTTAATATTCTGGGAAGATAATTATCCTAAAAGTACCAACCTACAGTTAGAAACAAATGCAATTTAACAGCTTAATCAAAAAAATTTTAAAACCTTTTTCAGACAGACTCCAATACAAGCTTGTATACTTTGTCTTTAATACAAGTGTAAACTATACCAGTAATTCCCAAAGTGGGCACCACCGCCCCCTGGTGGGTGCTGCAGCAATCCAGGGGAGCAGTGATGGCCACAGGTGCATATCTTTCCTATTAATTGTTATTAAAATTTTTTAAAAATTAATTTCCAGGGGGCTAAGTAATATTTTTTCTGGAAAGGGGGCAGTAGCCAAAAAAAGTTTGGGAACCACTGAGCTATACAAATGCCTCCTCTTACCATATGTTATTAATACAACAGTTCAACTATAAGAAATTCTTAATTCAGTTGAACAACTTCCTACTTGGGCAGTATTAGTTCAGAACATGGAGTATAAAGAAGGAAAGGACCCTGGGCTTGAGATTCTGAAGGCTTGGATTCTATTCCTAGTAATGGGATGCTGTGTTATATTATAGTTACATATGTTTTTACACTGCAAACCACATGTCTTACCTGAATTTCTGACCTCTCCCAAAATCTAGGCACAATGCGCCACATATGAAAGATATTTTAACTTTTAATACTTAAGAACCAAATACATGAATAAATAGCATCCTGAATGCAACAATTAACCAAATAGCTTGAATTTCCCTGAAACAGAAAAATAGGTAATAAAAAAAAACTGATTTAACAGTGCCTTGTATCAGTCAAGTACTTAAATGTTTGTGTAATATGAGTTGCCAATAGGAAGAAAAAAAAAAAAAAAGAATCCAACATAGCACAAAGGCAGTACTGAAATAAATTTGTGTATTCCCCCCCACACACACAAATTGAGACTGTGTGTTACTAAGTAGTCAACAGAATTCCCTCTAGAAACATTCTGCAATAGTGCTTTCTAAAATGCAAAATGTTATACAAATTTTAAGATGTTACTATGGGAATCCACAGTAATATGTAAACACCAACAACAAAAGACCAATATGAAAGCTATAGAAATATAATTTCCCATTACTGAATTGTTAGGATCCTCTAGAACAGTGATGGGCAAACTTTTTAAAGAGGGGGCCAAAGGAAAGGAAATGCTCATCTGTCAGTCTGTTTCTAAGGCAACTCTTTTGAAGTTTCTTTGTATTGTATCCTACTTATTGTAGTCATCAGATTAGGAATAATGTCCAGCAGCTGGATAGAGCATTTCAGCCCCACCCCAACCCCAATCTGGCCCCTGGGCCCTAGTCTGCCCATCACTGCTCTAGAATTATACACCTTGATCACTTAGATAAAGCTCCTGGGTTCACCTATTCTTAGAATCATAATTAGAAGAACTATACCTAAGGTGGGTGGAGACAATAGTGTTCTCATACCACATGTATTTTGTGACTCACTTCCTGAATGTATAAAATATGGAACTTTTCTTAAAAAAACAGGAAAATCATATGGATACAGTCTACAAACTCCTCCATTCATTTATGTCATTCATTTCCTCAAAAACCTTCAATGGTTCCCTTTTTCCTCTGGAATAAAATAACAATTCCTTAGTCATACATTTAAGGCTCTTTGTAATCTTATTTCACATTACTCCCGGCCTTCAAATATTCTCAATTCCTCCCCAATAAAAAAACAAACAAAAAAAAAACCTAGCTGTTCCTCAAATGCAATATGCACTTTCCCACTTTCTGTGTATTTGGCACAAGCCATCCACCATGTCTTGAATACACACCCTCATTTTGGCTTTCAAAATCTTAACTAACCTTCAAAGTTTTTTAAATCTTCCCAGATTCCCATCATTCCCCACTCTCAGATCAAAGTCTAATCTCTATACATTTTAATTACAGTTTCATAAATGCTTTCCTCATTCCCCATGTTAAGTTCCTCGGTACCTCTCTCTCTTTCCTTGACTTTCTCCTAGGGTCCTATCCACCACAAAAAAAGCTGCTATAAATATCTTTGTACAAAAAGATCTTTCCCCCTCCCCGCCTTTTTTAGTCTCTGGGAAATAGACATTGTAGTGGTATTTGTAGTAGTATTTCTGTGTCAGAGTATGCACAATTTTATAGTCTTTTGGGCATAGTTCCAAATTGCTCTCCAAAACAGTTGCTTAAGTTCACAGCTCAACTAACAGTGCATTAGTGTCCCCAATTTTCCTACATCCCTTCCAATATTTATCATTTTCTTTTCTGTCATATTAGCCAATCTGATAGGTGTGAGGGAGTACCTCAGAGTGTTTTAATTTTATGCATGACTTCTATCCAGACCTAAATCCAATCATCTCCTACTAGTCCAGAAACTCCAAATGGCTACTAGCTGTCCAAACTCTACCTGGATATTCTGGAAATATCTCAAAGTAATTACTCGTTAAAAAAAAAAAAACTAAATTTTCCCCTCTTTACCCAGTTTTCTTCTCCCAACTTCCCTACTTCTATCATTCAGGATTAACTCTGACATCATCTTTAATACTTCCCTCTTTCTTCCCCACCATTCAATCTGATACCAAGTCTTTCAATTCTATATCTCTGAAATTCATCTCCTCTTCTCCACTTTACCACCAATTACCATTGGTCAGGCCCTCATGACATCACAACTTTCTCATTTGTCTTCCTATCTCCAGTCCATCCCCCTTTTACATAGTTGCCAAACTAATCTTCCTGATACACACCTCTGACCACATCACTGCCCTCCTCAAAAACTTTCATCTACTCTCCAATGCCTATAAGATAAAAACCATCTAGCACTTAAGATTTTCCATATCCATTCCAACCTACCTTTCTAGATATTCTCCCCTCCCCAATATTATTCCCCTTCTTTTTATGATATATATAAAATACACACATACACATATATCTCATCAAACTGCATATACTATCTTCCCATAATGTTTCATCATCTTCCATTTTTGTGTCTAAAGGTGTTTCCTTCCTTGACCCTTGAATGCTGAAATGTCTCTATAACCTCCTTAGTTTAGATGCCAAGGGCTCCCACCACACTCCCCTCATCAAAAAAAAAACAAAAACCTAGTCTGCTCCCCCATTCTCCAGTGTCTGTTTTGGATACCTAGTGTCTATACCAAACTCTACCTGTGACTCATCCTCTCCCATCTGTGTTTGTGTTCCTGTCCAGCCAGGCCCACATATGACTGGCCCTAGCCCCACCTGTTTCTTTTTTCCTACTCTTACTTTTCTGCCTCTGTGTTCTTGAGTGCCAGGTCCCCTCCCTCCACCCAGGGATCCTTTCCTGTCTCCTTCCTTTCCTCCCTTCCCCAACTCCCAAGACAAATTCGAATTTCATAGTTTCTGTGAAGGAATAACTATCTATAATGAGATTAAAGGTCAGCTGGAGCCAAATGGTTAGAAGGCCTTACAGGTCAGTATTAACAAGGCAGAAAGGTACAAATAATGTGATTTGCCCTTGGACATGAAATACTGGATAATCCATTTAAAGGGTGAACTGATGTAGGTAATTTTTCAAGAGGTAAGAGATAAAAATTTTAGATAGATGGAGAACATCAGAATTTTCTTAAACAGTTTCTCATACTAATCACTTTAAATTTTACTGATGTGAACTATAAAATTAGGCATTACATAAATTCTTTTCTCTTATTTTCTCATAGTATACTTCACAACCTAAATAACTATATATAAAATCTCACTTAAAAAACAAAGAAAACAATCTGTAAAAAAAAGATATTTAATTTCTCTATTTCTGGTTCAAATTCTGCTCCAACCGGTGCATCCTTGCCTTCAATTATCAATCAGGTAACCAAGATGGTACAAGGAAAGACTTCCAATACTCATTCAAAAAATCTGAGACCTACTAAATCTACTTTTACTATGGACATAGAGAGGAGAATGGATGACTACCCTCAAGTAATTTAAAATCAACTGGAGTAGTTTAGTAGAGAAGCCAGAACAGAGTGAGCACTTAAATGTTTCTCCATTCATTCATTCAATGAGAAGATTCTAAAAATCTTTTTAAGAACATTCTTAAAAGTTAAACAGTCAAATTACAAAACAAATATCTAGACTGATCAAGAAATATTTTGTGAAGAAAATGGCAAAGGAATTAATTACAGTGATTATATACCTATGAAGTAAAAAGTGCACAAAAATCATTAGTAGCTCTGTAGACAAGTGGAATAACCTGGAGAGATAACGATCTTTGAGTCCTACAAGAATTTATTGAAAGGTTTCAGGTCATATGAGGCTGGAGGATGACCTCCCCAGACTTTCTAAAACAGTAAGTCCAATATTATTCCTCTTTCTTGAAACTTAATTTCTCTGTAGAAAGTTTCCAAGGAAGAAATGCAAAATTGTGTGTGATGATTAAAGTACTAACACAGAGACCCCAGGGTTTATTTTATTCAACAATTCACTAACCTTCTCAATATCCTTGCAAGGTAGCTACATGGTGTTTGGCCTTGCCTACAAATTATCATTAACACTAAATCAATCAGCTAAAGGCACAACACTGTCAAGTCTCTGAACAAGGCACTTGAGTCACAGGAGTTTCACCTCTAAGTAGCTGATAATTATAACTTTTAAATGGCAGAAAAATCATGTCAAAAGCCTAAGATAAAAAAAAAGTTTTCTGGTTAACACCTAAATCATACTCATATTATGAAGTAGCCCTAATGGAGAACCTAAGACTTTTCTCTGGATTATTCTTTCCCAATTGTAAAAAAAAAGCACTATCTTCTCCAAAATATATTTAGCTAACATGCTAACAGGCCAACTAACATACTAACAGGCTAAAACATGAAGACTATCAAGGATAAAGTGAACTTTGCAAATATTAGGATTTTGTGAGAAGATGGGAAAAGAGGAAAGAAATAACAACTGGACTCCATTTATGAGGCTGCTATGCAACAATTTGTGAAGGCCTAAAAGTTGATCAGAGAATACAGGCCCAAGTAAAGAAAAACCAACAAAACCTCCAGTAGATAACAGAACACTGTGGGTCACAAAGTCATAGGGCTGCCTCAAGTGCAGTCTAACTCAAACTTTCAGGATCACACTTAAAAAAATCTAGAAAGTAAGGAACTTAAATCCTTAAAGATCAGAGAAGTAGAACAAGGAGTAGTAGTAAAATGGATAAGAAGGAGCCAGGATAGTGGAATTAGGTGGAACAAAAGGACAATTGTAAAACCACTGTGTTCAATTGAACCATAATCTGTGTTCTCATAAATTATGAATAATGGACATGTACCTCTAATCTTTAATCCTTAGAGATAGCAATCTATCAATCAATATTTATTAAAACACCTAATATTACAAGAATTGTTCTCAGTACTACAGATGTAAATTTAATAAATGCTTGATGACTAACTGCTTTGACTCTTCCATTGTTCCTAGATGTATCAATTTAGATGCGCACTTCACAGTTCCCAACTACCCATTTCCAGATCAAAGGACTCCTTCCCTTGCTACTCCAACCCTCACCATGTTAAGGCTCCTATTGGAATGAAAGTCCATTAAAGGTAGAGGTTGCCTTTATTTTTTATATTTGTATTCCCAGGACTTGATGAGTCAACAAGCATTTATTAAGCATACTCACTATGTAATAGGAATTGGCTAAAATGCTGGGAATACAGCAAAGAAAAGCAAAAACAGAGTGCCTTTCCATAGGAAGTCCATACTACAAAATGCAAATAGCTATATTCAATACAAATAAATGCAAGTAATATACATACAGTTAAAATGGAAGGTAATTTCAGAGTAAAGGTTTAGGAATTAGAGGGAAGACAGTAGGGGCAGAAAAGCACCAGGGAGAAGGTAGCTTGAGCTCAGAATGGAAGGAAAGTTGGGACACAGAGGTGAAGAGAGGAAGCATTCCAGGAATGGGACAACCGTTTATGCGTTTGTATTTGAGGCTGGATTGGGGGAGGGGGGGTGTGTTACTTGATCAATCCTGAATTTCCAGGTAATCATTTTGACAATTCAAAGGAAGATAGTTTGAAATACATTACAAAGTTACAGTAATAGTCTAGGTCAGTGGTTCCCAAACTTTTTTGGCCTACCACTCCCTTTCCAGAATATTACTTAGCCCCCAGAAATTAATTTTTTTTAAATTTTAATAGCAATTAATAAGAAAGATAAATGCACCTGTGGCCATCACCACCCCCCTGGTTCGGTGCAGCACCCACCAGGAGACGGTGGCACCCACTTTGGGAATCACTGGTCTAGGTGAAGAGTGATAAGGCCTATATCAATGTGGTGGCTGTGTGATTCAAAGACAACAAATGACAAATGCTGTGAAAGTAGAAATGACAAGGTTTGATAGTAGGTGAGATATGTGTGGAAATTATAATAGAGGAATTGAAAAAGACACTGAGGTTGTAAGCTTGACCAAAGGGAAGAAGGGTTAGTGCCCTTGACCATGACTGGGAAGACTGAGAAGGGACGGAATAATGAGTTGTTTTAGATATGTCAAGTTTGAGAAGTGTATAGGATTTCCAATTTATGATATCTAAAAGTCAGTTGGTAACATGGAGCTGATGCTCAGGAAAGAGTCTAGAGGTGGATATATTAAGCCTCAAATTATCTTAATAGAAATGATCATTGAAGCCGTGGGAGCTGAGATCACAAAACATGATAATAATATGAGGAAAAGAAGAAGGCATAACCTAGAGCCATGGTGGTGAATCTAAGTCAAACATTGGTATCTCCTCCCCAAATGCACACAGCAGCACAGTACATGGTCTCTAAAAAGATTCTAAAAGATTCTTCACCATCACTGACCTAGAGAGAACCAGTAGGAAACTAAAAAGCAGTCAAAAGTAGGAAAAGAACTGAAAGAAAATGGTCACAAAATCTAGAGAGAGTATTCAAGAGGAGGAATGACGGTGTCAAAGGTTGTCAGACTGATTAGAAGTTTAAGAAAGGGCCACTGGATTTGGTTATTAAGAGATCGCGAGTAACTTTGGAGAGAGCAGTTTCAGTTGAATAATAAGATTAGAAGCCATACCACAAAGGACTTAAAAGAGGATGAGAAGAAGTAGAGACATTTAATATAAATGGCCTTCTCAAAGAGTTTATACAAGAAGAGCACAAGAGAGATGTGACAATAGCTAGTTGGAATGGTAGATAAAGTTTTACATAGATGAAATGAGACATGAGTGTTTGTGGGCAGCAGAAAGGGCCAGCAGAGAGTCTGAAGATTGGACAGATAAAAGGGCAATGTGCTAAATAGATGGTTTCAAAGATACCTGAAGAGGGCCTAAGCCCTGTCAAAGAAAAGTATTTAAATTCTTTTTAATTCACTCATAGGAAAGTCTGAGAAGAGTGACTGCTTTCAGATGCACAGAGAACCCTGAAGGCAAGCCTACATTGACACGCATAGCCATTTTTGATGACATGTAGCCACATACAGAGAAGTATGGGGCCACATGCCATTTGCTGTAGTGTAGTGTAGACACTCTTTGCCGGAGGCCTGTAGGCCAAAACAACTGTCAGTAAGCAGGTAAGTCAAATAATTAGTTTTTGGTTTATTAAATACAGCTATATATTACAATTGTACATTCACTTTTGTTATTTAAACTATAAATATCACAAAATTATGGTGTTTTTTTCTCGAAGTGACACACCATCCGAGTTATGCTCAGTTTTTTAGCAAATTTTGACACACCAAGCTCAAAAGGTTGCCCATCACTGACATAGACAATGAAATGAGCCCAGAAATACAATGGATTCAATCACATTTAGGAACCATATAGCACATTCAATGATTCCAAATTTCTTGCTTCTGTAAAATGCATTGTTTTTTAATATCAACCTTCTTCAAATGATGCTATATGGATATGAATCATGAAATACTGCTACAGATGAATGAAATAACAATGGAATATATGAACGGTGGATTTTAGTAAGCTGTAGAATATTACCAATGATGAACTGCAAGCAACAAATGGCAGAGGAGCAATCATTAAATGGGTAAAGAAGGGGCAGTCATATAACAAAAATGAGAAATAACTGTTGAGACAAGTCAAATATGCCCCTGTTAACCATAAACTATTAAACTAATCCAGCAGCTTACTGGAGCTACTCTATGTAATATTAACATTGTGAGAAGGGAATATGTTTTAGTTTAATCAGAGACTTGGATTTCCCCTCTTTTTTAAATTAATCAATCAGGGATCTGGAGGTCTGTTGAGATGTGCAAGGATACACATGCCCACAGTGAAAGGAAGTTGAAACCAAAGATCTCACAAGCACTGACCCCCTAGTCAATGCCAGGCAAATTAAGGAACTATGATTGGTTCCTGAGATGTGATGTGGGAGAGATAATGGGTAGAGAAAATGGCTTATAAAGGCATTTTCAGAGGGCTGAACACACATTCTTGTGTTGGTGACACTCTTCTGGAGACACTACTGCACTAGTGACTCTTGCTGAAGAGCCTCTCTTGAACTTCTGTCTGGAGATTGGAACCTGAAGGCTCACAAGGGCATTTATCTAAACTGCTCCCTACCTCTTTACTGTATTTCCCTCTCTTTACTATCTCTACTTTGATTAAACTAAATTGTTAAAGTTACTAACAGATTCATGACTTAATTTTAATTACAATCTAGTGACCTTTTTTTTTAACTATTACAAAATAAAGATGAGAGTAAGACTCCTCTGCTGAGAATTTATAACTTAGTTATGATTTGCAGAGGTAGAAAAAGCAGTGATAAGACCATGAGTCAACACTGAATCAGTAGTTTTATATTATAAGGTTTCCTCAAAAAATACACTGAATTACTGTCAACAGTATCCTATGCATAAAAGTCATTAAACTCTTGAAATAATCTCCTAATTGGACTCCCTGTCTCATATTTCTCCCATCTCCAATCCATCTGCCACAGTGACATTCTTAAAATACAGGTTTGCCTATGTCTTATACTCTCTTCTAGAGACCCCCTCTTGTATCTAGGATAAAATACTAACTCCTTTGTTGGCAAAGTTGTTAATTAACCACCCAACTCTAAACCTTCTCTTCCAGGCTTACCAAACATTATTCTCAGGGGCAGCTGGATAGCTCAGTGGATTGAGAGCCAGGCCTAGAGGCAGGAGTTCCTAGGTTCAAATCTGGCCTCAGACACTTCCCAGCTTTGTGACCCTGGACAAGTCACTTAACCCCCATTGCCTAGCCCTTACCACTCTTCTGCCTTGGAACCAATCCACTGTATTGACTCCAAGACGGAAGGTAAGGGTTTTATTTTAAAACAAACCAACATTATTCTCCTTCATACACCTATACTGCAGTCTAATTGGTGAATTGGTGGATTTGTTGTACATACATTCCATCTCCCATGCCTTTACACAGGCTGTCTGTAACTCATGCTTAGATCTCATGCAACCATTACATCTATCTCATAAAATCCCCAAGTTCCTTCAAGGTTCAGTTCAAGGTTCAAGCATCTTTTTCTTTAGGAAAAAAGGTCTTTCTGATCCCACAAGCCAGTATCACCCACTTGAAATTATTTTGTATCTAATATGCATATATTTATGGGTATATGTTGTTTTCCCCAGGACATGTGAAGTTCTTAAAGACTGTGGCTGTTCCTTTTTCAAAAATTTTTATCCTTGTTTCCTAGTAGTGCCTGGAACATAATAAATAATTAATGCTTGTTGATTGATACAGTAAAGGAAAAGATCTCCTTGGTGTTTGGAAGACACATTTTTGAAGTAGTGTTTCTAATTCATTTTTTTAAGCTAGCATTTTAAGTTTCACAGCCAAGTCCCTGAATTCTAGTATCCTAAGATTTAGTGAAGAAAATAAAGGTCCCCATTATTATATTCATAGAAGTCAAGATTTTATAGACAAGTATGATTTTGTATTGCTTCCAAGCATTGGAAGCAGAATTCAAACTTGTCTTACTTACTCCAAGTCTAGCACTCTACTATCAACTGTGCTACCTAGCTACCTAAGTGATACAAATATAAATGCAAAGCTATAAAAGAAAATACAAATTTCTCACTCTCTCAAACACCCCATATCTAATCTATTGAATCCTGTCATTTACACCTTTGTAACATTTCTCAAACATGTCCCTTTTTCTCTTCTGACACTGCCATCTTCCCAGCGCAAGCTTCGTCACCTCATGAGCCTGTCATCTCTCTTCACCCCTGTCCATGACTAGGCTATCAATGATTTTCCTAAATTTGACTATATCATACCCCTCTTCAATAAACTCCAATGGCTCTTTAGCATCTCCATGATCAAATATAAAATTGTTTTTTATTCATTCATTCAAAACCCCTCAGAATATAGTGTCCTCCCTAAACACCTACACACACTTTCCAGTCTTCTTATACATTATTCACTACAATCCAGTGACACTGGCTTCCTTATTGTTCCTCCAACAAGTCACTCTAATCTCCTGAATGGGTATTTTCACTGGCTGTCCCTCATGCATGGAATGCTCACCCCCCCTCACCTTCACCTTCTGGTTTCAAAAGTTCCAGCTAAAATCTCATTTTCTACCACAAGCTATTCCCAAGTCTCCTTAATTCTAATATCTTGCTCCCCTTCTCCCCCAATATCATTTCCAGAATCTCTATCATCATCACTCAGTAACCTTTCCTCCTTTTAAGGTCCATTCAATTCACATTTATCATTCAATCACTATTTTGATAGCTATAATCTATTGAAAACTGAGACACTCTCTTTTCTCAAGAAATTCAGTGACTGGTTCCTGGTTTCTCTTATATAAAAGGGGATTCCAATACACAGACTGATACTACCTCAAACACCATAATACTCTAGTTCCTCAATTTATTCATTTCCTATTACTACTCTTCCATTCCACTTCAACTAAACACAGAAAAGCTAATACCTTTCATCTTGTCATCACCCACAAATGCTCTACTTCCTCATATATCAACTTTTAAATTTTTATCTGACATAATCTTTTATCATTCTATTTTTTCCTTCTGACTTATGAGCTTTCTTTCTCACCATTTCCCCTACACTAGCTACATTCTCCTCCCTTCCCTATCTACACCACTTGGTAAATTAGTCTTCTATATTCCATCCCTTTGTCCCCTTATACAACAGCTGATCAAGCAAAGTCAAGCCCTAAAGTTGGATTACTCCCACCATCCTCTACTTTTATAGCAGTTTACATGCTGCTAAATGGAGCTGAAGAAAACAAACAACCCTCAATCCTCACATGACACTACTTCTATACACCCCCAAACTTTCAGCTGTGAACCTGACCCTCATATATCATTGAAAAATATTTGCTCATTTGCTGAGAATTCCCTCTCTTCTTCTCTCCTCTGTGCCAAAGCAAACTTAACATTTGACCCCATTCCATCTAGTCTTTTCCAGCAGATTGCCCACTTCTATAAAGTCATGTCTTCTCTATCCTTAACATAATACTATCATCAGAGTTAGCTATCATTCCATATATCTCTTCCCTTTCATGGCTAACCTCCTTGAGAAATCAATCTACAACTGGTATCTCCACTACCCTCTCTTCTCGCTTGCTTCTCAGCCTTCTACATCTGGCTTCTAACTACAGCATTCAATTAAAACTGCTCTCTCCCAAATCATCAATGATGTCTTACTTACCAAATCTAAAGGCTTTTTCCCAGTCCTCATCCTCAATTGTTCTGCAACTTCTATCACTACTGATCATTCTCTTCTACTGGATATTCTCTTCTTTACAGGTTTTGGTGACAATACTCCCTCCTCTCTTAATTCTACTACTACCTGTCTGAGGTCTCTTTTGCTAGATCTTCACTTAGATTATACCTGCTTAACCATGGGTGATCTCCTAATGCTTTGCCCTTGGACCCTCTTGCTTGGTTTAATTATTACCTCTTTTCAAATCATTTTACTAACTATCAAACCATTAACTTTTTCCTGAAGCTGAGTTTCTTATCACCAAATGCTTATTGGACATCTCAAACTCACCATATCCAAAACAGAACTTATCTTTCTTCCAAAACTCTTCCCATTTCCCAATTTCCCTATCACTGTTAAGGGTACTAGTTATCTAAGTTACTATCTCGAGTGTCCCACAGCACTCCTCATTCACCCCACATATACAGTTTGTTATAAAAATTCTGTATTTTTCCTTTCACCACATCTTTTATCTATGTCCCTTTTCCCCTCTGATATACCTGCCACACACACGTGTCTCTCCACTCTTATTTCATCCTACCCTCCAGCTAGAGATCTTCCTAAAGCACAGATCCAATCATGTTATTCTCTTCCTCCCTCCCCCTACTAACTTAAAAACTCCAGTGACTCCCTATTATTTCTAGAATCAAAAATAAATTTCTCTCTTTGACATTGAAGCCCTTCATAAATTGACTGCTTCCTAATTACTCCAAGTTTTCTTACACTTTATTCTCCTCAATCACTCCACCAAGCAGCAACAACGACTGACTACCCATATACCTGGAATATTCTCACTCTTCATCTCTGCCTCCTGATTTCTATCTATTTCTATTTCTATCACATCTAAGCTAAAATTCCCTATTCTGCACAAAGCCCTTTTAAAAATCTTCCTTAATGTTAGTTTCTTCCCTCTTAAAGGTGATACCTTAAAGTCAGTGTTGATAAACCTATGGTATACATGTCGGAGCATTTCCCTCCCTGTCTTCTACACATGCCTGAGGACATTTCTCACAGTATCAAACTGGGCCTCCCCAAGGGGCATGTTTTATAAAAGCACAGGTTCTAATAGGGAAAAGAATCTACTGTCAGGGTTCAAACTAGCTAAAAAGGAATAATTTTATCACTAGCAGGTCAGCCTCTTAATCATTAATTCTTTGTTCATTGCAAGTTCTAAAACAAAAAAAAATATTTAAAGCAGTTTTCAATCATTCCATTTCCATAGTGATAGCAGTGATAAGAGCGGCAGAAATAGTAGGAGTAAAAAATCATTGAGACTGAGTACAAAATCAATTTAAGGATAGATTCTCAAATTGGAACTAAAAAGAATGTAAAGTCCTTCTTGAGAGGCAAATAAAGGAATTGTTTACCTCAAACACCAAAAATATCTCATTTTGAGTTGTCCATAAGTATAAATAAAAAGGATACAGAAGTTTATATACCAATATTTGCTACAGATGATAAAGAATAGCTAAATCCTTAGGAGAAATTGAAAATGTGCTTCAAATCAATATACATTGTGATATGCAAGAACTTCAGTGTAAAGGTGAGCAGGGGGTAAGGGAACAAGCATTTACTATGTACCAAGCTCTGTACTAAGTCTTTTACATATATTATCTCATTTGATCCTCATAATATCCCAGGGAAGTAGCAGTTATTGTTACCCCTATTTTACAGTTAGCAAAACTAAGGCAGGCAGAGATTAATTCACTTACCCAGTGTTACAGAGCAAGTAAATATCTGAAGTCATATTTGAACTCAGGTCTTCCTTACTCCAGGTCCAGTACTCTATCCATTGTCCTACCTAACTAATGCAAGGATGATAACAAGGAGAATGTTTTTTACAGATAGATAAGATAGATCAGAATTTTTTAAAGGGTAATGGTTAAGGCAACTAGAAGTACAGAGAAAACAAAAATCAAAGAAAGGAATGGAAAGTTTTATCTGTATACCAGTTCCCAAAATTTAGGCAATAAACAAGAAGAAACAGAAGTGCTAACAAAGAGGCAAATCTGAAGTTAGAGATGTACTGAGATAAGTGGATTGAAACCCATGTGTGGAATAAGGCAATAATTTGAAAGGAGAGGGGATTGTAATGAAGTATATATTAAAAAGATATAATCATGTGAGAAATTTCAAGAATATAGGGGAGTGGGGGAGGAGAGAAGCATGGACGATAACAGTTTCGTGAAGATAAAAACAGGGAGAAATCCAAGTGATTTTATAATCAGCAGAGACTACAGAACACCTGGATAGAAAAGAAAAGTACATCAAGAATTCTGAAAACAGATCAGAAGCATGCCACATAAGCATGATATAGCAATGATTTGGGATTGCAATTTTTCAGATATTTGCTAGAGCAATCTTTCTAATTTAAAAGTAGTGTAGCTAATAATTTCTTGATTACTGATAATTTTGATAATTCTCTGAAAGAGAAATCAAATTGAAATCCTATTCTAAATCTGATTCTCATTAATAGGAATACTGGTTGCTGAAGCAGATATGACCACTCCCTCCAAGAATTTGTGATTGAAAAGAAGACAAAGGTAAGTCTAGCATGACATGCACCCTAGATTTTTTAAGACCAGATTTCAAAAAGTTTAGAAGAAGAAAAGGGAAAACCCTAGAGAATAAAATTATACGTGTGAAGTAAGGCCAAGTAGGATAGGGAACTCCAGAATAAAATTCTGAAGACACAAAGGGAAACAAATCTTGATAGGAAAAAACAGATTTGTTCTAAATATAATGAAGTAGATAAACAGAGAATTTACCAAACAACTTAGGCCACTGGGCTTGACTTTAATTCCTGCCAAAATTCTAGAACAGATTACCAACATGATAGTAATAAACATCTAGAAAAAAGAGATCAAAAGAGTTTAACTCTGCTTCATTAAGAACAGCTCTTATAAACAGATTTCTTGGAGAGATTATGAAACTGGCAAAAAGTTTATCTAGATTTTAATAGGATATGTGATTAAAAAAAAACTCATACCATTATTGTGGAAAAGGCAGTGCTATAATTAAATTAATATGGAACTGTTTGAAAGGCAGGAGTCAGAGTGGTTATTAATGACTTGATATCAGCTATGTAAGAATTCTATGGTAGAATGCCTCAGGGGCCTGTACTTGGCCTACTCTGGTTAACATGTTTGTTTTTTTTCAATGACTTAGATAAAGGCATAAATGATGTTTAGTAAGTTAGCAGATGACATAGTTGAGAGGGCTAGCTGATACTCTAGATTAGTGATGGCAAACCTTTTAGAGACCTGGTACTCAAAACTGCAACCCTTGCCACAGGTGAGACCCCCACCCTAGACAGAGGAGAGAGGAAATGTTCCCATTGGGCTGCTGGACAGAGGGGAAAATGCTATGAGAAACGTCCTCAGGCATTTGTAGAGGGGGGAGGGGATCATCCCCCTCTGGAACCCATGCCATAGGTTAGTCAACGGGGCCCTAGATGACAGTATTCCAAAAGAAGTTGACTATTTAATAGATTAGGTGGCATCCATAAGATGAAACTGAACAGGGATAAACATTCAAATTTTTTTAAAAAAGGAAATTTTAAAAAGAAAAAAAGAATGGCCAGAGAAAGGCAACCAGGATAATGAAGAGCTTTGGAAGTTGCAAAGTAAACTTAGGCTTGATATCAGGAAAGACTTACTAATGATGATAGCTATCTACAAGTGGAATGTACTCACCTAGGGAGGTAGTGGTTCATCTTCATTGAAAATTTTCAAGCAGAAGTTGTAGTGGGAATTACTTTTCAGGTATAGGTAGTTGGTAGTTAATCAGGTCCCTTTCAAGTCTGTGATACTTAGACTCCATCTACCTACATATTATAAATACTCTTCCAAAAAAGTTGTAAGCATGAGCACTGAACAATATCATAAAATTAATCAATCAAAAGCATATATTTATTAAGTAACAATATACTAAGCAATGAATGTGCCAAATGATGTAGATAAAGAGAAAAATGAAGTGGTTCCTGCCCTCAAAGTCTTTCCACTCAATCAGAGGCAACCAAAGACTTATCAGAATAAATTGAGAGCATTTCTATAATTGAGTAGTTAGAGCAAAAGTCAAAATCAGCATCAAAATTAGAAAAGATAAAGATAAGATGATGCTACAGATAATATTGACAGACTTAAAAAAATGGAGGGAAAAGGAGGAAGAAAATATATTTCTCCATTCATTCAACAAGTGCTTTTTTAAACATTTAGGCATAAACCACTTCTCCAGGCACTAGGATACAACATCAAAGAAAAACAATTTCCCTGCTCCTGTGTTACTAGGAGGCTAACAGCATATTCAGTGATAAGTCAATACAGACAACTGGAAGTAACAAGAAAGGCTTATCTCTGAAAGATGGCACTGGAGCCGAGTCTTGTAAGAAACTTTAACTTTACTATCATCACTTCCAGCAAAAGTGCAGTTTAACCAACATAAATGGAGACCAGAAGCCCCCAAAACACCTGAGCCAGTAAACACTTGACATCCTAATAAGTACAGAGATGTGGAAGCCAAAGGCATAACAGGCTTGGAATACAAAGGAATTGGTAAAATTACAAGCATTATAAGCTCATAAAACAGCAACAAACAGGGGAAAAGGAAGTTTTGTGTAAGACCAAATGCAGCCAGATTATCCTAAGAGAATTCATAAATGAAACTGGCAGAAGGACAACAAATAAATGAAAAAATGGAACAAATTTGTCTACACTTCAATAAGCCTTATCTCTGTAGTCAGGATATAATGGATTGACCATATTTTGAAGTCCAACATTCCAATCTCCAATGTGATTATAGTGAGGATTTAAAATGGCACTTAAGCAGATGAAGTTATTTTTGGTTGAATACATTTATTTGCTACCAGGGAAATGTTTTGTTTTGTTTTAGAGGGGGTTCAAGGAAAAAATAGTGACATAAGAGGGAAAAAAAAACCATGAAATAATTTTTTAAAACAGAAAAAACCAGGAGGCTAAAATAAAAACACAAAAATATAGTATAGCTTTATAACTAACATCATAGTACTATTTATTCTTTTTAGAAAAAGGAAAGCTGTTAGAAATGGAAACCAAAGACTCATGTTAATAGCCTCTTTTCTCTTCTTTGCATATGATACACTTTCTAATTGTTTGACAAGTACAGAAAAAAAAATTTAAGAACAATTTAGTAAGATCAACTGGACCACACCAAAAACAGATAAATGAAATCCATGATAAAATTTTGAAAGCATCAAGATGTGTTTTACAACCTATTTTGCAGGAAGGAAAGATGCCAAAAGTATGGGAGGAAAATTATAAAGGCCATTATTATTCAAAAAAGGTAATCAAGGGGGGCAGCTGGGTAGCTCAGTGGAGTGAGAGTCAGGCCTAGAGACAGGAGGTCCTAGGTTCAAATCCGGCCTCAGCCACTTCCCAGCTGTGTGACCCTGGGCAAGTCACTTGACCCCCATTGCCCACCCTTACCAATCTTCCACCTATGAGACAATACACCGAAGTACAAGGGTTTAAAAAAAAATTTTTTTTTAAAAAGGTAATCAAGGCAACATCAATAATCATTGATCCAAATGCCTTTTATTATTTTTAAACAAAATAGCTAACATTTCTATAGTGCCTTAAAATTTATAAATTATTATATATAATTATATATCTACATACAAATTATGAATAATTTCATTTGAGTGTCACAACTCAGTGAAGTTTATTATCCTCACTTTACAAATGAGGAAACAGGAGGTGACAGAGTAAGTGACTGGCCTAGGGCCACACATTAAGTGCCTGAAGCAAGATTCAAAATCAAATCTTTCTGACTTCAAGTCCAACAAAAACCCCTAGCTACCACTATGAAATAGATAAATACAGAACAATAAGACTTTTGTAAATGATCTTTTTGAGAAAACAGAACTTAGAACTTTTAAAAATGCTTTATTCATGCTAATTTTCATTATTATCCACAAGTGTCCCTCTTCCCTAATGCAGAAATTGATATTCCTCCATCTGACCATAACCTCTTATAATTCTCCTTTTCCCCATGTTAAAGCATTTTCTACATCTTATTTTCACCCTCACTGAGATTTTAGTTCCCTCCAATCTCCAATCAACAGTATTTTCTCAGGACATTCCCCAACTTCATTTTCCTCCTTCTCCAACCTCTACCTTTTATAGAGCCCTTTACTCTTAAATCCTTTAACCAGTCTCCTCCCCAACCCCCAGCCCTGTTATCAGCTTGGCTAAATGTCAGTCCTGGATTACTCCCATCATCCCATGTTCTCTTCTCCTACTCACCAGCCACTTAAGGAAAGGAGAGGAAATATTACAGCCTTGCTGCCTCAGCACATTGCAAATTCAACTTATCCAACCACATCTGAGCCCTCACAGAAGAAAGGCTGTCCTTTTATGACTACCTAGTTGTCTGTCATTCTCCACAGAAGCTATTCCAAACTTTCTCTCTTTCTCCTCAAATCATCCCCACAAAATCTCTCCCTCCCTCCTCTCTCTCTTTTTTTAAACCTTTACTTTCCATCTTAGAATCAATACTGTGTATTATTGGTTCTAAGGCAGAAGATCAGCAAGGGCTAGGCAATGGGGGTTAAGTGACTTGCCCAGGGTCACACATCTGGGAAGTGTCTGGGGTCAGATTTGAAGCAAGGACCTCTAGGCTCTCAATCCACTGGGCCACCCAGCTGCCTTCTCTTTCTCTTTTTAGCTGTTTCCTACATTACTGCAAACACTGAGGTCATTCAACTTGAACTTCCTTTTCTCCCATTCTCATCTCCAAACTCGTTGGCATCTTTGCTTAAGTCTCTTCTGCATTTCCCCAGTGTTTGACAAAAATGTGGCCCATTTCCTTGCCAAGGCCATTCCACTACCTTTGCACTTGAGCCCATCACCTACTTGTCTTCTCCAGAAGCCTGCATCCCCAAGCACCTCTCTTTTGGAATCTTCAACATCTCTCTGTCAACCTGTTTCTTCCTTAATGTTTTCAAATATGCCCAAGTTTCCCCATTCTTTAAAAAATAAAAAGCCCACAACCCTCACTAGACCATACCATCTCCCACAAGCTACTGACTGTCTGAAGCAGCGATTCCCAAAGTGGGCGCTACCGCCCCCTGGTGGGTGCTGCACTGATCAAGGGAGAGCTGTGATAGCCATAGGTGCATTTATCTTTCCTATTAATTGCTATTAAAATTTAAAAAAAAAATTAATTTCCAGGGGACTAAGTAATATTTTTTTCTGGAAAGGGGGTGGTAGGCCAAAAAAGTTTGGGAACCACTGGAAGGCTCTCCTCTCTCAAATTCCTTGAAAAAGTAATCTACATCAGCTCCTGCCACTTCCTCTCCTCCAACACCTCAACCCTTTGAAATCTGGTTTCAAACCTCATCACTCAACTGAAACTGCTCTAAGGTTACCAAAGATCTCATTTGCCCAATCTGGTCTTTTCAAAGGCCTAATTCTTCTCAACCTATTTACTGCATTTGATGTTGCTGACAACTCTCCTCCTGGATATTTTTCTCTTCTCTGGGTTTTTCTAAAACTCCTCTTATAGTTTTCCTCCTCCTATCTGTCTGACTACACATAAGTTTTCCCAGGTTTCTCCAAATTCCTCTGATTTGTTTATTTTCTTATGGGCCAATAGCATTCTATTATAATCACACAGAGCAATTTGTTTAACCACTTTACAATTGCTATGTACCTACCTTCTTTCCAAGTCTGTGCTATTATGAAAAGACCTGCTATGAATGTTTTGGTATATATGCCATCTTTATTTGTATCTTTGACTTAAAGTTAGATGCCTATCCTTGGATACTCTGGGTCAAAGGATGTAACAGTTTTAGTCACTTGTTTCATGTAATCCAAAGTGTGTTTCAAGAATAAATGGACCAATTTACAGCTGTGAGAGCATTAAATTTTCCACTGAGAACCTGCTTACCAGAAGTGGTTCAAGGGACATTATGGAGAAACTATATGATAGGGCTGGGTATGACAATTACAAGTGAGGAATAACAATTAAAAAGTTTGAATGTTAAATTGATGCTCTTAAAATGCAAAAATGTAAGAAGACCTAGAGGAAGGCTTCTAGAAACTTGGGTGGATCTCCTGTGGAGAATTCAGGGGAGAATATGGCCAAGAATATATAATAAGGATGAGAAGGCATGAATGGTACTGATGAGAATACACACAGATGATTTTCTACAGTGAAGATATGGTACTGTACATTTAAAAAAAAAAAAGAACACTGTATTTGAAGTTAGGAGACTTGAGTTCCAATCCAATCTGTGTTATTATGTGACCTGCAACACATCACTGCACCTCCTGGGGCCTCAGTTTCCTCATCTGTGAAATGAAGGGGCTGACGTAATGACTAAAATCTCCTTCTACTTCTTAATATGGATCCTAGGTTCTGATTTAATTATCCAGACTCTATGCTCCATAAGGCTGTGAAAAATCAAGTTAGGGGGCAGCTAAGCAGCTCAGTGGATTGAGAGCTAGGCTTACAGATGGTAAATCCTGGGTTCAAATATACGTCTCAGACACTTCCTAACTATGTGACCTGGGCAAGTCACTTAACCCCCATTGCCTAGTCCTTATTGCTCATCTTCAAACAAATATAGAGAATTGATTGTAAGACAGAAAGTAAGGGTTTTAAAAAAAAAATCAAGGTGACTGAATATTGTGATTTCTTACCCATAACAAGAACTTGAAAATCCAAACTCCATTATACACTGATATGGATGTTTCTATATGTAAGAATAATCTGTCGGATGCTTAAAGACTTATTTCTATAACGAAGCTGACAGCACAAGGACATAGGCACTATGGATACATCCCCATTTAGAGTTTCCTAGATACTGGGTAGTTGTATGTGAATGCTAGGTGTGTTACAACAATTTCTAATCTTAATCTTGAAGTCAGCAATACTGAGAGGTAATGATAAATAGAAGTCAATTTTCCTAACCAATCTGTTCCTGCCTTAAGAGCAGAGACTATTTTTTTTTCTTTCTTTGAATCCCTAGCCAGCTCATCATAAAGACTTAATAAATGTTTGTTGACTGACTGTTGGCCAGTTCTGATTCTTAAGGGAGCCAAGGACCTGACTTCTAAAAGAAGTGTCAATTACAAAAAGCTACCCTCTGCTTAGTCAGACACCTGCTTATAGGAGCCCTTTAAAATTAAAAGCAACCACTAGCTGACTTAGAAGCAGAGCCAAAGAAACTATTTCAATGACAGATTCTACTCCAGTGTAGCAAATTATTACATGCCACCAAGACAGCAATTAAGCTCAAAGCCAAAAAATAATTAAGTATATTTTCAGACATATAATCAAAATTGTGCTTTTCTACTGGACATTTCATGTTGAAAATATTACATTTCCATAATCTGGGATCAAGTGTTTTATTTCCTATAGCTGGCAAGGGGTATCAGTTAAAGTTCCACTACTTACTAGCTGTATGAACAAGGAAAAGTAAGTAAGTTCTAAGCCTCCTTTCTTCAAGGATGACAAAGATTGTTCTAAGTGCTTTGCAAATGGTTGTCTGCACACCTAAGGCTCAACTGAGCCTGGGATACAGTAAGTGCTTAATAAATGCTTATTGCTAAAATGAATAATAATAAAATAACTTCAGAGACATGATATAGCAGATAAAAGGTCACACTTTAAATCAAGAAGGCAAGAGTTTTAAGTTCTATCTCTGACATACTGAGACTCACAGCAAGTTATTTAACCATTTGGTGCCCCAGATAACTTTTCAGACTATAAACTGCAGATGAATTCCCAATCTGCATTAGTGAAGTGAGTTTCCACACTTGGGAGTTCCATACACTGATAAAAGCAGATCTGTACTCATATATCATTTCATTACCTCCTCAGTATCATCCTTCCTTTTCTGGACCAACAATTCTGACCAAAGCATGAAATAAGATGTTAATTCCTTCATAAAGCTAAATGCAGTATCTCAAAAACAAAATGCATAAATGCAGAAGTTAATTTTAAAAAAGAAAAAAAGAAGTAATTACTTCCTACTTTAAACTTGCTCTCCTCACTCTAGAAACAATTCTCTACAAGGAATTATAAAGGAGTTAAATATCCCCCAAGTTTGGAAATTAATGAACCTGAGGATGATGGGGGAAATTCAAGATCCTTCAGTCTAAGGGTCATCAGTCTCAAAGCCAAAGGAATGGATGATGATCTGAGCAGTTGACTTACACCTCCCCATGCTTCTCAATCTTCCTACCTCACTGGCAATCAGAAGACAATGCAAACTCATAGAGAGGTGAAGTGGAGGTAAATTCCATTCAAGGTCAGATCTTATTCAGGATGTCCCAAATTAACTTATTTAAAACTTAAGACTTGGAACAGCCTGTAGCTATTGATTGCTATCCAGGTTCCGTTTCTTTTCTTTTTTTAACCCTTACTTTCTGTCTTGGAAGCAACACTGTGTGTTGATGTTGATGCCAGAAGAGTAGTAAAGGCTAGGCAATGGGGGTTAAGTAACTTGCCCAAGATCACACAGCTAGGAAGTGTCTGAGGCCAAATTTGAACCCAGGACTTCCCATCTCTAGACTGGACTGTCAATCCACTCAGCCACCTAGCTGCCCCTCCAAAATCCATTTCTTAAGAATGAAGCATCTCTTAATTTCTCTGAGACAGAGAGGCACTAAGAACAGATAAAAATGGGTAAATTGTATAAACAATTTAATGGGGAGGGAGAAAGACAGAAGAGGCTGTGGTAAAAGTAAAATCTTTTTTGCTTAAAAAATATGAGGAAATATGTATATAACAAGGATTTCCAATTCAAAGCAGATGGCTCATTTAATTCAAATTATACATACTTGAAATCTGTAATACTGAACAACAGTCCTTTAGCAAATTACAATCAGTATTCATAAGGTCTCCATTTAAGGCTCCTTATTACCCTTCTGTCCACACTCTGGAAAACACTGTAAGTCTCTGGATTTAGGAAGATTTTTATTTTTTTTTAACAAGCTTTCAGTCCAGAAGTCACATACACAAAGGTTCTAATGCCAGATCTTCCACATAGGGAGTGTCTCCCATACCCACGTGATGAAATTATAAGACTAGATTTTTTTTTAAATCTGCATTTTATGAAAGAATTCAACTATCCACCTTTTCCCTAATCACAATGTGCCCCCTAACTTCTGTGAGATAACCCTGAAGTAAAATATGAAAAGCTTTGTGAGGGCAAGAATGGATTTTTGTTTTTGTATCCTAACTGCCTAATACATTAAGGTTTATTAAAAAACAATGAAATATTATCAAGGTTGAGGTAAATTTCTGGCGAGCTAATTAAGTCTTAAAAAGCAAAACTGATTCCTTTTGAAATGTCAAAAGGGAACACCAAGAGTTTGAAGATTATACTTTCTGACACTCCTGGTTCACTTAATCTGTTGAACTGAACTGTAAAATGAAAGCCAAAATACAATGATCTTGTCAACAAAGGAAAGAACAAGTGAAAAGATCTTAAATAGATTTTTCTTCCTCTCCTTTGTCTTTTGAGCCACACAGATGGCCTCTACTCCAAAATTAACTGTATCCACACCTATTTAGCTCCTCAACTCAGCAAAGCTAATGCTGACACCCAACCTTCTGAAGTTACTAAATATCTCCAAATCCTCTATGATGTCAAAGACTTCAAGATTTGTTAAAACCGTCCTATTGCTAACATGGTAAACTTTCCATTTAGGTAGTTGCCTTCAACCATAACTAAACTGTATCAAAAGAAATCTTTTAAAACAATAATGTGGGCTGGCATCATCCTGATGCTAGTGCTACCAAATAGGACAGTTCCAATGACACAATTGGGAAATTAACTGGCGAGAAAAGCAATCTTCCTTCTGCTTTTTCCTCTCAAATACTCCTCCCCCAAGAGCTCTAAATGCACACTCATTTCATACACATACACAGAGATATAACATATGCATTGTATGTGCACGTGCATGCATGCTCACACATACACAAATAACTCTCTGCAGGAACCAAAAAATCAAAGCCTAACCCCACGGTTTTTAAGTGAGCAAGTCCAATTTCCTCCTTTGTAGCTCTTGACACATGCTGGCTGGGAGCCGTCTGGATTTTTTCTGCCTTGTTTCTGCACCAGAAGGCTCTGCACTGCAGGTCAGGAGATGATAAGGAAATGAACAGTGTAATTTCCAAGGCCTCTGAACGGGCCCTGTCAGCAGCTCTGGAGGCGGGTTACTCAAGCATGGCTTGAAGAGTGAAAACCACAGAGAGGAAGACTCAGAGAGCCAGCAGTAGCAAGAACTCAGCTGTGTATGTTACCACCACCCCCAGCCTGTAAACCCAGGGCCCTGTGAGTTCTGTTGGTAGAAGCCCTTATACCCTGAATGGCAAGCACACAAGTTCACACCAGGGAAGATGGATTAAAGGATGGCGCTTAGGGTTTTCCCATGCATTCATGTGTGGAAGCAAAAACACTTATTGCTCTTCCAAACTTCATTAGACAGCAAATGCTGGCAATCCCAAAGCAACAAAGCATCCAACAGCACCAATACCCCAGCAACAATGGCCAACCTCGTTCACATGGTAACTGTAATCCAGCATGCTATTTGAAATATTCTTTGGAGCCATTTTTGTCTGAATTTTTCTTCTTTTGGCTATTTATAACCCCAAAAGACCAGATCATTCACAGGCAGATTTCTCAATGCTAGTTTGGAAACTTTCCATGTCTGGTGCTCTAAGTTATAGGCAATGTGCTTATTATTACTCTTGTTAACAGTAATCATGTACCTATGGAATCTTACTATAGCAGTGCATTAAGGCCTTGATTCAAATATACTTCTAGTCAAACCTAGTGTCTCCATCCTCATCCTACAAACCCCTAACAGAGTATAGACAGGACTTAACATTTTATAGGGCCAATGGCAGTTGGGAGGAGGAGGGCCCTGGAGTTCTCCAATCTGCATTATACTGGTATAATGTATAAAAAGAAAGAAGGAAGAAAGCAAACATTTATAATTAACTAAGCACAGTGCTAAGTGCTATAGATACAAATACAAACGAAAAGAAGATATGCGCCTGACCTCTAGGAGTTTACATTCTGATGTAATGAGAAAACTACACAAATTGAAAAAGCCAGTGGCAGGGCCCAGGGTGGGAAAAGAAAGCCAAGATTGGGTCCCTCCTCAAAACTGAGGCCAGAAAGGAATCACCAAATGGAGAGAGATGGCTGACCTTAAAGTAGAATTTTCCTAGGACAGGAGGCCCCTAACTCTGAGGAAAGTTCCAAAATGAGGCATCACTTTGAAGTCCAGAAAATAGGGGCAAAACTAGGAGGGGAAAGGCTTGACCTTTGAGTCAAGAAGGCCAGGGATTAAGATCTACCTCTGACATAAACTAGTCACTTAATTTTTCAATAGCTTAGACAAATCTCTAAAATGAAAAGGGGGAGGGGGGGGAGTTGAGAGTCAGGCCTAGAGATGGGAGGTCACAGGTTCAAATCTGACCTCAGACACTTCCTAGCTGTGTGATCTTGGGGGCAAGGCACTTAATCCCATCGACTAGCCCTTACCACTCTTCTGCCTTAGAACCAATACAGACAGAAGGTAAGGGCTTAAAAAAAATAAAATAAAATAAAATAAAAATAAAGCAAAGAGGGGAGGGGAGAATGACAACAATGAGTAGTAGAAAGAAATCTGCATTATGAAAGTATTCCACCAACTAGCCTCTCTATAAAACAGCACAAGTATTAAATAAGTATAACCACCAGTACACATCAAGGAATTCAATCGTTTTGAAAGAAAACATTAAAACCTCAAGACTTATTTCTTCCTCTTGTTAACTACTAAACTGCTATATAGATGGAGGAGAAGAGGATATTGTTACTAGCCTAAGGATTATCCTGACAAGCTGGGCAGTTTTAGAATCCAGGAGAGTATCAGAAGCAACACAACTAGAGTAAGTAGTTTGGCTTTCCTTATGCAAATATGATGCATTACAAAGCCAGATGTATAAACAATCTCATTCCAATCTAAAAAGACCCCATCTCAAAGCCGGCTATTTCAATTGAATAGATTCACTGGAATTAAAAACCAAACTGAAATATCTATGGGATAGTAATAATGTGATTTCATTGACATAAGGAAATTCTGTAGAAGAAATGTTCTCTACCAAGGCAAGTCTTCATTTTCTTCGTAATTTATCATCTTAAAGAGTTTTCTAGAGCTCAGAGTTTAAGTGACTTGTTTAGGGACAGAGTTAATAACCATTATTAAATGTCACTGTGACAAACATTATGTGTGTGTGTGTGTTATGTATACAGAGAAAAAGCAAGACAGTTCCTGTCCTCAAAGACTTTATAGTCTAATGGGGGAGACAAGTAAACAATTAAGTACACAGGATAATTAATAGAGGGAAGACTCTAGAACTAAGGGAAATCAGAAAGGCTTCTTGTAGAAGGTGGAGTTTTAGCTGTAACTTCAGGAAAGCCAAAAGATAGAGATAAAAAAGGAGAGCATAATAAGCATAAGGAACAGTCAATGAAAATGCCAGGAGGTGGAGTATCTTGTGCAAGGAACAGCAAGGAAGTCAGGGTCACTTGAATCTCAGAGTAAGACTTAAGAGAGGGTATGTGGTACAAGAAGACTGGAAAAGTGAGAGGACAAGGACATGAAGAGTGTCAAGCAGAGGATTTTATATTTGATCCCAGAGTGATAATGAGTCACTGGAGTTAATTCAACAGTGAGGAGATATTTGGGAAATGAGTCAAGTATGGACTGTAATGGGGAGAGATTTGTGACAGGAAGAGTAATCAGAAGCCTATTACAATAGTACAGGCATAAAGTGATGAGTGCCTGAACTAGGGTAATGGCAATTTCTTTCCTTTTTTTCTACCTTTAACATTCTGGATTCTCTCCCTTCTTACCTCCCATATTATTCATTGTTGTAAAAGAATACTCATACAAAACCAAAACCCCAAAATAAAAAAACAAATAAACTAAAGTGAAAATTCATATGCTTTGATCTGCATTCCTGACTCCCACAGTTCTTTCTCTGGAGGTAGATAGCATTCTCATATTTTATAATTTCCTCAGAATTATCCTGGATTATTGCATTGCTGAGAGTAACAATCTATCACAGTTGATCATTCCACAATATTACTGTTACAGTGCACAATGTTCCCCTGGTTCTGCTTATTTCACTCTGCATCAGTTCATGTAGGTCTTTCCAGCTTTTTCTGAAATCCTCCTGCTGATTACAATAGTATTCCATCACCATCCTATTCCACAGTTTTGGTGGTGGCAGTTTCATAAGAGAAGAGAGCATATATGAGATGTTATAAAGGCAAATTAGACAGACCTTCACAACCAACTGAATATAGGTGTTGAAAGAGAGAAATCAAGGATGACACAGCCCAGGTGGCTGAGCAGGGCTTCAATAAAACACTTAGAAAGGCGAGCATTTGGAGAGAAAGAAATTGTTTATTACATGTTGAGTTTAAGACATCTACTGGGATATTAGATTATTATTACAATTAGAGATGGGAAGCTAGACAAGTTGATCTGAGAATTATCAGCCAAGAGATGATAACTGAATCTATAAGAGGTGATGAGAGTGCCTAAATAAAATAATATAGGAGAAGAGAAAAAACAGAGCTGATAACATCAGAGGAAGAACTTGAACTCCGATCTTTCTGGCTTTGAGATCAGCTTTCTATGCACTAAAACTATTTTGTCCCTTAAGACTTTATCCTATTACACTGTTTGTTTTTCGTTCTTAACAAAGTTCCTGGCATGAAGTAGTTGTTTAATAAATGTTTGATGACTAAGTCATACCTCTCTTTGGCATCCTGAGATATCTAGGCATATAAGGCTAAAATTGAATTTCATTTATAAAAATATTTCTTAACTCTTGCTCCTCCTCTCTTCCAGGAATACTAGCCGAGTGTATGTATATACCCAAACTGTGCTTTTCTCTGAGGTTTTCCTTGTAGATGTTTTGGAGCTTTCTTTTCTTCTGAGTTTATCTTGAGCATCTCTGACCTCTTTACAGTAGGATTCTTTTTTTTGTTTGTTTGCTCTTTCTTCTTCATCTAGAATTTGGTATTAAGGTTGAACTCTGTCATACTCCTGGAGGAGGAAGGTCTAGGAACTGTCCTGTTGCTGCTTTCTTGGAATAAGGAGTATTGTATTATTACAGGATCTCAGGGACCTGCAAGTTTTCACTTTCAGCACTCTCAAAATGATTTGATCACTTCCCCTCTGGTCTGAGTTCTGCAAGTTCCTGACTTGGGTTTGGGTCTGTCTGAGCAACAGGATGTTGCCAGACTCAGCCCCTCTCAGCCAGCTGGAAAGCTTTGTTGTTGGAATGACAGAACTGTTGGCTCCCCTTTGGTCTGGAATTCCTGCCCTGGTTATTCCGCCACAAACTGAGTTAGATACTAGAACCAATAGGACACTGCTCCTGGGATCTGAACCACACTGCTGCTTCTTACTTCAGAATGTTCCCCTTTCTTAGTACAACAACCTAGTACCTCCCTACACCAGACTGCCATTTCTAGCATTTAATGCCTCTCTCGGTCTACCTTGAATCTGAGATTCAGAAATGGATAAATGGGTGACAAAAGCGCCATTTGGCTCCTGTCCCTGCTGCAGGGCTATAGAGTCTCAGTAGGGGTTCAGGAATTCTTGCCACAATACATACACAGTGCACAGGGTACTACAGTGCTCCAAGGGTATGCTCTTGGCCTGTCCCCATTCCCAAAGCCCATGAACCACTGCACTATCTGCCTCCCTTTGCCAATATGGATTAGATATATTATTTGAGTCACTGTGACTTTCTCTGGATTTCTTCTATTGATTCGGTGTATTTCCTAAGATCTGTTTGGGAAAACTGGAGGGGAAGAGAGGGAGAGGCAACACTGCACTGCTTCTCATTTTTCCACTATTTACCTCTGCCTCAAGCCAACATTCCTATGAAAACTCTCAGGATGAGAGTACTGAAAGAGTTCATTAGCTAAGAAAGAATTCCTGAGGCATAACTAGGGGAGAAAGAACAGTGAATTCAAATTTTCATTAAACAACTTATTTTAAAACTATAGCCAATGCTGATGGAGGTTCAAAAATACACCCCTTTCTGAAGCAACAAGGAGACTCACTGGATAGAGTGCCAGCCCTGGAATCAGGAGGATCTGAGTTCAAATCTGACCTCAGACCCTTCCCAGCTGTGTGACCTTGGGCAAGTAACAACCCTATTTGCCTAGCCCATGCTATTCTGTCTTAAAGTTGTTGCTAAGATAAAAAGGGTTTAAAAAAAATACACCCCTTTCTACAGAAAAATATATACTCCTGTGACTAGGCCTGGCACTGGCACTAACTAGCTGTGACTCTACAAGGAAGTCAATTTAGCCTCTCATTTGTAAAATGTGGATGTTGGGCTCTTCCAGCTTCAAAATTCTACGGTGATATGATTCTAAGACACACTCTCAATGGAAAAGAACTGCTAAATAAGGGAAATTCACATTAGTGGGTACTTTTTTAATACAAATAACTTTCCCAAAAGCACAACTTAGTTTCATATAGGGAATTCAAAGGATTTTTTCTTCCTCCACAAAAAAAAAAGTGTTCAAATAACAGCTGATTCTAGGAGATAATATTGGAAGATATGCCACCACATATTAGTTAAGAAGGAGGTAGGATTTGGAGGCAGCTAGGCAGCACAATGGATAGAATGCTTATCTTCCTGAATTCAAATTTGGCCTCAGACATTTACTAGCTGTGTGACCCTGGTCAAATCTCTTAAATCTATAGGCCTCAGTTTCCTCATCTGTCAAATGAGAAGGAAATGGAAAACCACTCCAGCATCTCTGCCAAGAAAACTCCAAGGAGTCAAACAAGACTGAACAACAGTAAAAACAAGTCAAATTTGAGAGAAATCCTGAGTAGGCTAGGGCAGGAGTTGGCAAACTATAATGTATGGGACAAGTTCAGCCCAACTGCCTGTTTTTTGTACAGCCCATGAACTAAGAATGGTTTTTATATTTTTTAAGGGGGAGGGGGAACTACTATTTCATGATATGCGAAAATTACATGAAATTCAAATTTCAATGCCCATAAAGTGTTAATGGAACACACCTATGCTCATTTGTTTCCATATAGTCTATGGCTGCAAAGTTGAATAGTTGTGGTAAAAACTGTAGTCCTCTCCTTGCTTTGTACTGCTGCTCAGTGCACAAAACTGTAGTGATGTTGTTATGATGCTGACACATTTTGAGTGCCATGTGTGTTGGTCACTGTATATATCTATCATGTCGACACAAGCTAAGTAGACTTGGAATGTCGTTCTTTTAAGGCATAGTATCTGGATTGTTTTGTTATCAAGTTAGAAGGCAAAACATTGTATTTATTATGAAATGACACTATAACCACACTAAAAGAATGCTATTCCCGTGACACTATCAGACTAGGCATTCATTAAAATGTTCCCAACTCAAAGAAAAGCAACAGGCCAGAAACATTAGAAAATGAGATATCTCTTCATAACAAAATTTCCTGACAAAAAAATAGAAAATGAGATTGTAACCAAAGTAAGTTTCTGAGTAGCTCATTTGTTAGCCAAGAAAAGAAAGTCATTTAAAGATGTTAAGTTAATTAAATTGTATTCAATTGCAGTAGTCATATAAACATGTCCAGAGAAATTAATTTGTTTTTAAGACTATTAGCCTTTTGGTTCAATTAAATTCATATGCCCATGGACGGATAGTAGTTATTTGACAGTATCTATCTTCAGGAAAAGATCATTTCAAAGACGATATATAACCTCAGATCAGTATCAACTGATGGAAAAAGAATTCCATTCTTCTCATTAGTAGACACATATTGAAAAAAAAAAAAAAAAAAGAAAAAAAAAAGTCAGACATTGTTAAGATTTCAAATTCTGTCAATAAAAATCTTAATGGAAATTTTTTTCTTTCTTGTTATATAAGCACCTACAAAATAGCCTCAATTTTACCTCTTGGCCATGCAAAACCTAAAATATTTACCATCTGGCCCTTTATAGAAAAAGTTTGCAAACCTTAGACTACAGGACACAAGGCTGACCTCTCTTGAGCAAGGAAGGCAGTAGTAAAACAGGAGGCCTAGGCCAAGAAACACAAGACAAGGGAAAAAAATGGCACAAAAAAGAGATATAGAAAAATGACCAGAATTTTCAGAAAGCTACAAAGTAAAAACCAATCAAAAGGGGTGGGTGAAGGCTTTCTTCATTAACCTGTATTCTAAATTTCTAAGTCCTTTACTCACCAGACTGTTGGCTACTTTGTCTGATTAGAGGAAAAGGTTAAAAACCTTCTTCCAAAAACCTCTCAGCTCCTGGTCCTGACATATCTAGCACACATAGATCACTGCTGTCTGGGATTTGTAAACTTTTTTGACCTGTCAGAATGGCAGCAGCAGCACAAGGAAAGGGATGGTGAGGCACACCACCCCCTGGTTCCCATAAAACAACCTATCAATCAAAACCAAGCCAAGTGCCTAGGAAAAAATCTGAAGGTCTGTCTTGTTTATTCCTTAAACATTCCCTTTCCCTACCTCCTTAGCTGGCAGTAAGTTTTTCAAACAATGGTATTCACTAACAACTAAGGCTAGCAGTGGCAGTTAGAAATCACACTTGATTCTTCTTATGCCCCAGGGAAAGGGAAATATTTCAGAGAGAACACACACTTTTTCATCAATATTTCCTTAAAGAAGCTCAGATTTATGGTCTATAGAAAAATGTTCTCACTCACTGACCAAGGTATAGGTATGGACGCCTTGAAAAAGCTAGGGTAGTGGTATTAGGAGGTGGGAATATTCTGAACATTGTCCAATAGTTAAAGGTGCAGATGAGGTACTTCTACCCCATACATAATCTCTCCCTCGTGCCTCTCCTAACTTAAAAAATAACAGTAGTGATTGGTCATGGTGGTATACACCTGTAATCCCTGCTACCAGAATGAGGCTGTTTGATCTCTTGAGCTCAGGAGTTTCAAAGATGCAGTGAACTACGATGATAAGCATTAATATAGGAGAAGTACCAACAATATGAAAGAGCAAAACAGCCCAGGTCAATGCTTCAGAACCAGTCAGTAGTAGGAACAGGCCCATGTGTTGCCCCTAAACTTCCAGCTTGGAGGAAAAGGTAGAGAAAGAAATACATTTTAGAAAATTTTAATTTAATAATAATAACCCTAGCAAGTCATATTGAGGTATAAATTCCTCCCCTCTATAGCTTAAATGATAAGTTTCTGGTTCACAGTATCCAATTCCCAAACCAAGTTAAGCTTTAGGGTCTGTGATAAATTTTCCCTTAAGATGCAGACACTAAACAATAACTCTAGTCCAACTATCAATAATATGGAATTAGGTCTTGATCAATGATACATGTAAAACCCAGTGGAATTGTGCATCAGCTAAGGGAGGTTAGGGGGGTTTGGGGGAGAGGGAAAGAACAGGAATATAAATATTCAAATAAATATTCAAAATAAAAACTAAAGATAAATAAACAAATAAATAAATGGTCTCCTAAGATGGGCCATGGGCTGCACAACCCCAGTTCCCAAATGGGCATACTTTATATCTTAAAGAGCTTAAGGGATGGGGTGGGAGATGGAACTTCAAAGAGATCCTCAATAATTTTTCCAGTAAGCTATCTTACCAACCAAAAAGAAAAAAAAAAAATTGCGTGTCTACTATGTGCAAAAGCACTGTGCCAGATATTGTGTCATATGGAAGTAGTTCTCTACTACCTACTTCTTGGCTTTTCTCTTATGTATTCCTCAACTTCTGACTGTTCCAGTCCTGCTTTCCTTCTTCAGTGCCAGAAATGCTCTCACTCCTTGTACGTTTGTGTTTGTCTCCATAGCAACTTCTTCGTATTTATTTAAATAATTGTTTATCTAAAAGCCAGAAAAGCTTGCGAAAAGCCATCTCCAACTTTAGACTCAGCCTGAATTAAGGAAGAGGTCACTTGCTCATCATGACGGTGCCAGACTATGATTAACTATTAGCCTCTGAAGCTCCCTTTAACAACTGCATCTTTCTTCCTGAAAATGAAGCCTAGTTTCTCTGGGTTCCAGTCCCCTACCCTGCCTTTTCCCCAAAATCTCAATTTAACCCTGTTCTCCCAAGGTCACTGAAAGGATTGGGGCTTTCAATACTGGCTGTATTAGCAAAAGCTAAATCTCTCTGGCACTAAGGCATGTCAGCTGGATGTACAGCTGCTCTCCACCCCACTCCCTGGACAGCAGCAACCCAAGTCAGCTTCTACACATTTATGGGTAGGTTACATTTGCCTCCTTCACATACACAGGGACATTAAGTCCAACTCTGAAACCAAGCAAGTATCATACAAGTGCTCATCAGAAACTCTGTCAGCAATGATCCAAATAGAAAGGAAGATGGAAGGCCTTTGCAGTACTGGGAGAACTGGTCTCTGCAACTCTTCCAGAAGTAATTTAGAACATGTGGGGCAAGAGTTTCCTGACTAACAAGATCACAGTAGGAACACAGCCAGCTACACAGAACAGACAAGTGAGTCTGAGACTGGAAAAAGGCACTTCCTCCACTTATGGAACATCCTAACAATGGACTCCTAAAGAAAAGAGCAAAACACAAGTTTGGCAGGACAAATAATGCTAGTACTCTGGGCAGAAAAGAGTGAGATGCACTGAAGCATCTACTCCCTACAAAGAGGCAGTGAAAACCTACTTCTTACCAATGCAGATGCCATTGAAAAGGGTCATCAGTCAGAGAAATATATAGTCCTACTATCAGAGAAGCCCAGATATTGGCAAGTTATATTAGTCTTTGTCTCTAGCAAAAGACAGATGCCCACTGGACTCCAGGTAATAAAGGGGCACCAATCACCATGATGTAACACATCCAGCATCTATTTACTAAACACATATGGAAATAAGCATTTCCAGCAGAAGCTAATATAATTACAGAGAAACCAATTTAACTTGCATAACTTTCAGCTGGGATCAGCTGAAAGCCCAAGGTGAACAATGCATAGAGCAAGAGAATCAAGAGGCAAAAGCAAAGTTCTGACACCCAATTAACCTTCACTTTGGGGAGAAGGAGCAGTAAACTATAAGGCCCCCAAACTCAGATCTCCTCCCTTTGAATCAGGGACTTCCTCCCAGATAAAAGGATCACCCTCTTCCAAGGACTCTAGGCTCATCTACCTGGAAGGAAAAGAAACACATCCCTTTGGAAGCTACTAAATAATGAGGAAGCTCTCACTACCAAGGAAAAAAAGCATCCAGAGTAGGACACATTTGACCACAAACCAAATTCTTTCAATACCTCGAAAAAAGCTCTTTCTGGTGCACTAATATTGTTATTCCTATTTGTGGATTCTCCCAAAACCTAACCCCTTCACACAAAACACACTGATCTGTTGTCATGGGCCTTGCTTTTACCACATAATGCTAATACTTTCTGGTCCCCATCCCAATACCTTGCTTTTGCTTTTTGCATAAGACCCATACCCTGGTCCCCACAAAACATCTGGCCTTGTTAGAGATCCAACTTTTTCCAATCTACATATACTTCTAATCCAAGGCTAACTCCCACTTTGGCCCTTTGCTGCAGCTTAAGTGCTAGGAAAAAATGAGTCTCGTTGAAGGTCTGATACCAGCTTCTAGCATCAAACACCTAAAGCTTGGCTCCAGAACATACATAAGAGAATGTTCTCAAGTTCAGCCAAAAGAAATTGTTTTTGAAAGTAATTGAGTTGAAAAAGAGAGACTTTGTTCCCAAAATGCCCATGCTATCTAAAAAAAACCATGTAGAATCCCACAACTTGGGACAAAAATCACACCATCATTAGCAGCTGCTTCAATCTTTTAATGGCCATTAATTATGAACAAATAAATAGACCTCTCATCAGGTATATACAGCATTTGACAATTAATATAAAATAGGCCACTATGTCTGGACACTTCTTACCTTTTCAGACTTGACTTTCTTCAGTGGACGGCACTCACTCTCCCCTTCCTCTGGCTCCTGCTTAACTCCCAAAGGGTTGAGTGCTGTCCCTGGCTCAATGGCTATACTCCCAAGTGGTTCTGCAGTTCCAGTATCCACCCCTGCACTTCCATCATACTGGCTGCCCCGTGCTCCCAGGGCAAGAGGCTGAAGAACCCCAGAATCCTTCTCTGAACAAGTCCCCACTCCCTCATTTCTCTCTTTCTTGTTCTTTGATGAGTTGCTCTCCTTCTCTTTCTTAGAGCTTGCCACATTTCTGGATGCCTTAGCAGCCTTCTCTGAACCCTTGGGGGCAATAGCAGTTACCAGGCCTCCTGCATTAGTACTGTCCCCTGAGCGTCCCTGAGCCTCCTTCTTACCAGATGCTCCTTCACTTGCTGTGAACAAGGAAGCCCCAGGGGCAGGTTTTCCACTGTCCTTGCCACTCTTACTCCTTTTGGATTTTGATTTGCCTTCCTTCCCTTGTGGTCCTGGCACCGGGGTCACAAACTTGATGTTGTCCGGCAATGTGGCCACAGCATTAGGGGCTGGTAGCCCCACCTCTTTTGAACCCGACATCTCCAGTTTCTGCTGGTCCTTCTCCAGGTCAGCGTCCAGATCAATAATGAGATTCCCTACTCCAATGTCCCACTCATCCCCACTGTCGTACGTTTCAACTGGGTTTGCATCTACTCCTTTCCCTCCGGAGGCTCCACTGCTCAAGGACATCTTAGAGTCAACGTCCCACCTCGAGATTCAAGCCTCTTCCTTGCCCCCAGCTTTCAGATTTTCAGCTGTAGCTATTTTCTCAGACCTGTAACAATCTTCAGCATATGCCCAGTGGACAACATCATTGCTAGAAGGGAGAAAACAAAAAAAGTTGTTTAAAAAAAAAAAACACAAATGAAAGTTGGTGCAAGTCTCCACATAGGGGGAAAAAAGACTCTTTGTAAGGGGGCACTTTAGATATCAAGAGAGAAAAGACAAACAATTTAACTTTGTATTTCTGACCCAAGTTATACTAAAAGCCCCAGAAAGAAACAAAGCACATATCATCTTCCCCAGGGAAGGGACAGCATTTTCAACTCCCTAATTTGATTCTGTAATAAATCTAACATTCCATGTCCTTTAGCATTAGTTGCCTCCATCCCTTGATAGTCTCAATACTACTATCACTGCCAGCTGGCAATCCTCCCTCAATCAATACAGGTCTCGGCGGGTCACAGCTCATGCAGCCATCAAGACATTACTCTCACTCTCCTGTTCTCACTGCCTCATGGCTCAATTCTTTCCACCCTCTATAACATAATCCATATTCTTCTCCTTTGGCATTTACATCACCGGCACCTAGCACAATGTCTAATACACAGTAGGTGCTTAATAGATACCTGCTGATTGACTGCTTTGGCTACCTAATTAAATTAAATGTTTTCAGGTTCTTCCACTAGAAGAGCAAGTTTCAAGCTACAAATGCTAGAAAATTCCCCATGACTCTCCTGAAGCAAAAACGAACAAATCTTGCACATGACTGACATCAGAAAGAAAAAAACTCAACTAGAAAAAAAAAAAACCTGATGACCAACGGCACCGCCTGGCAAACTTCAAGAAATATACCCTACCAGAGGATTCAGCCAATCAAACTCAATTAACAGGAATTTAAATCAGTACTGCCCTTCCTTAATTCCTCTTGCCCCAATCCCATGTTCTACACTGAGATCTTCTCTGAGACAAGAAACACTGTCATCAGACAATAAGCAAGAAAAACTGTCTCACACACATATATACCTCAACAAGAGAACTGGCAGTAAAAAATACCTCTAAAGAAGCTGGTCCTCCTGACAAGGAAGCTAAGTAGCTATTTCCAAAGTCCCAAAGTGAAAAAGGATACATATTTGAAGGCATGCCTCCGAGGACTGAAAAGTCTTAGTAGAAATGGAGGCTCTTCTGATAATGTTGAATATGGAAAAAATGTATTATGAGTAACACTTTCCAACAAAGTGACTTTTCTAACAATCAACCTCCCAATTCCAACAGGACTGACTATTTAGTAGTGATCCTAGTGGTATGCCTCCAAAAACACAAACATCATACCATAAAAATACCAAAGACTCTTTAATCAGCCTGTCAGTGGAATTCAAACTATTCCCCATCTGCTCTCTGTGATGTCCCTGGTTCTATACAGCTAATAATCAATTCTCTGACAGGTCATTAAGGAGATTTTTAACCCCAGGAGGTGTGGTAACATGCAAGCTGGAAATGAAAAGGACTAACCTCTTTTATCAATGGCAGAGAAAGTGCAAAATCAGGAGAACCAATGCTCTACAAAAAATCCTTAAGTCACTTTAAGCTTTTCAAATGCCATTGTGCAGATTTTCCTCCTTTCCTTATTCGCCTTGCCACCGACTAACCATAATCCACTTTCTGTCTTGGAATGAGCACAACAGCCCAGTGATCTAAGCCACAAAACCACCAGCTGAGTCTACCTGATTCTGTGAAGTCCTTTCCCTGCTATGCTTTGCCAACTATTACCCTTTATGCTTTGTTCCTACAGCTGAGATCACTGAAAAGCTGTTCCCTGCCTAGATGTGCCTATGGGGAGTAAAAGAGATGTACAGTGATCACTCTACTCTCCCTTCTCCACACCCCAAAGCACACAGTCACTCTGGTCTATATGAAGTGATCTATCACAACACCAAAAGCTGGAAACTGATAGCCTATCAGTTTTTATTCAGAGAGCACTCTCTCTCTGAAGGTGAGTTTGTTTGCCCAAATAGCTCACATTTTGAAATCACTGCTACCAGTACACTCGTGAGTCCCTTATATCTCCACAATGTGTTTTCCCAGATGATGCCATGGAACATGCCAACATCAATCTTAGAAGGTATACATCCCATGACCAAGGCTTCCTAGTGAATGTTCCAACTGAGAAATTTTCCATTTACTCATTCCACATATGCCCAGAAAGTAGAAATAGCAAATAACACATCTGAAAATGAATAATTTCATTTCTGAAAGAAAGTTCCTTTTCTTCCAACAGATCTTTACCTTTCCTCCTAATAATAAGTCAAGTAGGTCACTTAACCTCTCAGATTCAACTTCTTCATCTATGAAATAAGGATAGGAATTACTTGCACTTTGTATATCAAAAGAAAAGTGTGAAGAAAAGCATTTTGTAATCTATAAAGTACAAAACAAATGAGATATTTTTATGCCAGAAAGGCTTGAAGGTTAACCTTTTGTATGACACAAAGCCCTTTAAAAAAGGGACACCTCAAAAATAAAAAATAAAATAACAAAGGGGATACCTCCATCTCAGAATAGTGTTCTAAATGTATTCAATACAATGAATTACAAATCATGCCAATTATGGTGAAACCCAATTGTAAAAATTAATAAAAACAAATTCAGACTCCTTGACATTTGGGGATCCATGGCTCTGATGTTAAGTAAGCTCTGGCTGAAAGGTGTCTCACTCTTTGTTAACCCAGACACTAAGGTGTCTATGTAACTAGAGAGTAAATCGCAAACCCTAGGTTTGTTTCATCATCTGCAAAATGAAGGTAACAGTCATGCCATCTGTTACACAGGTATAAAGGAACCATTGGTCAGCCTCACACAAGGATATGAGGAAAAAAGTTACAAATCACAAAAAAAATTCTATAAATGTGATCAATTCTTATTCTTGAGGAAATTCAGAAAGAGGTTCTTTGTACTTGGTCTCTACTAAGAATTATCTAGTAGAAAAACCCTATGTCTCCATCCTATTGCTTGAGCTATGAATAGTTAGCTGGTTAGCATTTGCATAGCACTCCAAGGTTTATAAAATACTTTTACACATTATTTCATTTGACAGAAACCAGGTAAACTGGAAGGAGAAATCATTATTAATTATTTAGATACTGTACAGAACATAGCACCCCACTCCTCCCAGGATCTTATAGTTTATACTCTTTTCTAGGGAAGCAAAATGGCATCCTAGCAGATATGGCACTGGTCTAGACACCAGATGGACAAATTAGTATATAGTCCCCATTAAACCATTGGTGATCAGTAAGGCCTTAAGCAAATTATTTCAATGTGTCCCAACTTCTTTAAGAGTTTTAGGACTTTAGTTTCTTCATAAAACTGCCTACCCTTTCTACTACATGGAATTATTATAAAGGAAAAATGAGATTGCGCAGTTAAGTATGATAAAACAATATAAATGTTAAGTCATGTTATTATTCTCACAAAACTCTTATTCTAAAAGTGAGTCTTGTGAGATAACACAGACTGTGATTACAATCCTTGCTTCTGAGCACATTAATTTTTCCAAAGGAAAAAGAGATGCTCTTTGTTGAATTGATCCTACAAAGCAAATATTCAACAAGCTTGAGTTCTGCCAAAGAAAACTCCTCTCAAACTCTGCTATCTTCCAAGTGAATTTCATCATCTCTTCATTTTAAAGTTACTCTTAACCTCAAGGTGTAGGCCTAGTTGAGTTCAAATCATTTGGGACTTATATGTAAGGGAGAGAACCACCAAAGCTGGAGTTTTTTGAATCCTTAAAATCTGTCTTCTGAGTTTCTCAAGAACTTGGAAGGAAGGGGAATACTGTCCCAAGTGAAAGCAAATCCTTTGTAAACTATGTTTCTTCTTTAGGACTTGATAACCCCATAAACTGCCAAAGAACCACCGGAATATAACAGTCTTCTGCTCAACTTAAATGCTATTCTAAAACCATGTTTACTTATTGAACTTCAGCTGAGTCAACTTGGGAAAGTAAAAGGGAGTACCAACTCTCAAATTGGATCTGGACTTTTGTAGCCTTGGGCAAATGTGTTATGGTCCCAGGTCTTCAGTTTCCTCATAGTAAAGCGAAGAGAACTGGACTAGCTAGCTTTTGAGGTCCCTCCAGGCTCTAAATCAATGATCTTTTTGATCCTATGAATTGGTGACTGGCATAATAAGGAAGCCATTCTTTGTGACTTTAAGCTACACAGTTGGAAGAACAGGCATTTCCCTCACTACAGATCACACTTCAGCAGACCTCCCCAACTGAAGAAATTTCCACAGGCAAGGCCATCAAGAAACAATCAACTTCCCAATAGGTCCCTCCCTTAATTAGTTTCATTAATTACTGTAACAAAAGGAACTGAATCAACTCAACTACCACAGCTAACAGCTTAGTCCCAACAAAGGGAGAAGAGATAAAAAGCACATACCCATTTAAAAGAACAGCCACAGTTCAGCTTTCTTACATTTGAAAGGCCTCATCCATTTGTATCATTTAAGGACAAGGTGATAAAAAAAAATGGCTACCACAAGTCACAGTGTGTGTCAAACTCCCTTCAATGCACATGCAGAGTTAAGTGGTCTACAAATTCTATCCCTCTCCAAAGAAAAAAGGACTATGAGGCCTGACCTGTTTCAAGTAACAAACTGCTAACACTGGGGAGAGTGGAGGGAGAAAAGCAGTTTTGCAACAGTTGAACCTCCTCCTCCAGATCACACCCTCTAACCATAGGGATTCTATCCTGGACTTTCTTCTCTTCTCCTTCAATACTACCTCGTTTGGTAATTACCATCTTTATGCTTTTAATTCTCAAATCTGCCTTTCCCACCCTAATCTCTCTGCTGATCTCCAAACTCACATCTCCAAGTGCCTTTCAGACATCTTGAACTAGAAGTCCAGTAGACACCTAAAACTCATTATTTCCAAAATGAAGTTTATTCTCTTTCCCCCTAAACACTCCCTTCCCCACTTCCTCTATTACTGTAGAGGGGAACACTATCCTCTCCCAGTTCTTCAAGCTCATAATTTAGGAGTCGTCCTGGATTCACTATTCCCCCATCTCATATTCAACTAGCTGCAGAGGACTGTTGGTTTCACCTTTGCAACATTTCTCAAAAACACCCCCTTCCTCTTATCACACACTGCCATCACTCTAGTACAGGATCTCAGCACCTCCCACTTGGATTACTGTAATAGCCTGATGGTGGGTAGCCTGCCTCAAGTCACTCCCCACTCCAATCCATCCTCCATTCAGCCACTAAAGTGATACAATATTCCTAAACTGCAGGTCCAATCACCTCCCATCCCCCACAATAAACTCCAAAGGCTTCCTATTACCTCCAGAAACAAATATAGAATGCTCTGTTTGACATTCACAAGCCTTCTTGACTAGCCTCCTCTTACATACATACATACAACTTTTCCAGTCTAACACCTTACTCTCTGGTATGTACTCTTTGACCCAGTAACACTGGCCTCCTGGCTGTTCCACAAACAAAAAACTCCATCTCTTAGCTCTGGGTAATCTCTCTGGCTATCCTCCACATCTGGAACACTCTCCCTTCTCCACTCCACCTACTAACTTTCCTGGCTTCCTTTTACATCCCAACTAAAATCCTACCTTCTACAGGAAGTTTTCCCCAATCCCTTTTAATTCCAGTATCTTCCCTCAGATAATTATTTCCTATTTGTCCCGTATATATAGTTTACATGTTGTCTCTCCATTAGACTATAAAGTCCTTGAGTGCAGGACTATCTTTGGGTCTTTTTTCTAAATCTACAAAGTAGCCCCTAAATAAATGCTGATGGATAAGGTTCCAGGAATAAGAAAATTATGTTCAATCCAGCCTCTAAAGATCTAATCATCACATTGTCCCAAGGTGGTCTTTTGCCTTTTTGTATATCCAGCAGTTTAGCCCAGCGCCTGGCACAGGATACTTAATAGATGGCTTGATTGATTAAAAAACATGTTTTTAATTAAAAAACATAAAAACAACCATTACTAAGGCTTATCTACAAGTGGACCAAGAAGCAAAAGACAAATTCCATCTAGGATGAGCAGCCAAAAAAGTTTTTCGAAAACATAAGTCCAACCATGCCAGTCCTACTCAAAATGTAGCAGGATCTCAGTTCCTTTGGAATATAAATAAATAACAGTATTTGTCATTTAAAGCCTTTCACTTACTGTCCTCTATTACCTTGCCATTCTTTTACACTTAACTCCCCTCAGTGAATGCTACAAGCCTGCTAGTGATTAGCCAGAGATTTGCTGTTCCTCACACTCCATTTCCTGACTCAAAGCTTTTTTTCATTGGCTGATCCTCACCCCCTGGTTATCTCCCTTATCACCTCTTAGTTCCCCTGGCTTCAACACTGCTCAATTCCCACCTTCTGTAGAAGACCTTTTCTGGTCCCCTTAGCTGATCATTCCTTTCCTCTAAGAGTTCCTTGTCATCTATTCATACATCTTGTATATTGATGCTTGTCTGTATGCTGTCTCCCACATAAGAATGTAAGTTTGCTGACTTAGTTGTGGGAGGTTTTTTGTTTGTTTGGGGGGAGGAGTGGGCAGTGTTGGCCTTTTTTTCTATCTTGGTCCTTCATATAATGCCTAACATATTTCAGAATGCTTGTTGACTGAACTAGACTGTGAGGAGTTTTAAATATCAAGCTGAGGACTCTGTATTTCATCCTAGAAGCAAAAGGGAGCCATGTCAGATTTTTAAGCAAGAGTGATTTGAACACACTTACCCACTTATAAAGTATATGATATACTACTAGAAAATAAAATTCAGGGGCAGTTAGAAGGTTCAGTGGACAAGAGAGCCAGATCTGGACATGGAAAGTCCTAGGCTCAAATCTACTCTCAAAAACTTTCTAGCTATGTTACCTTGGGCAAGTCACTTAACCCCAATTGCTTAGACCTTAGGGCTCTTCCGCCTTAGAACTGATACTTAGTTTCGATTTTAAAACAGAAGGTAAGGGTTTTTTTAAAAATGGAGCTCATATGCTTGGACTACACCTCTGACACAGTGATTGTGTTCCTCATCTTTGTTGTTGGTTAAGTTGTTTTTTCTGTCACATCCAACTCCTGATAAACCCATGTGGAATTTTCTTGGAGTGGTCTGCCATTTCCTTCAAAAACACATTCTACTGGGGGCAGCTGGGTAGCTCAGTGGATTGAGAGCCAGGCCTGGAGACCAAATCTGGTCTCAGATACTTCCCAGCTGTGTGACCCTGGGCAAGTCACTTGACCCCCATTGCCCTTACCACTCTTCTGCCTGGGAGCCAATACACAGTATTGACTCCAAGACAGAAGGTAAGGGCCTCATAAATGAATGAATGAATGAGCAAACAGACAAGCAACCAACCAACTAAACAAATAAATAAATGAAAAACAAACATTCTACAGATGAAAAACTGAAGCAGTGACTTGTCCAGAGTCACATTGCTAGTAAAATATCTAAGGTCAGATTTGAACTCACAAACTTGAATCTTCCTGACTCCAGGCCCAATAGTTTATCCACTGATCCATCTAGATGTCCCTTCCTTGTGGATACCTAAAATTTATTTTCTTTCAACTTCAAGGGTTACATATCCCACTTTTAATATTTAGTGATATCACCTACATACCTCATGATTTTCGGGAATCTAATCTTATTTCTTCTTCTTACTCCTAAACTAAAAAAAAAATTTTTTTTCCTCAAAAAGTTGTCCCTCAATCCAACTGATCTTTAGTTCCTTTGTCTGGCACTCATTCACAACTGCACATGGTGCTCCATAAGTTGATGAACCATGGTTTTGTACAAAGATAGTCTATTCTCTTTTTTGTTTCCTTCTGATACCTTTCCTAAAAATAACAAACATCTTGACAACAGAACTTTTAACAGACTTCTAGGTACAGTTTATAATTCCTGGAAACTCCTTTCTAAATTTTAACTGTTAGCTAATGCTCATCAGCCTATGACTAGTTTGAATTTTGCCCTCCCCCCACCAAGATGCATCACTCACCCACAATGAAATGCATACACCACTTTTCTTCCTACTCATAGAGCCTCTCAAAACTCTCCTTTAGTGAATTCTCAATAGCTTTGACATTTCACTCCCTAGCAAACTAAAATTTTGAGCTGGAAAGCGTCTCCAAGATCATCTAATTCAATCCCCTCATTTTATAAATTATTTGTCCCAAGCCATACAAACAGTAAACTAATCTAAGATTTAAAAGCAGGTCCCTCTCACTCCAAAATATAACCATGTTGCCTTCACAAACTGAATGTCTAGAGTTTTTTGGGTTTTTTTGCAAATCACTTTAAAAAGCACTATATAAGACCATTTAAAAGAGTCCATTGACTCTCAGCAATGCAAATGCTGAAGACTTACAAGGGGGATTGCTGTCCACCTCCAGAGAAAAAACTTTAGTCTTTCTAGAAAGAAAGGAATTGTCTTTCACATCAGTGTATTTACTGTTTTATTCTGGGGTTTTGGTTATATATTAGTTTGCTCTCACAACAATGACCAATACGAAAGTGTTTTGCATGACAATAAAAATAAAATAGCCCATTGATCATCTTGGGTTAATCCTGGCTTTCCAGCAGTCTTCTACAAAATGCCCTTTAAATCTCTGATTCTCTGATCCTTGCTATTTTTGTCAACTTGAGCTTTGTTTCCTAACTATAACATAACATTTGCCCACAACATAGAGAAAACGAAATTGCCTACTACAATCAAATATGGTATACTGAAAAGAGCCCTAGATATTCCTTTATACTAGATTCTTCATGGGCAATTTCCATTTCTATCTTTTTTAAAAATACATGTATGTATATACATAAAATGCCACTTCCATTAAAAAATAAGCTCCTTGCAGGCAGATTGCCTCACTTTTTTTCTCCTATTTTAGCACAATGCCCTATACCAGTGATGGGCAAACTTTTTTAAAGAGAGGGACAAAGGAAAGGAAATGCTCATCTGTCAGTCTGTTTCTAAGGCGACTCTTTCGAAGTTTCATTGTATTGTATCCTACTCATTGTATTTGCCAGATTAGGATTAATTTCATTATTTCATAATTTCATTTCAGGGGTCTGCATCTGGCCCTCGGGCCATAGTTTGCCCATCATTGCCCTATACACATAATAAGCACAAAGTAATGCTTTTTTACTGATTAACCAGGCATGTAATACTTAATGTTTCTTGACTTATTAAGAATTGAAGGATATAGCCTAGGCTTCACCACTTACAAGTATGATATTGGATAAATCAAAAAACTCATGGATTTAGAACTGGAAGAGACCTTAAAGATCATTTTGTCCAACATCTATTTTACAAATGAGAAAACTGGAGCCCAGAAAGGGCTACTTGCCAAAGATCTCAAAATGACAGAATAGTTGAGCTGTAAAATTTGAATGTCTCTAACCCGGTATCCATTGTTCTTTCAACAATGAAACATTATAGTGATTGAAGTTCAATGGGTGCTGGAGGCTTCTCTGAGCCTTAGTTAATCTCATTTGTGCAGTCTCTTCCTGCTCCAAAAATCTACCCATCGATTTGCATGAAACCTAGTCAAAAAGCATATAAATTCTAAATAATGTCAATTCAAATATTTTTTTTTAAGAATCTGTGGTAGTGGGGCAGCTAGGTGAATAAAGTGAATAAAGTCCTAGGCCTGGAGACAAAAGGTCCTAGGTTCAAATCTGGCCTCAGCCATTTCCTACCTGTGTGACTCTATGCAAGTAATTTAACCCTTATTGTCCAGCCCTTACACAACTCTTCTGTAAGGTAAGGGTTTCTTTAAAAAAAAAAAAAAAATCTATGTTCAACCAAAAGGCCTTAAAAACTATTCACTTTGACCCAGAAATACCCCTACTGGGACTGTATCCCAGAGATCAGAACTAGGGGAAAAGAACCTACTTATACAAAAAATATTTTTAGCAGTTTTTTTTTTTAATTTTAAACCCTTAACTTCTGTGTATTGACTTATAGGTGGAAGATTGGTAAGGGTAGGCAATGGGGGTCAAGTGACTTGCCCAGGGTCACACAGCTGGGAAGTGGCTGAGGCCGGATTTGAACCTAGGACCTCCTGTCTCTAGGCCTGGCTCTCAATCCACTGAGCTATCCAGCTGCCCCCTTTAGCAGCTCTTTTTGTAGTGGCAAAGAATTGGAAACTGAAGTGTCCATCAATTGGGAAATGGCTGAACAAGATTGTGGTACATAGTTGCAATGGAATACTATTGCACCATTAAGAAAGGAACAGGATGAGTTCAGAAAAACCTGAAAGATGTGAAATGAGCAGAACCTAAACAGCATATGCAGTAACAGAAATATTTTAAGATTATCAACTGTGAAGAACTAAACTATTACCAGGAAAACAAGGTCTCAAGATAACCTCAAGGAACTAGTGATTAAAAAAAAAAAAAAAAAAAACACTATCTACAGCCAAAGAAGGAATTGTTGGAATGTGATTATAGATCAAAGCATGTTATCCTTCACTTTATTTCCTTAGTGAGCTTTTTATTTATATATGTGATATCTTCTGTTGTAGCATGGGAACTATGGAAATATGTATAGCATGAAAGCACTGGTATAATCTATAACAGACTATTTACCACTTGGGGAAGGAGAGAATGTGAATCGAAAAATGTGAGAAAACATTTGTCAAAAAATTGTTTCTTCATGTAATTTCTTTTAAAAGGGAAAAATAAAAAAAAAAAAAATCTATGGGCATGGTTTCCAAGCTGTGTGACCTTGGGCAGGTAAATCACATAATCCCAACTGCCTAGCCCTTGCAGCTCTTTTGTCTTAGAATTGATTCTAAGACAGAGGATAAGGGTTTTTTAAAAATCTATGGTTTTATCACTGGGAGAGATTTATCCCTGCCCTGATGGATTGGTTCCCTTTTATTCATTTGCTAGATGGAAACAAATCTCCTAGAAACCTTGTTTCTTGTGTCTTTTCCCATAACAAGGTTATGTTTGCTTAAGTGAGGAGCACATGGAATGGTGTCCCATCTTTTAGAATTCATTTCATATAAGAGAAATTTAGAATAAGTCAATGTGATATAATGGCTATGATCCCAGCCTTGAAGTCAGGAATACCTAGATTGAAATCCTGCCGCAAGAAGTTACTGAGTCATCCTAGGCAAGCAATATTTTAGGGGGGGAAAAATCTCTGCACCTCAGTTTCCTCATCTAGAAAGTAAGAGGGTCAGACATGAGAGCTTCTAAAATTCCTTCAAGTTCTAAATTTATGATTCTATTATTCCTTTATTTTGCCTAGTATGGGAATGAAAGTCAACAGTCTATAGTCCTCATAGCCCCTCCCTGATAAAGTAGGCTAAGGCTGGGTGGTGAAGGGTTTTAAAAGGCCAACAGCAGGACACAGTATGATAGCCTGGGAGTCAAGAAGCCCTTTTCAACATGTAAAATATATACAGGATAATGCTCATATACATTTCTACAGGCAGGTACTACATACTTTACAGGGTAAATTTTTATTTGCCTCAAATGAGATAATGCATGTAAAGTGTTCTGCAAATCTCAAAGTGCTATATAAATGTCAGCTATTATTCACTGCAGTCTATGGAGAGCAGAAATGGAAATTAGAAAGAATTATAAAATGTGATGAGAAGGGAAGATTAAGTTGTTGTTCAGTCATTTTCAGTCACATCCAACTCTTTGTGACCCCATTTTAGATTAAGACCCAATACTAAAATGCAGGGATATTACCTAGGGATTCTTTTCCAGTGAACTGGTATAACCCAGGAAGCATGATCATTATAAGCTAGGAAATGATCAGTCCAAAATAACTACATTACCTTTTTTTGATAGTGCTTCTGAGCTGACATATAAGGGGGAATGCTACAGACATAGCGGATCACAATTATTAGCAAGGTATCTGACAAAGTTTCTCATTAAAACTTTTTGGACAAGAGAAACATGGGTTGGGTGACAGGACATTTGGGAAAGTCTCAGTTGAAATGTATTCCCAAAGGAAGTTGAGCAATCCTTTCAGTGTCATCAATAGACATGAGTCTGTTATTACAGGTCCATGTCTCTGCACTGTATCACCTCAATGAAAAGTTTTAACAGGGACTTAGATGAAAGCACAGATCCTTGAAATGTACACTTCAAATTCTTTCTTGGTCCAGATAATTTCTACATTTCTAAACCACATTTTACAAGTTTCTGTGACTTTTGGAAAAATGTCTTTTCCTTTCCATAAATTGTTATTATGTCAATTAGCAATTGATAAAATATAGGTTCCCCCTACACAGCATCCAATCTTTTCTGATTCTTGAATCACATTTTAATGTCTTTTATCCAAGACACAATTTTTTTAATAGGGTAATACTTTAACTCTTCCAATTTTCTTTCCAAATAATGGGAATATTTGTATATAGTTCACCTTTTTCTAACTGTGATGTTTTTAAAGTTTCCCTTTCCCAAAAGAATATTGATCTTAATCATTTTTTTCAATCACTATTTAGTCACAGTAGTTCATTCATTGACACTTCTTATTCAACTGTTTGGACAAAGTCTAGACCTTTCTTTGTGGATTCCAAAGCCATCTGCCCTAGGAAGTAATTGTCAAAATCAAAACACCTACCCCAACACCAATTTCCTCCTAACAAAACATACCACAAACCTATTCATGGACTATATTATTCCTACCCTGACAGGTCTTTTATAGCTTCCTCTATATCTTATTTAACACTTTCAGAATTTAGGCTGACTCAAAGTGGTCAGTTTGGTCACATTCTTGTTAAAGTATGTTCCTATCCAAAGGGATTCAACAGCACTTCCTCTGTACAAGAAGATGGAGAAGTTAATATGGAATAAGATAATTGCTAATAAATCCAATGACAAACATTTTCTAAATAAATCAAATACTTATTATTTGAATAAAGGCATTAGCTAGATCTTAAATCTAAGTTCAAATTCAAATAGCATTGTATAGGAAGAAATAGTTGTCACCACTCAGTTAAATGTGGCAACTATCACACTACAAGTGGACAATGCTTATGATCAGCAGCCATACCCTGAAACAATATTCAAGAACTATTTATTATGCAATTTCTACATGAAAGCATTGTGCTAGATACTACAGAGAAAATAAAAATTAACAAGATATAATCCTTGCCCTCAAAAATTTTATGGTCTAATAAGAATAATATGACATACATATATAACAAAAATAAATCACAGTGACTAGGAATGGTTAAAAATATATAGTAAATTTTAAAAAATCAAATGAAGACGTATATAAAACACCTCAAAAACCAGAGAGTGCTATATAAATGTGTGCTACTATTATCATCATTTATCATGGAACTCAAATCAAAGGAACATCAATTCCAAGACCAAGAAGGGCTTTTAGAGAGTGGAGATGGGAAAGAATAGGAATACAGCTTCAGAAAAGGTACAAAAAGTATAAGAGCTGAGCTCGAGGAACAAAAAATCGTCTAGTTTATTTGGAGCTAGGTGGCTGATTGTAGATAGTACATAGTAGACAGTACAATAGAAGTTTGAGAGCCAGGCCTAGAGAAGGGAGGTCCTGGGTTCAAATGTGACCTCAGACACTTCCTAGTTGTATGACCCTGGGTGAGTCACTGAACCCCCATTGCCTAGCCCTTATTGCTCTTCTGCCTTGTGTAAGACCAAAAAGTAATATTCCAAATACTTCAAGTATTCTATTTTTATTAGAATGTATTAAAAATCACTTGAAGAAAAAGATAATGATAGCCTGAGCAAAGAGGAGCCAACCACTCCACCCCCCAAGGAGGAGAGGACAAGAAGAGGAAAGTGAAGGCAGGGTTACACATAACTTTATCAATACAGCATAAGGACTCAACCTGGGGACAAAGGAGGAAAGGCATGCTGGGTAATGTAGTTCAAAGGTACAAGATTCCAGTTACACTTGGAACCAATACATAGTATTGATTCCAAGATGGAAGGTAAAGGATTACCAAAAAAAATGAATGAGATGAAGCACAAAACAGATGGACATGGAAGTCTAGGTTTAAGTGCCATCTTCAAGGTTTATCAATAGTGTGTTCTTGAACAAATCACATTTCATCTTTTTGGTCTCAATTTCCTAATCTGTAAAATGGTAGTAATAATTCTTGAATTTAGTTACCTCACAGGAATGAGTAACACTTTGTAAACTTTACAGCACTTTATAAATGTGAACTATCATTATTATTTCTGAGAGGTGAGTAGCATGAAATACACCTGGGAAGATAGGTTGAAATCAGACTGGAGGGCTTTAAATGCCTGGCTAAATTTTAGACTTTACTCTTTAGGTGAGTCACTAAAATTCTTTTAGCTCAAATCCAGCCTCAGACACTTTCTATCAATGTGACCCTGGGCAAGTCCAAATCACTTAATCTCATTTACCTAGTCTTTGAGCCCTTTTGTCTGAAGAGTACTCACTAAGACAGAAGGTAAGGGTTTTTCCTAAAAAAAAAAAAAAAAAAGGCTTTTAGTGATGGAATCTCATCAAAGAGATTATGCTAGGGGGTAAAATAATCTAAAGCAGAAAGAAATGGGAAGGTAAACAGCTGGAAAGCTACAACCTTAACCCAGGAAAGAGGTAATGGGGCCTGAACTAGGGTGGCAGGGTGGAAGAGATTACAGGTTTCAGAAGTAATAAGCTGGTCAACACAGGTGATGTGATGAAAGAAAAGATGGAAAGTGACTGAGATTTCAAGACATCAAAGGGGAAAAGGGTGGTTTCATTAATTAACATAAAAAGGATGTAACAAAAGTTTTGGAAAAAAAGAATACAAGTACCCTACTGAACTAAAAATTCTTGTGGGACATCAAGTAGGAGATATATAGTAGGCATTTGGAAATATGAGAATGGAGCTCGGAGGAGAGGCTTGAACAATAAATAAAAATTGGGGAGTCATTCATGTAGAGATTGACCATAAATGAAGCTGTGGTCACCATGGAAGAGGATTGTACATATTATGAATAAATTTTATAATCTTGAAGAGGAAGGTCTATAGGTGGTGGGAAAGGAAAGCCATACTAATACTATTAATAAATGAAAAGATTGTAAGGAATTGGATGTAGTGAGAATAAACTTTTTCTCTAAAAGTTTAGCAAAAAGGAGAGATGGGGTAAGAAACTAAAGAAAGGGAGGAATTAAGACTTTTTTGTGTTTCTTTTAGTGCAGGGAAATCTTAGAGTTTCAATTCAAATCAACTAGCATTTCTTAAGTGTCAATTAGGTAAAATGCCCTATACGAACACAAAGCAAAACAGTCTCTACATTCATGGAACTAAAATTGTACTAGATATAGTATCTTGGTATTTTTGCTTGCCAGAAAGTTTGGGGTGAACTCTTTTTTGCTACATATAAGCATGACCAAGACTTTAAAAGCCTTCACTTCACCATCCCCTCAAAATATCTTTCTCTCTTCTCCATTTCATGGCCAAACATCTTTTAAAACCTGTAAACTCTCCTCTCGCTCTCAATCCCCTAAATATGGTTTTTTGATCTCATAATTCAACTAAAGTTGTTCTCTCTAGGTTAACAATAATTTCTTAACTGCCAAATGTGATGGCCTCTTCTCAGTCCTCAACTTTCCTAACTTGTCAGTAGCATTTAATACTGCCTACCATCCTCTACTGCCTAGATACTCCTCCCTGGGTTTTTCTGACATTACTCTCTCCTATTCCTCGTATTTGTACAGCTCTCAGGCTCCTTCAATGGATGATCATCCCTGTTCTGTGTGTCTCTAAACTTTTTTATTTCTTGACTTCATTAGCTCCCGTGGATTTAAAATCTCCACGTATATATCTCCCAGATTCTGTCCTAACTTCTCTTGAGCTCAAGTTCCAAAATCATCAACTGCTTATAAGGCATTCTGAATCGTACAATTATCTCAAACTCAACATGTACATAATAAAAGAACTCATCTTTCACCTCAGACCCTCCTCTCTTTTCCTTCATTACCTATTTCTGTCAAGGTCACCACCAATTTTCTCTCATTCTCCTCCTAGGCCATCAGTTGCTAAATGTTATTGTTTCTTCCTCTACAATGCCTCCCTCACTGATCTCCTTATGTCCACTCACAACCCACTTTGCCCTTCTCACCTACATTACTGCAAAAGCTTCCTAATTGGTCCCTCTGCCTCAAGTCCCTTCCCTCTTCAATCTATCTTTTACACACATGACAGTGATATTCCTTATTTGAGAAGCTCTAGATGATTCTTCCTGACTTAGGATAAAATACAAACTCTTCTGTTGGACCTTTAAGCCAACCCTCTGTACACTCTACAGATGGTCCACCTACTGTTCAAATAGTAAGGTACAACTGCTGATTCTGGAGTTAGAAGACATTGAGTTCAATTCCCAACTCTAATACTACCTATCCCATGTGAACTTGGGTGAGTCATTTAACCTCTATGAGCCTCAGTTTCCATATCTGTAAAGAATATAGTTCAACCTGCGCTCTAGGAGCAGACCTAGGGGACTCTCACTACCCAGGACCTATCTCTTCTTTTCCTCCCCACTTACCTAGTGTCTTCACATAGCTCTACTCAGAAGTAAAAAATAAAACAATTCCTAAGGAAAATGAGGAAAGGCTCTTCAGTTTTAAACTATCCCTTAAACTCCCCACAGGACTCAGGTCCTATGTTATTTTCTGTACCATATGCTATTTTTCTGGGTTAAGCCTGAATTTAACCTCTTTCTCCAACCCTTAATGGAAAAGTGTCCTCCTTTACTCACCCTCCTTTACCCACCATGGGCCTACACCAAAAACCTCTTGCCTGAAGAGTTAGATTTCTCTCCTTTAGAGTTATGTGTGCCTTTCAATAGGGAAGTTCAAGCAGCCAGGTTCTCTTACTGCAAGGGTCAGGGCAATATAAAGATGATATTGAAGCAAGTGGTGGCAGCTTGAAAAAAGAGGATGAATAGAAGAGGCTGCACAGAAGACTTCTGATAGGAGAGGTCTGCTGAAACACCACAAATAACTGGGAAGGCCTACATGCTGAATTTGTCAGAAAATTTGAGTTGTATTTATGATTCTACCTCTATCTATTTACTACAATCTCAGACATTGTTAAAGTTAAGTCTCACAAATTTCCCTCCCTCAAAAGCCAAAAGGAAGGGGCAACTACGTGGTACAGTGAATGGAGTGCCTGGCCTGGAGTCAGGAGGATCTGGATTCAAAACTGACTGAAAATTTTCTGGGCAAGTCAATTAACCCTGTTTACTTAGCCCTTGGCCTACTGTCTTAAGAGTCATTATTAAGACAGAAAGCAAGGTACCCATTTACCTTTAGGGGGAAAAAAATCCAAAAGGAATGAATCTAAGTGAAAAAGCCCACTTCAGATAGCATCCTATCACAAGAGTATTTATAAGCGACTCTGAAGACAATTTTTTTTTTAACTGAGTCCCTACCAAGTGTATGGTACTTGGAATAGCACAATAAGTAGTGCAAAGAGTACTGAGTTGGAATAAGAGGATCTGAGCTCAAATTCTGGTTCTGTCCCTTATAGGATTATAGATTGAGCTAGAGGAGAACTCAGAGGTCACATAGTGCATAGATTCTTAATTTTTTTTAGTATCATGGACCTCCCCCTTTGGTAGTCTGGTGAAAGCTTTGAATCCCTTCTCAAAAAGATGTTTTCAAATTAATAAAATTAAATACATAGGTCTGTAAAGGAAACAAATTATGTTAAAATATAGTTATTTTAAAAATTTAAAAATCAAGTTCACAGACCTGAGATTTAAGAAACCCTGATATGGTCAAATGCCCCCATTTTAACACTAAGGTGCAGAGAGCCCAAAGACACCTAAGAACTGGCAGAGCCAAGATACAAACCCAGGGCTCGTCCTATGGAGCCCCACTGCTTCTCCCCAGGGAGTAGTCATGTGATCCTAGCCAAGCTCCAGTAACTCCTTCCAAGATGGAAGTCTTCTCATGTCAAATGAAGAAGCTGGACTTAGATGACCCCTAATGTGTCTTCTAGCTCTAATCTACACCTAAGGCAAAACAGAACAAAGCCTCCAAGGCACAAACAGCTTAGCTTTCCCCCTCCCCACCAACTTGGAATAGGCCCTACCAAAAACAAACCAAAACCTTATGTCATCAATGACTTTTTTCATCCTTACAGTGCCAATAGATGACAAGAATTTACAAGAGTAACAGTTCATAACACTAGCAATTTCACTGGATCACAGAAGCAAAACTGGAATGGTTTTAAATATATATGTTATATTGTGTGACCCTGGGCAAGTCACTTGACCCCCATTGCCCACCCTTACCACTCTTCCACCTATAAGACAATACATCGAAGTACAAGGGTTAAAAAAAAACAAAAAAAAAAACCTAAATATATATGTTATACATATATACATGTATGTGATATATGTGTATATATTTTATAACACTCTTGAAGATGTAATAACTGTTAGCTTTAAAGCTGAAAATCTAAAAATCAGAATTTATTACTATCTTTCTTAAATAGATATTAAGAATAAATGAATTCGGGTATAATGTATACCAGGGGCAGCTATGTAGCACAGGGGATAGAGCATTAAGCCTGGAGCTGGGAGGACCTGGATTCAAATCTCTCCTGAGATATTTCCTAGCTGTGTGACCCTAGGCCAGTGATGGGCAAGCTTTTGAGCCTGGTGTGTCAAAATTCACCAAAACCAAGCAACTTGGGTGGTGTGTCACTTCGAGAAAAAAAACATAATTTTGCAATATTTATAGTTTAAATAGCAAAAATGTATAACTGTAATATATAACTGTATTTAACAAACAAAAATACGTAAATTAATGTAGGTAGAATTGTCATCTATAGTGCACAGAGTGTCCATACTACCCTACAGCAAATGTTCCATCCTCAGTATGCAGCCCCATACTTCTCTGTATGCAGCCACGTGTCATCAAAAATGGCTATGCGTGTCAGTGCTGACACATGTGTCATAGATTTGCCATCCCTGCCCTAGGCAAATCACCTAACTCCCATTTTGCCCTGCCCTTGCTCTTTTGTCTCAGAGTTGCTACAAAGGCATAAAGTAAGGGTGTTTGGGATTATTTTTTAAAGTATCTATATACAAAATATAAAAGTAAAGTGAAAGAGACGGCTCCCCTTTATAGGAAGCACATCTGTATTAAAATGCTAGGTTTTCTTAGCATTTGTATATGGTATAGAAACTATCAACTATCAAAGACAAACTATTAAAAAGACTTCATTTCTATGGAAGGCAGGTGGTCTCCTTAAGCAGGTTTCACTATAAACACTCAAGTTGATGTTAAGTAAAATGCAGTGAACAAGTTCTGACTAACACTACCCCCAGCCACTTCAAATAGCAGAGACTTAGGCTGGCAGAGCTCTGCAGAGTCCCCAGACTTCACCCAACCAAACAAAAAGATGGATACTGGTTGCTACACTTCATGCATATTAACTAGAGTTCTTAGCTCCAGGGCAGTTGTAGAGTCTAGCCTACGTCCTGGTTCTCTGCTAGTTTGGGCACAGAATGAAGAGAAGGAAGGAAATAAGACTAATCAAGAACTGGAAGTGTTGAGGAAGGGATGACAGAGCAGAGCAACAAGTTAGTAGAGAATAGCAAATGCAGTCCACAAGTCAAATGGAGGGAAAGCTCTCCATTAGATAGAACAGACTTCGACATCTTCATTTTTACACTGCTGAAATTAGGTACTAGGCCTTCTAAAACCACAGCTATGTGTTGGAAGTAAGCCAAAGCCCCAGAAACAAACCTGAAAGTTCACTTTTTGAGCTGGAGAGCAAGGCACACCCCTTGAATTTATATTTAAACAGAGCCATGAAAAAGCCCTTCTACCCTAAGGAATTACTCCAAAAGAGAAAAGAACAGGAACTAGGTCCATCATAGAGCTGAGTTAGGCCTTTTTCCTTTAGGCCTGTAAGAGAGAAGAAACTCAGAGAGGCCACTCATACAATACTCATAAAGCAGCTAATGCCTGGGTAGTATTAGGAAAAAGTCCTGCTCAGCTGGAAGCTGGGTTACAGAACCTCAGGGTCAGCCTCTGGTGCCTCCCAGACATGACTGACTGCAATTTTCACCCTGATTAACTTCCAGGAATGCCTGCCAGAGAAACAGCCAGGAGAAGGGAACACACACCAAAAGCTATTTCCTCCCACTGTTCCTGAACTCTTCAGTATTAACCTGAGAATACCTCTTTACCTCAACAAGGTTGAACAATGGAAGAAAGTATTGAGTGCCAGGATCCTTCAGAGACATTTCTTGTGACAGAGTGATGAACTTCTAATCTCAGGAAGGGAATGGATCACAGATGAATATCAATCCATATAAGTGCCCAACATTACCTATATTACTACTAAGTAAGTTCTTACAAACTTTTACCTTCAGTCTTAGAATCAATGCTGTGTATTGATTGTAAGGGCCAGGCAATGGGTATTAAGTAACTTGCCCAGGGTCACACAACAGCTAGGAAGTGTCTGAGGTCAGATCTGAACCCATTTGAGTTGCCTAGCTGCCCCCAGAAACTTTTTTTTTTTAAAACACTTGTACTTCGGTGTATTGTCTCATAGGTGGAAGATTGGTAAGGGTGGGCAATGGGGGTCAAGTGACTTGCCCAGGGTCACACAGCTGGGAAGTGGCTGAGGCCGGGTTTGAACCTAGGACCTCCCTCCTGTCTCTAGGCCTGACTCTCACTCCACTGAGCTACCCAGCTGCCCCTAGAAACTTTTTTTTTTTTAAGATCCCAAGCAAAACGCTGGTCCCAACAGCTTGGTCATTACTCCCTCCCCAGCCTAAAAACAAATAAAACTCCCTCCCCACTCCCAATAAACAGACCTAGTTTCAACTCTGGAAAAAGACCAATTCTGTAAACCCCAAAATCTCCCAAAGTCCCCACAGCCTACCTAACTTTTAGCTCATTCCACATAGTATAAAAATATATTAAAGTTAAATGGCACAGGGGCAGCTAGGTGGCTCAAAGAATTGAGAGTCAGGCCTAAAGACAGGAGGTACTGGATTCAAATGTGACCTCACACACTTCCTGGGTGCCTAGCCCTTATCACTCTTCTACACTGGAATCATTACACAGTACTAATTCCAAGATGGAAGATAAGGGTTTAAAAAAAAAAAAAAAGCTAAATGGCATAAGAAACCTACATAAAGAGTCCTCTACCTTTTCAAGAAACCAAATACCAACTACTGAAAAATAGGGAAGAACTGAGGCCATTTTGCCTTCTCAGGGTACTACTTCTCTTTCTTCCATATTTTCCTATTAGGCCTGTACCCTCAAAGCCCTAATTCTAAAACCAAACCAAAGGGTGACAGTGAACTTCACATCAGTCTCTAGTTTGTAGAGTTTTTCAACAATCTAGATCCGTGGTTCCCAAACTTTTTTGGCCTACCGTTTCCTTTCCAGAAAAAATATTACTTAGCCCCCTGGAAATTAATTTTTTTTCTAATTTTAATAGCAATTAATAGGAAAGATAAATGTACCTGTGGCCATCACCACTCCCCCTGGATCACTCCAGCACCCACTAGGGGGCAGTAGCGCCCACTTTGGGACTCACTGATCTAGATACATACTTCAGCATCTACACGTTAAACTTCCTTCGAGCTAGTCCTGAAGAACCACCACCACCACGGAAACCATGCTGATATCTGCCAAGAGTCTTTCATAGAGCACACTTTTACAAGCACGATTGAGAATTAACATTCCAACATCTCTTTTAACATGGAGGTACTGCCTGGGGAACTACAGGTCCCAGCATGCAATATGGTCAAACCACCTGGAACATGAAGTAGAGTTAAAAAAGGTGTGGCCTCATGTCCCCAAGGCTGCTGCAACAAGCCTAGCCCACTTTTCAATTCCCTATCTCAAACCTGCCACAGGTTTTCCACCAGTCTTTCCAAACTACTCGGATTCTTGATTCAAATCTTTCTAAAAGCCTGTAATAAATCAGGGCCTTTCTAAAACGAGCCTTTTCCTTAAATCTGAGTTTGCCCGTTGTTCTGTCTTTCCTTTCCAAATCTAGTCCTAACTAATCCAGCAGTTAACAGCAAAGCTCAATATAGCAGGTGGCAAAACAAAGCCCAATACCTCTTTTTTGTGATTCCAATATAATCAGTAATTACACAAACACAAGCATATGACACTTCAGAAGCAGATGATGAATGTTTTAAGTGAATTTTTCAATACAATGAATATACTACCACAGTACTAAATCAAACACAAGATCTTAGTACAAATGGAGGGAAAAAAAACACCACAAAATTGGCTGATATCAGAAACCCCAAGTCCCAGATTAATTTGGCATCTCCAACAAAAATCCTAATTTAGGAAATTACCAACCTGGCCATGAAACCTTGCTGGTAACTTTCCCAGAATTCCTGCGAACCTGCAAGTTCTTGTTACCCCAGACAACTCCCAACTTTACTGTGTCTTCAAGAGAGAAATTCACTAGAAGGATCTGGTATTCAATATTATTCAGTATTTTTAAGATTAAAAAGACAAAAACATTCACCAACTAAAATACTTTGGACAGACTGAAGCTATTCAAAAGAATCAATTCAAAGCAGGGTTTCCTCTAACTGGACAAAAAATGGAGGCCTGCCCAACCCAACCCCACCCCCAAAGAATCTGAAAGGGCCCCCTTGGCTCAAAGAATCCAAATCAAAGCAATTCAAAGGCTTTGGGCCTGCACACCAAAGCTAAGCTGCAAAACCTGAAGAGACCGTGGGGCAAATTCTTCCAGGTATAATTTCCTTCTCTCAAACTGGTCTTTCCATATTAATAAAAATAGGATCTTAAATAATACAAATTATTCTTCTCACATCAACTCACAACCCTTGGTTGAGTTTTTTTTGCCTATTCTAATTTGTGATTTCAGCAATGCAGGAGACTCTTGTTGTGGAAAGTCCATCCCCTGGCATCAGCAACTCCTTCAATGTCTTCAAAGAGTTGTCTACTGACAAAAGTTAAAGGATTTGCCCACAGTCACTCCACAAGTTAATGTCCAAAGCAGGACACAACACAGCTTTTTCTGACTCCAAAGCCAGCTCTCTAGTCACTATACCACCTGCCTCTTATGAGACAGTATTAAGTTTTATTATCCCCATTTTACAGGAAAGGAAACTGAATTTCAGAGAGTTAACAATGAAACAGCTATTAGATATCAGCATAAAGATTTGAATAGCCCAGGTGTTGCTAATTTCAGTGCTCTTTCTATTTCATCATCATGCAATGTGAGCTCTGGTTACCTTTGCTACGTCGCTGGGGGTTTAAGCTAGAGTACTAGACGAAGTGTCAGAGAAAAACATCTCTATGAATATACTTAATAAATCATTGCATCATAATTCATCTAGAATGAAGAAACCAATATTAAGACAAATACAAAAGGTGATACCCTGTGGCAAAAGCAGTCATAAGGTTCTCCAACAGTTTTAGCAGTAAAGTTCAAGGAAGTTTTGCTTTATGCCTTTCACCCTGACATCTGCTCCCCACGAATGTCTAGTTCTTCATTCAAGCTTTAAATGATATAATCTTAAGACTAGAATAAATCTCAGAGATCTAGTCCAGTTCCCTCCTGGATAAGGAAACTGAGGCCCAGGTAAGTTAACTGATTTGTCAGAGTTCCTATAGGAGAAGGATATAACTGAACCATGGAAAAAAAAAATTTTTTTCATCCAGAGATATGAACAAAGGGAAGGGACGGGAAAGACCCCCAACCAAAGAGAGAAAAGCAGCATTTGTTCCTACAAGGATTTCTTAAGAACTTCCTACATTTTCCAGTTCTTTTTATTACCTACCACATGCTACACTGTGCTTAGCACAAGAGAGTAAGCATGAAAGTCTTACAGAGGAACATAACTTTGGCAAAAATAACCCACACAGAAACTTCCAAAGATCAAGATGGACAAAAGTAAAGAGGATTGTTTGGAGTATTCAATTTGGAATAAGAAGCAAAACTCAAGAGCAAAATGCCTGCCAGACCTAGTGACCAGAAGAAAGACCAATGGTAAGAAAGCAATTTCAAAATCTGCCTCATAGCAGACTGCTCTCACTAACAAAGAAGAGGAAAAAAAACCTAACAGAAAAAAGAGAAAAGCTCCTGAGCTCACCCTGAGTGATGGACTAAATATGACCTAATAGGTATTTGCCATCTCTAATTTCTAGGACCCTGATCTATGTACAAACAGCAAGAGAGCCATGAAAAATCAGCCCTGTTGGATCTGGAGGTCTGCCTTGACAAGATATAAAGCTCATTCATAGATCTGACTGTGCTCATGAGACTGCAGTTCAACTCCTGCTGCTTGAGAGAAGGAGGGGGAAGACAGAAAAGGGTGAGAGGGAAGGAGGTGGAGGATCTGGGTTGTGACTATAATAGCTACAGTAATTAGTGTTTCCAAGCTGCTAGTAGAGTCCTCAGAACAGAGAACTAGGATGGGAGATGGGGGAAGGGAGAGAAAAGCATGAGGAAGCAAACTACTAAGAATTATAGAAAAGGATATGGTGGCTCTAGGCAATGGCTTAGTATCAATGAGAAGAAAAACAAAACTGGAGTTGCTTTATCTAGGGAATACAAGGAGCTTAGTCTCTCCCAGCAGTGAGTGCCATACACTGGTTCCCACCAGGCTCCCATTTAGAATAATCCAGCAGACCAGCAGAGCCTGGGCAGACAGCACAGTACCAAAGCCCCAGGCTGCCCTGTCAATGACCCCAGTAGCAACCCATGGGGCCTGGCCCCAGAGAAAAGGGGGGTGGGGGTGTCACAGACTTGGCTGGCTGATCTGTCTTTCCCTCAAAATCTCTCTCTCTCTCACATTAGGACTGACAAACTGACTAAGGCCTTGACTCTATAATCAGCATGTGTGAAGGGGTCCGGAGGAGGAATTTGGTAAGTCCAATAGAGGGCCAGATGTTTCCACCCAATTAACCCTTTCTGTATTTCCTCCATCAACAAACAGGCTATCCTGAGTTTCTCCTCTAGAAGACTAAAACAAAAAAAGAACACCAAACACAACTAGTTATAGCAACTCTGCTATCAATATACCCTTTGGCACTTACAATGCATACCTGGGAAGCTTTAAACACTTTATTAATTGCATTAATAAAAATGATGATGCACAAGAAAAATCTGGTGACTCTTCAAATAGGGAGAAAACTTCCCAAAAAGGATTAGAAAATAAAAGTTCTTTTTTTAAAGTAAATATTTAATAAAGACATCTCTTTCAGATCATTCAGCCCTCCAATGATTGTTTGACTTTACCAAGCAGTCCTAAGCAAAGGGCAAAGGGCAAAGTGTTACAAAGCTGATATTTCAGAAAGACTAGAAAACAAACAGTGCCCAAAAACTCAAGAGCCACAACCATCATGAAGATCCTATGTTTAGAGGTGGAAGGCACCTCAAAAGCCTTCCATTCCAGTTCCCTCATTTTTTAAGAGAATTCAGAATCAAGTAGGTCAGGTTAAGTGACATCTTACAATTGAATGACATTCAATGACCAGAAACATGCATTTTTAAAATGCCTCAGACAGGGGCAGCTAGATGACTCAGTGGATAGAGTCAGGCCTGGAGAAAGGAGGTGCTGGGTTCAAATGTGGCCTCAGACACTTCCTAGCTGTGTGACTCTGAGCAAGTCACTTAACCCCAATGGCCTAGCCCTTGCCACTCTTCTGTCTTAGAACTTAGTATTGGTTCCAAGTCAGAAGATAAGGGTTTAAAATTTAAAAAAAAAATTTAATGCCTCAGAGAAAGCATTTAGTATAGGATAGGGCTACTACCAAAAAAATAAAAAATTAGCCCCTCTACAACAAGGAAAAACTTTTTGGTTGCTTAATCCCCATTTGGTTAATTAAATTCCTTTCACATTGATAAAAGCAATGGTTTCTCTCCTTACCATTTCCCCTTAGTAAACAAATACTGGAAACCCTAAATTACCACCATTTCCTTCACATTCATGATACTAAAAAACACAATTGAGCCTTCTAGGACACCTCTTGAGCTTTGTCACTCAGCAACCTACTGGAAACCCAGTAGCCTAAGAATCTCCTTTTTCTTTTACTACATCATCATTCTATTCACACACTAGCATAATGCACTGAGAAATGGGAAGGCAAACACAATTTCATACATATGGACTAAGCCTGAAACACAGGAGATCAAGCATTTTCTTGCCACTCTGGCATATGATTCTTTTACCCACCTGCTCAATAATCCCTCCTCAGCCGCACAGCTGCTGCCAATTCCACGTGCCCAATGAGGCAGGTGCTTTGGTGAATTACCTGTTCCCTGGTGAAGACCGTCCTTCATGGCCCCCTTAGTGGGCCTAACACCTGCAAATCATGTACTAGGCAACTCATAACTTCTTCCTTTTCCATTCTAACCAACTTTTTCCTGGAAACTGTAATAAATATATTCATAGTTCACATGGTATTTTTGTAGGGAACTGACAGTCTCATTTTTAAGAGCCAAGTGGAAGAAAACTGGTTGGAAAGCCACAAACAACATGTCACCTAACATAAGGTGGCAGTGTTCCTAGAGTGGGCTTTGCCTGGCAGTATCCTTATGCATAATCGGTTGCCTACAAAGAAGCCAACAAATGGCTAGCTCTCACAGGAGAAAAAGCATCAACATAACGCTGTTAAGCAAAGGAGGAGCAGAGGTGAATACACAGCAGACAGGCAGGGGCTCTAGGAAGTTCTGGAGGACACCCACACGTTCTAGCATGTATGGCTGAACTTGGGCAGCAGTGCCAGCCAATCATCTAAATGAGAAATAGCACCTCTGTCTGACACAGCAATGAGCAAACCCATCAGTAAGCTACGTTCTATTCCACCCCCAGATTCCATCCATCCATCCATCCTGCAAATCCTGTATGTACTGCCTACTGCAGAAAGCTCACTCTCTGACCTCAATGATCAATAACTATCCTATACTAGAACACAGACATACTATTTCCACATACAAAATAAATGCTAACCTCTACCCCTAATTCAGATGGATTAAACTTTCCACTAAAAAGAAAAAAGGTACAGATTTCCTAAAGTGCCCTAGAAAACAGAAACATTCTTAAATCAACATGAAACTTAAAACATTTACATGTTCTACATAATAAGGGATCCAACTCTAAAATCATGAAAAATAGTTAGAATTAAGTAATGTGAGGCCTCTCCTCCCACTGGCATCTAACAGTATTCAAACATCTCCAAAAAGAACTAGATGAGTTCTGCATTAGGAAATTCAAAAAAGCCTGGATTCAAGTCCTGTTTCTTGATATCTACTAACAGAATGAAATTCATCTGCAAAATGAAGGAGTCACACTAGTTGCCTCTAAGGTCCCTTCTGGCTCCCAATCTAGGATACTCTGTAATCCAAATTAAGTTCTATATCAACTTGTCAATTTACATAAATGTCCAACATTGAAGTGGTGGAAATAAGTCAGAGGATCTGTATTCAAATCACTTTTCTGCCATTTACTAACTATGGGAACTTGGGCAAAGTCAATTAAAAGCCCTGGGCTTCAACTTTTCTTTATTTGTCAAATAAGTGGTTGGAGTAGATGACCTGTAAGGTCTCTTACAGTTCTATATTTCTGATCTGATTATCCCCTGGGAAAGTGATACTTTTGTCCATGGAAAGGGAAGAGGCAAGGAGGAATAATGAATAGATATATAATATTAGAAGATCTCTTACCAAACTACAGTCTAGGTCAGAAGTTGACCAGAGGTTAAAATGTAATTAGGAAATATTTTACAAAATAAATAAAAATACATTAAAACATAGACAAAATTACATTTTAAAACCAAGTCAGTATGAGGCCAGCAGGGATTCTTAGTAAAGATTAGTAGCTCCTATTTTCTAAGAGTTTGATAGCACTAGATGAGATAATTTCCCATTTGAAAATGGTTCATTTTGTTTTCTATCATTTGTAGGGATCAGAACTCCTCTCCTCAAGAAGCGATTTTTTCCCTCATCTCTTTTTTGCAAAAGAATCTTTCTTGGGGACAGCTGGATAGCTCAGTGGATTGAGAACCAGGCCTAGAGATGGGAGGTCCTAGGCTCAAATCTGGCCTCAGACACTTCCCAGCTGGGCAAGTCACTTGACCCCCATTGCCTAGCCCTTACCACTCTTCTGCCTTGGAGCCAGGAAGGTAAGGGTTTAAAAAAAAAAAAAAAAAAGGAATCTTTAGTGTAGAAACTGGAAATCTTTTGCTATCACAAAAGAATTTTCTGGAGAGCTAATGATTTGTTGTTTTTTAAACCAAAAGGAATGTAAATGCTATTTTGGCAAATCAAGTTATAGGATCATTGATGTAAAGTTAAAAAGGACCTCAAAGGACATCTGGTACCATCTCCTTCTTTAACAGATTTGTTCCTACAGATGAGGAAACTGAACCCAGGAAAGGTGAATTAACTTGACCATGGTCACAAAGACTATCTGGGGTAGGATTTTAATAAAGAAACTCTGACTCCAAATGCTCCTTCTTCTCTACACCATGCTATATACCATAGGACCTATCTACAGTCTCACACTCAGATTTGTTTATCATCTTTAATCCTTCCATCCATTAAAGTCAACCAAATTTCAAATACTTTTTTCCATGTTCATGATCCACAAAGTCTTCACTGATAAAAAGAAAATTGTCTTTATTTTACACAGCCAGCACTTTCTTATTTTAGTACTCCTAGGGAGTTTCTGATTTCCATCAGCATGGACTGCTTCAAAAAACATAGATCACAAACTACTATTCCTTAAGATAGTTTTTCTTGGGTTCCTAGGTGGGGAAGAGGGGAATTCACCTGGTGGCTTACCTTCTGGGAATATACTTATCTAAACTCAAAGCTGCTCTTTGGAACAGGAACAGAACCTGTGGGTGTTCACTTGTACTCAAAGTCTTTGTAACTAGGTGAGCCCTGCTCAAAGCTTTTTTTTCTGGGTTGGCACAGTCTTCAAGAAGCTGACTGCTTCTCAATTGTCTGTGACAGAAGAACCCAAAGTCACCTCCATGAAATGAACAGCAGCATCAAAGTAGGATTTAGTGGAAGCAATTAAAGTGGCCACTCCCTTAGTGAAAGTTTCATATCACAAAACTTACCCATGTAAGAAAAGCCAGTGGCTTTTTTTTAATTGTCCTACTATTACTGATTGAGAAGTTATTACTAAGAAGGTACTTGTGTCTTAATTGTATCTTAACTCTGGAGAGGTCCTCAGCAACATACCAATAAAAAAATATAAAAGTTACAGGCCACAGCTCAGGCAAGTCAGAAGAGCTGGATTCTATGGTTGGAAAGTGGACATCTTTTTTGGAAGCCAATTCCCTCTACAAGACTCCCAAACACTACTTCTCCACCTTGGGGCACGATAGCTGACAAGGCAAGCACAACACTGGCACCCCCTATTCTTCAGAAAAATGTGTGCCAAAGAGCTCTGCATTGTTCCTCACTCAAAAAGAAGAGCCTCTCTGTCTGGCTTCCTCCAATGGCTGAGTCCCAGTCTAGTAAAGGAAGAAAATGGCACGGAGGAGCCTGGGAGATGGAGCATATCCAAAGCTCTCAGACAAGACTTGAACCTGTGACCTTCACTGTGTACACAATAGGCGGGTGAGAGGGACCGGTTTATCTCCGAAGCAGCAGTTCTCAGCCCTAGGGTTGCACTCCTGATAAAATGACACGACTATTGTGTGTGGCAGCACAGCAGTCATCCCCTCACAACTGCCCAAACCAAAGCTCCCTCCCTCAAGACAAAGCAGCACAGGGGTGAAATTAACTCAAGGCTACAGAGCAGGGCCTAATACAAGGAAGACAGGCCTGTGGGGGCTTGGGGACTCTCTCCTCAACCCTTGAGGCTCTGGGCACATGGCTGGGAACAGCCAAGCTTTTTCCCCCATCTTGGCAGCTCTTATTTGGTTAGGAAGCTGCCTCTTAGAGAATTTAATCATCAGTGATTTGTTCAGAGATATTCCCCCTGAAGGGCTCTGATCTCTCCGCCCTGTGTGAGCCTAATTCCTAGAAGCTGAAATGACTGTTTGCTGCTGCCTGTTTCACAAACACACATTAATTGGTCAGATGTGTCTCCTCCTCCTCCTCCTCCTCAGCCCCAGAGGGAGGAAGGAGAATCTGAGCAAAGCACAGAAATGATCCAACCATAATTACACATAAAGGAAGAGAAGGGTATCATGGGTCGACCAAGAAGGACGGGGTCACAAACCTTTACCAGGGGACAAGAAGAACTGTGAAGGGCCAGGCCCAGGGCAAGGGCTCCCTCAGCCTGGGGAATCCCTCCATTTTGAAGAAAAGGACAGAAGTAGATGGGACCTGAGAGCTGAAAGAGGCACACACCCACAACCTGATGCCCACTCCCTGCCACCCCGCTCCCCCCCTTCCCACCAGCACGCAGACCGTTCACTAAAACCACTCTCCCCGCCCCAGGCAACCTATCATCACCTTGGGACCCAGCTCTAAGCGGGGCTCCTCGCCAACTCCCCCCAACCTCGAGTGCCCGCCACCCCTCTCCAACCCCCGATCCCCCTCCACTCGTGGAATTTCACTCTAGCCAGCCTCCCCTTCCTGAAGGCCCCCTCCCCATGCAACGACCACCCCTTCGGGCCCCCCCTCCCCGAGCCCGAGCCGCCCCCCCCAGCCTCCAACCCCCACTTCCTCCTCCGCCAGGCCCCG
>NC_058131.1:574357863-574454967 GCF_016433145.1 Gracilinanus agilis
GCCGCCGCCGCTGCCGCCGCCGCCGCCGCCGCCGCCGCTACGGGCCCCAGGCCGCCATCCGTGCCCGAAGCCCCTCCCCCCACCCCACCCCGGCTCCGGCTCTCCTCCCCTTCTCGGTTCCGCTCGCCCCGCCCGGCCCGGCCGGTGCCGCTGTGTCCGGGGGACCGCGGGTCCCTCCTGCCGCCGCCGCCGCCGCCGCCGTCGCCGCCGCCGCGATCCGGGACCCGGGACAACCAGGGCCGCCCAGAACACCCGGACACTGGACTACTGGGCCTGCGGATCCGGATTCGTGGTCGGCGCGGAGAAACCCGGAGGAAAGAGATCCTGAGTACGGAGCGGGAGAGCGCTGGGGGCGGGGAGGGAGGGGGAGGGAAACCCGGAACCCGGATGGAAGAGGCAAATCCTGGTCCCGGAGCGCGCGGCCACGCGGAGTCCGGATTGGAGAGCAGATTTCCTACGTGAGGAATCCAAGAAAACCCGGAGAACAGATTACAGACGGAACGAGTAGTTCGAGGAAACCTGAAGTGAGGAACTCAGAAAAGCAAATTGTCTAGTCTAGGGAGGATTGAAGTTAGGCCTGAGAACGACTTGATCAGAATCTAGTGTAGTCTCTGAAAATCCTTTTAAAAGACAAGGACACCTTACTTTTTCAGTCATGGGGCTAATGAGTGTTAGGCCTGGCACTTAGTAGGTGATTAGCAAATGTTTTAGCGATTGACTGCTAATTTATTGATCAGTAAACATCCAGGAGAAGAAAAGCCCTGCTTACCAGAAAGAACAGAGCCATAAACCCAAAAGAAAAGCACTCTTTGCAAGATGGTTTGGAAAAAATATCAGACAAAAAAAGAAAGAAAAAGTATCAGACTCAAAGCCTGGGCTAGGTCTGGATTCAAGTCTTCCACCCAAGGGAGCCTTAGCTTCCTTATCTTTCAAATGGAATAATAATATCTACTGCTATCCACTTCCTGGTGGGAATTTCATTTTTTTCTCCCTTTCATCTCACCATCCTGGGCATAATCAAACCCAGATATTTCTCTTTCCTTTCTGCAACTCAAAATAATCCAAATTCCATCTTCCCGTTCTTTAGTCTTTCATTCTAGGTCTAACCTGTTGTAATCTTGCTTTTCCTAACCCTCTACTAAGTTCTGAACCTCTTCAGGACCTTCACCTAAGGCTCCCTCCCCATTTTCCATATCAAATGGAAATTTATCTTGATCTTGGAGGCTCCCTACTCTTTACTATTTAACTAGGGCCTGTATCTCTTCTTGGATTCTATCCTATTTTCCTCCTCTCTTGTGCTTCTGTGACCTCCCTTTCTTCTTTTATCTCTAGATACAGTTCAGTTGTCTCTCACACTCTGGATAGCACATGACTTGGAAATAAGACCCAGATCCTGGAATGTTCCCAAAACAAAACTGAGCTGGGAATTTTCATGATTCCTCTCTGCTTGTTCCTGGGCTATGGTGGAACAAACTTTATCCCCGATATAAGCTTAGAGAGAGATGAAATTCTATGAGGTGCAATCGGAATCATTTGTGTAAGTACTAAATCTAGAAAAGTTATATTTTTAGTTGATATTTACATAGCACTTTGAGGTACACCGAAAAAAAACCCTTCTTTACACAATCACATTTTTTAATAACAACCCTGAAGGATAGATACTACTATATAAATAAAGAATATAGATCAAAGAAGTTAAATGGCTTTCCTATAGTTACATATTTGAAATTTCTTGAACCAAATTCAGCATTTTATCCACTATTTTACCCTGAGAAAGGATTGAAGAAAGGGTCTAATTATGACAAAACTGGTATCTAACCTTGGCCCAGATAGATTGGAGGCCTAACTCTTAGCATAAAATAAAATAATCCCAAAGAATCATATTTATGGTGGGAAATGGCCTTAGAGATCATCTCCTCCACTTTCTAAATCCTCCAATCTGAGTTGGCAAAGCAGTTGTTTTTTAATAAATTATTCTTAGGTCTGAAAATAGTCACTGCCATCCACCATTTGCAGAAAGTTAAAATGATCTCCGAGGGGGTAAGAAGAATAATACTGAGCTTATAATAAAAATGGTTTTATCAAGACATTAGGCATGAAAGATTAGGTGCTATATTAAATAGTTACTAAGCAACATAGCCCTACCAAAAAATGTTATTCGATTATTCCAAAAATTAAACTGAGTCTGATTCTATAGCTACCATAAGCTATAGGACACCATAAACTAAAGAAACATAAGCTTAAATGTGGAGTGAAAGAAAGTGGTGATCTCAAGTATTTCTGGATTTTGATTTTCTGTACCTTCTAACTCCTTTATTCCCCTCCCCCCTATCACTCAGACACCCTTTGTTCCTTTCTTAGCAGTTTCCTTTCTTCTCTTGGGTAATCCTAGGCTCTTATCTGAGTTCTATTTGTTTAATAAACCAGTCTTTTTATTTCTATTTTCCAGGAGCATTTCCTGGCTGGTCCCATCCAAGTCCTATCCCACCCCTAGATTTATCCCCTTTTCTTTGGTCATATCCCTAAGCTGGCTCCACCCATTCTTGTTGGGGTGACACACCCTTTCTTCCCTGATCCCTCCCCTCATTTTCCTCAAGATCTGGCTGGCCAACTTTTGTACTTCCTTGCTTTTCACCCAATTGGGAAAATGTCCATGTTACCTCTTTTTAATGGAAAGGGTATATAAATACACAAATGTATACATACCCCCAAAACAACTTTAGGAAAGTGAATGGCCTCCTATTTTTATGCTGGCTCCAGCATTCTAGCATTTTGAGGCTAAAAAGCTCTCCCACGTGTTCCTGGCTTTCTTAACTTCTGGGGCCTGAGTGTTATATGTATCTCCCATCTCTCCCCACCAACATTTTCAGAGGCTGAGAGCAACCACTAGGCACTTGCCATTTGAATTCCAGGGAATATAAAAATTCTTTGGGCTCTCTTTTCTCTCCCAATTCTTTTAAAAAACTGAAATTTATGGATCTCCTGTATAAAGAATATTTGCTTTTTGTTGGTCATTCTGCAGCTAGGCAGAACAACCTCCAACCTAGTTTTTATATTTCTGGTTCATGGGTTCTGGGGAAGGACATGTTTAAAAGTCTTAAATATAATCTGCATTAAAATAAACTAATCAAATTAATAAATTAGTAATAGTTAATTTAAAAATAATTAATAAAAGAGGGTAAAGGTAAAGGGATTTTTTAGTATAAAATTCATTTGTAATGGCCTAAAAAAAAATCATCCTTATGACTTAAATATTTTTACATTTGCTTGCTTACCTATTGACTTCCTGAAGTTTCCAGCTGTTTCTGACTTAAAAGACTAGGAGAAGGCGGCAGCTAGGTGGCTTAGTGAATAGAGAACCAGGCCTAGAATTGGGATGGATCTGGGTTCAAATTTGACCTCAGACACTTCCTAGCTTTGTGTCCCTAGGCTTAACTTAACCACAGTGTCCTAGCCCTCATTATTCTTCTAAACCTTAGAACCAACACTTACCATTGATTCTATAACAGAAGGTAAGGGTTTTGATTTTTTTTAAAGACTGGGCGAAATCTACATCCACCTCTTCATATTGGTTTTCTTACAAGCAAATTTCCTTCCCCCTTCAAAACATGTAGAACTCTCTTAAATTCTTAAGAACTACCCTTAAGGCCTTAAGGGTAGCCTTCACGATCATGCATAGCCAACTTTCAAGCTTGCAAATAACTATGGCCTAGGAACTGAAGAGAAGAGGGAATGAAATAAAATTTAATTTAAAAAAGAAAGAAAACTAAACTGTCCTCCAGGTGCTAAAAGAAAAAGATGATTAAAACTGACCCAATTATAGCCAAAAGGGGGCGCAGTCACTTTGGCTGCAACTGAAAACCAGCTCAGAAATGTGAAACTTCCTCCAGTCCAAGTAGTCCCAAGGTCAGTGTGAAATGTAAATACTGAAAGATCAGTCCAGAGTGAGTCTCACATACGGGCTGCAAAAAAATCTACCCCAGGCTTTAAATTATGTTCTTTTATCATACAGATGCTGAGTCATCTCCCCAAGTTTCTCCCTCATTTCTCCTTCCTGCCTTCCAACCTATCCCTACCCCAAACCCCAAATGGAATAAAACTCTAAATCTAAAAGCCTGGTTTTCCACATCATTCTCCCGGCAACTTTCCTACTTAGCCCAGATCCTTATTGAGCATGTGGAAGAACTGTATAATCAGATTTCTTGGCTGTTTCTGATTCCTTTTCTTGAGGCCTGCCTAGGTGGGGGCATCAATCCAGTTCTCTCTTCAAAAAAAGAGACAAGGAAACCTTGCTTTCTCTGCTCATTTGTTTTCCTTGAGTAAAGAACTAAACAAAATCCAGCACCTTAATAAAAGAACGTCACTGTCTTGATAGACTTGTTAACTGTATTAGTGAACTGGGTCTAGTTTCATTAGCTAATAGCACTATTGTCTGTATGAGGCCCATAAGTAATTTTTTAAGAAGTGCTATGCTTCCCACTTTTGCCATGCAGGTTAAACAACAAGAGCAGACACCATTGTATGTTCCCATCATAAGCTAATATGTGATAGGTTTTGCTGGGAATCAGTAACACTCAGGCCATGTAGAACTGGTGCCTAGAGCTATGCAGCAAGCAGGGTTCACAGTTGAGTGAACATCAATGCATAATGAGTGTAGGCATTTCAATGCAAATAAACGCTGAATATGAAGGATTAAAGAAAGGGGAAATTAATCTTATTCATAACACAGAGTACTTTTTCCCTTTTTTTTTTAAGTCATGCACACAACTACTGGAGGGAATCCAACTTCCCCAGTAATGCCATAGCTTTATAAAAAGCAGAACATACATATTTTAAGGCTGTAAGTTTCCTCAAGAAGCCAGGAACTAAGATTCTAATGGCTCTCTAGAACTGCTTCAGAAACAAAATGTTTCCCTAACTGCGGCCAGACTAACTAGTAATAATCATATTTCTCTTGTACACCACCACCACCACCACCCCTGCTTTTTCGAAGCACATAACTTTCCAGAGGGGAAGGGAATAAACATTACATATTGTCTACTATATGCCAGGCTTTTTACAAATAGCTCACTTGATCCTCATAGCTTTATGAGGTGGGTGCTGATATTATTCTCATTTTACAGATGAGGAAGTTGAGGGCAAACAGAAGTTAAGTGACCTGCCCAGAGTCACACAGCTAGTATCTCGAACTCAATCGGAGCTTCCTGATTCCTGATCCAGTGCTCTATCCACTGGGTTACATAGCAGCCAGAGTGTGATTTGAAGATTTAGTTTCAGTGTTTGGGGACGTTTGGATACATTCGTTGAAGGCTTTTCTTTCTTTAGGGGAAGTGGAATAAAGAAGGAAGGTTTTATCAGTTCATCAGGAATATAAGAGCAGTCTTGGGATAGCAATTAGTTTTATAGAGAGAAAGAGGGAAGTAGAAAAAGAGACACAAACAGAGAGAGAGAATGCCAATTCCGGATGAAGACCAACTAGCTGATTTGTTTTGGAGACCAGTCAGTTTAGAAAAAGGAGACAGAAGTGGAGGTAATGAAGTGTCTTGAAAAATCCTCTTGTCCTTTTCCAAGCCTTGAACATTTTGAGATTTGCCAGTCCACCACGTTAGGTTACTTCTGTAAACTCAGGACCTAGCATAGTGCCTGGCACATAGCAAATGCTTAATAAACACTTCTTGAATCTTTCCTAAGGAGACCTTTAAAATAATTGCTTTCCTGAGAAACAAAGTCTCCCAAAAGGAACACAACACAAAGCTAGGAAAAAAGTTTCTCATTTATACTCTTCCAGTCCTTTTATGGAAAAAAAAATGTCAGAGACCTGGAATTTTAAAATTATTTTTATAAACAGTATGCAAGGTTTAAGCCCACTGTGTGAAGAAAGCCTTTTCCCTCCACCCTCTCACTACACCCTCCCAAGAACTTAGACAGTTTGTTAAGAGTTTATATTCTGAGAGAGTCAACGCTTAAATCCAGCCTGGGGATTTTTACTGCCTGCACTTCAAAGGAAGCACACAACTCTGGATTCTCCACTAGCAAAGTGTAGGTTCCTTTTCTCAGTCAGACAGTTGCTTTCTGCTTCATTAACCCTTTCTTTGCTCCTTGATGGATCTTGGAATCCAGTTTCCCTGTAAAAGAGAATAAAGAAATCTCATTATTTTAAAACTATATTTGCAATGCAAATCTATTGTAGACCCACAGGTCTCCTAGTTACCCTGTTCCTGTCACATTCAATTATCTTGCTTCAGGAGTCAGACACTTCCAAACTCTAGAATTCCATTATATAGGAATGAAGGAGCTAGAAGCATTGTGTAGGACACATAGGGAAAAAAAAAAAAAAAGAAAAGAAAAAAGAAAGAAAAACCCCAGTGGGTATTTTCCAAAGGAGATAAGAAGTGAAGTCTCTCATTTCACAGCTACTAAAAAAGAACCTATCACTTTTTTCAGGGTGTCTGATGTGAACACAACACACATATGTAATAAAGGAATGGCCCTTCACACAGTGGGATACCCACTGCTGAACCTGCTAACTGGCTAGGCATGATGCATGAATATCCCCCACAGTGAGAGGAGCAGTTCTTCTCACCCCCAGAGCAGCCTCTGAGCTCAATAGGGGGAGTGACCTCAAACAGTAGAGCAGAAATCGCATGAATGCTCTACTGACAAAGGGCCCCTATCACTGGCTAAGAAGGGCAGAGTTCACAGGCTATGGGACTCTTCTAAGTTTAAAATTCAGAAAACAAGCCACCTTCTGCTCCCAGGTGACCCTATTGAGAAATGCATCACTGATGTAGCTAGCCTCTAACCCCCATCTCCCACAATCAACCTTCATGAGCAACAACTCCTAGGAACAGCACAGGCCCTAACTCAGCATTAGAAAGTCTCAGGGTCACCTTGTGACAGACATCATAACAAGATTCCTGTCTTTCTGCCCTGAAAATGGTGTTCAGCTTGCTCTCTACTATACAAAGACACATCCAGTTAAATTGCAAGTCTTAATAAACAGGGTGTGGAGTGGGGAGCCTCAGTAATTTGAGTAAAAGGGAAATCAAAAGAACCTTCTTCCAAGATCATGAAGGTGTACTGAAATCCCACAAGTACACACTGTTACACATATATGCTTATTATTAGCCAAAACAGCTGTGTCTGTCAGGTGCCATAAAGTGCACTGAAAATCAGAACAACTGTAATCTACCTAGTCCTACTTCTGCCACTTAGTTGTGTGACCTTGGCCAGGTCATTTAATTTTTATACACCTCCAGTTTCATCATCTGTTAAATAAGGATAATAACATAGGCTCTACATACTTGATTGACATGGTTGTTGTGAGGTGATAAATATCAATTTGATTTTGAAAAGTATAATATATAATACAAATCTGAGGTCTTAAATTCCTAAGCATAATAAATTGTCTTAAGATGACTCCTCTCCAATCATCTATTTTTTTCCCTTTATCATTTCTAGGATAGAAATATTATGCCCCAAGATATCCAGATAAAACAAAACAACAAACACAAAATAGAAATTTATCGTGGAAGGGAAAAAAATAATGCCAGATACAAAATATGCACTTTTTTTACTAGACTATATGAACAAGTTAAGAACATGAAAATTATTTTCTTAGTGAAGATATTTTGCACATGAGGGTCTGTCAAAAATAAAGTTTTCTTCAATTTATAGATGGTAAAAAATGGGCAGTATGACCCAGCAAAAAGGACAGAGATCTTGACCTCCAATACTCTGTTCTTGGTACAAAAACAACAACAAAATCAGAATGCTTCTTGTGACTTGCTAAATTAACCTAGGAGTTTTGAAATTAAGATATGGTTTCAGCTTTACCTCTAATTTACTACATGAACTTGGTCACATCATTTAACTGCTTCATACTGAGGATCCCACATCTTAAAAAAATTGATGCAATTCTTTTTTCCAAGCAGGATTTTCCTTAAAGTTTAACTGCCTTCACACAAAAGGCATTATAAAGTTTCAAATACTTGTTTCAGTGAATTTCATGCAGTTTATGAAAGCCACAACTTGTGGCTAGTTCAGTCACACTAGAACAAAGCACCAAAGAGGGAAAAATTTGGAAGTTGTCAATATAATCATTAGGTTTGGTGGAAGGGTCATGAAATTGAGAGCTAATGAGAGTAGAATGGAGCAATCCAATTTCTTGAAAGAAAAGACCTTGGAAGAATGGTTAGTTGGGGGGAGACTGAAGAACATAAATATGAATGAGTTCATTATTGAAAAGTAAATCCATCATGTGTTTTCCTTTGTATATGAATTTTACTTTACCACCAGTAAAACATGAACTTAAGAGGTTTTTTTCCCTAACATCAGAAACCTTGACTCTTTGAAGCTTCAGATAGTCAACTCAGCTGCATTCTCTGGAAACTTCAAAATATGATGTAGTATTTCAGTATTAAACATAACCTTAACCATGGCAGCTAAAAGTAAATGGCAGGTCAGCAAAAGGGGGAGATGTCTTTATTATCAATGCAAAGCAGTACAAAGTGCCCCCAACTTGTGAACCACTATGTCAGTAAGTTAATTGTTTAAAATTCTAAGCATTTTCCTAAAGAAAAATTACTATAAAGAGATGTTGCCCAAACTATGCTCAAGAGACTTCTTGTGCTCTGTGCATTGTCTATAAAAGTTCCTTGAGAAATTGTAAACACTAATAACATTTTCCCCTCTAATGTATTTATCATATACAGCATTTTTTAATATAAAAGTCACAACTACCTCTATTTTTCCCCATATTTATCTCTATTCACCTTTATTGTTAAGTATCCCAAAACCATTATTTATGGGTTCAGTCAATGTGTTTCATCTTTCAAACCCCAAAGTATACAGATTAATTTGGAGAAAAGATATTATCTAGGATGGCTGGTTCTTATGCCAGATCACAAGTCTATTTAACCCAAAAAGTGTCTAGTAACATAAAGTGCAATTATTAGTATAGTACTATCAATCACCATGTATAACAATGTTTCTACAGAAAAATGCATTCAGAGTCCTAATTGAAGAGGATGGGGAAAGTCTCTCTACCCCTATTATGTTATCAGAGACTTTCCTTGGTGTTAGTGGTCAAAGACAAAGAGGAAGGAAAGGAGAGCAGAAACCAGGGTCCCAGTAGCTAGAGGCCAAGATCTCCTATCACTGTAAATTGCCAAGGACACTTCTTAGCCCTACTGACTCTCCGTTACTTTTTCATTCCACAAAACTGCTCCCCACTCCCTACTGTCCTTACCTTCCCCTGGGATGATTTCATCTACTTTACTTTCTGTGTCTACCAACCAGGGTTTCTCTTCTCCCATAGTTTACTCCTAAATCAAATATTGATAACTTGTTCCTAACCTGTTGGTCCCTGAATCACCCATAGAATTCTTTGTATATTTTCTAAGTGTTTTATTGCTAACAATAATCTAAATCAGCAGGGAATTTAAAACCAAGTCTGCCCCTCTTTACTTAGACACTAAGAAAACTCAAAATCCCCCAAAATGAAAATAGTATGTACCTGGATGTACCAAAAGTCTGATATAAAAACCATCTCAATCCTCTTCAAAACAGAAAGAAAAAAGGGTAGTCCTTGATTCAGTTCTAATAAAGGGAGATATGCCTCTGGGCATCATTTTGGCTTTCTGAAGGCATTTCTCTAAAAAAATCAGTGCTATACATGGTGGGTAACAGTACAATTCCATAAATGGCTTAGGGCCTAGGGTCTTGGTGACAAAACCAATTTCAGCTTCATCCTCAGGGGAGCAGCAATGGTAGGAAAACAAGGAAGAAGCAGGTGAATGAAGTTTCCTTAGCTGGCATTCTCCTTCCCTAATTCTCTATGGCCAGTTCTGCTACTTATATGCTCAACAGGATCATACCATGGACTGATCCTAAGTACAGTGAGGTAAGAAATGGAAATAGGGGTTGGGGAATGGGTAGTCTCATAAAACAATGAAGATGTAAGTAGGGAAGGGAAGGTATGGGAAAATATCAAGCTTAAACAGTGAGAAGAAAAGAAACCCCTTTGTGGCCACCTCCTCCTTATGTAGCTGTCTGGAGTGGTAGTTCCTATATAAGAGATGTATATAAGTAAGGACCATCTGTTTTCCTAAGGATCTCTGGGATGCATGCCCTCTGGATGGTGAAGGTCATTTAATTTAACAATTATTTGAATTAATCCATCCCCATATTCCAAACAGTCCATCTGAGGCCAATGGAACACACGCAGGAAATGGCTGGCTCAGTTCTAGAGTAGTCTGTGAGGATGACTAGTTGACTGGTCTAGCATGAATCTCTGATTCATCAGAGCCATTTTCTAAGTGGTAACATGGCAGCGATAATAATGATACCTTGTATTTACATAATTCTTTGAGTTCCACCAAGTATTTCATATATTATCATCTCAGTTGATCAATAAATTAATGATAAATCATTTGTTACTGTTCAGTCATTCAGTTGAGCCTGACGCTTTGTGATCACCCCATAGCATGCTAACACAGGCTGTGGGGTTTTCTTGGCAAAGATATTGGACTGGTTTGCCATTTTCTTCTCCAGTTGATTAAGGCAAACTGAGGTTAAATGACATGCTCAGGGTCATACAACTAATAAGTATGGGTGAATTTGAACACAGGTCTTCCTGACTCCAGGCCCAGCAACACTCTCTGCTGTGCCACCTAGCTGCCTCATATAATGATAAACTATACTGACTAATAAGTTGAAGTCAGAGAAGTTGCAGAAAATGCAGGCAAATCTTTATCATATTTTCTTTGGGCTTATAGGCAAAATTTATGTTGAAATATCCATAAGCAGAGGATGTTGAAGTGCTAGATCAAAAGGAGAGGTTGGGAGCTGAAGGAGAAGTTGAAAATGGAAAGACTAAATTAACAAGAATATATTGTACCACAACTACAAGAGAGGAAGAGACTACCCAGAATGAGAGAAGAGATAAAACAAAGAATCCATGAAATGGTCCCAGAAAAAATACTATCAGTGGGAAATGTGGAAAAAGGATGACACTCAGCTAGTCTCTGAAAGAACAATTAAATTGGTCATATGAAGTCTTCAGAAGTCAGAGTCAAAGAGAACATTGAGGAACAAAAAGTAAATTATTAAAGTGCTGTCTTTACTTAATGATTTATTTTCCAGGCTGCTCGTGAATTGAATATGTAAGCAGATATTCAGGACTCTTCTCTGGACTGAAGAAATAGGCTTCTACATTTTAGAGGAGTCCTAAATGTTAATGTTTCAAGACATCTCTAGGAAGAAAGAGTATTTGACAATAAAAGAATGAAAGTTTAGAATGAGGGGGCAGCTGGGTACCTCAGGCCTAGAGACGGGAGGTCCTAGGTTCAAATCTGGCCTCAGCCACTTCCCAGTTGTGTGACCCTGGGCAAGTCACTTGACCCCCATTGCCTACCCTTACCACTCTTCCACCTAGGAGCCAATACACAGAAGTTAAGGGCTAAAAAAAAAAAAAAAAGTTTAGAATGATTCCCTCTGTTATGTCATGCTCTCTTCTCACGGATAATAGGCCAAGTAAGAAAAGTTACATAGCACTGAACTTAATATTAAGACAATGAGATAACAACAGATATATAATTGTATTAATTCACTAAATAATCACCAATTGGCACTAGGAGCAGGGCAGGTTAAACAAACATGATGCAAACGTTTGGCAATGAAATTATATTGGAAATAAACTTACAGATTTTGTGTTTTCCTTTGATAGGAAACTTCAGGATCATTTCTTGGGGATTTGTGCAGATGAAGACAAATGGAGAATCAGATTCTTGTCTGAGATCTGGGTACTGAAAAATATAAACCAAAAAACCCCACAGGGTTGAGCTACATAAGACAATGCTTAAAATGTTCTCACATTTTCTTCAAGAAACTTAAAACTATTTCAGTCTCTACCTCGCCAATTCTAATACCATGTTACTGGTATTAAATCAGCTCTCCATTTTACAGATAGGCAAGCAGAGAAAAAAAAGTAATTCAAACAAGAACACAGCCAGAACAAAAATGGTGGGAATGAAACCTAAACTCTCTCCCAAAGTAGTAGTCCTTACTTAAAAATTATATTCATTATATTCATCCTTGAATTCCCATCCATTACAGGGAATATACAAAATAATTTCATCAAAAGGATGTTTGACATCTTCCCAGAAGACAAATGAAAATTGACTATTGTGAAAAACAAGCAATCTAGAGTTGGGAATCTTCATTGTTGTTGTCCACTTGTTTCAGACATGATCAATTTCTCGTGACCCCATCTGGGGTTTTCCTAGCAAAAATACTGCAGAGGTTTGACATTTCCTTTCCAGTTCATTTGACAGATGAGGAAACCAAGGCAAACAGAGTTTTAAATGATTTGTCCAGAGTCACACAGCTATTAAGTGCCTGAGGCTAAATTTGAACTCTGCTCTTCCTGTCTCCAGGCCCAGCACTACCAATCTGCCCCTAGGAATCTTAGACATTTACAAATACGTTCACCTTAAAAACCTGAGTCCTTCCTGGATTCAGCTAATAGAAACCACAGGAAAGGCTTAAGAAAATGAAAACATTTAAAGAACATTTTGCCAGAAACAGTTCACAGCGACTTTCCTTCATTTAACAGAAAGATGATTCATTCTGAATGATGAACAAAAATTTGCCACATTGGATACAATCAAGTCTTGGTGAGTTTGAAAAGGTGGCCTGAAATATAATTGTGAAAACTGTTTAGAATCCTGTTTTACATTGCCAATCAGAACTAGATCTGCGTGAACAACCATGACTCTTACTCCTACTCTGGGAGTCACTGACACTAGAATAAAAACTAAAATGGTTACTTAATCACATGTTTCATGGAGACAAGTGAAACATTTCTCTGGAACTGTCCTGACATTTCCTGATTGCCCATCTAGCCACATATATTTATTGCCAAACTCAACCAGTAAAACTCACAAGCATCTGAGACAGATTCCGTAAGCAGGAAAGCTAATCCCTTAGTTGCCACCATCAGGATTTCTATTTCTATAAATTAAAATTAGTCATTTGAAATAAAATTCTGCTTTTACTCACCTATCAGGATGTGCCCACAGAAATATCGGTCTATTACAGTTCATAGACAACATTTGGCTGGCTTTCATTTAGCATGGCTTCATATTATCTCATCCAAGTCTTACATCAGCCTTTTAAGGTAGGTATTACAGGCTTTATTATTTTTATTTTCAAAGATAAGGAAACTGAGACTCAGAGGCTCATAACTATACAACTAGTACTAAAGAGAAGATCTGAATTCAAGTCCTTCCTGACTCCAAATTCAGCACTTTATATAACATACCAGAGGTACAAACTCAAGGCCCGCAAAACTCTGGCATGCAAACTAGATTAAAATGTAACTCATAAATGTTTAATAAAACAAATAAAAATACAATGTGGTCTAGATAATGTTAATCTTTGGCTAAGTCAACACATGGCCCCAAGGAGATCTGTTCTACCTGACTCCACTACTTTATCCCATGCTACCTCTTTGAAAGCAGCATAAACTGGGAAAATTGGCATTTTACCATCTTCCTTAGTAACTCTACTGCATGTGATAGATATGCAATGTGCTGTAGGAGGTACTCTTGGTTACAGTGGGTTCTGCCCACATATTATAGCTCTCAACACAGAATGCTGCAGATCATACTCTGAAAAAACCATAGTTTACATTTAGCACAGCCATATCACTGGATGGATCAAAGTGTTATGTTGTGTAAAATTTGTATATATGTATATGAAGCTCCTTTACCCTACCAAAGCTCAGGATGAAGAAGGCTCTAGTATTAACTAAGAAAAGTAAATTGTGCATAAGGCCTGCTCTGAGAACCACTGTCAGCTGATTTGGCAAGAACATGACCAGAGCTTCTCACTGACATCTTTAAACTTAACACACCAGGAACTGAAGCCCCAGCAGCTCTCGGCTCTTCTTCTTCAATTATCCTGCCCTCTCTCCTCTGTAGCCTGGAGAGCGTCAAGGCCAGGAACAGTACTGCCAGCATTTCACAGTTCTACTGTTCCAAAACTGAGAGCCAGGCAGGACGAAAGGTTCAGGCTGAGTTAGTAGGAAGCTATGTAAATTATGTTCAGTGTTTGCCAGGGGAAATGGCTGGTTGGAAGACAATTTCCTTCAGTAGCTTATGGGAGCTGTGAATCCTCTTACCTACTAGGAAGGGTAAAACTGTCCTTTTAAATCCTTTGGAAATGTAATGACAGTTTTAATATTCTGGGTACTTCCAAATGTGGCTGTGGCCTTATAATTACCTACATTAAAGCCTTCTCAATCAAATTAAGTGGCAGAATCCAATGTGGCAAGTTGAAGCCAAGAGAGCGCATACTGGGAATCAGACTCTTTTGGGACAATACTTATGTATGAAAGAAGAGGTCATTCTACAATCTACTGCTTTCTTCATAAAAGATGTAAATCTTTGTCTCTTGAGAAGAAGCCAATATGAATCTATACTAGATGAACTTAGAATATGATCTCATTGTATACTAATAAAATAAGAGAATGGCAAACAATGAAAATCATTAAGACTCTGGCATGAGATAATAAGAGAAAAGGTATGGTAAGAGGCTTCCTACACACTTTTATGCCTGGAAGTAAAAATAAATATAGAAAAAACTTTCCCACTGAGCCCCAAAAGTTAATACATAAGTATATATTTCCTCTGCCAGGCTTACTGCATATCTCTTATCTCTGCGGGGACTTAGAAGAAACAAATATGCGATTTGGGGGGGGGGGTTGTTTTCTAAAGAAGACTAAATTTATTCAATATCCTAAGGGAAAGTTCTGATTATAAATATATGAACAATATAAAAAGTACAAAACAGACTGGTAAGTTTCTAATATATCCATAAAAAGTACACAACTACATACATTACATCCTATAGGCAAAGGAGTTAAGTGGAGGAGAGAGAAGATGACTGGTTAAGATTCAGCAATAAATAAATAAATACAAAAGTATAGATGATCTACATTATAGTATATTCTACCATATGCTACAGCCATTAAAATATACAAAAAACCCATCTCAAAATATGAGGGATAAAGAAAAGTGGGGTATATATGAAGGCAAAGGAAAATGGATTATTCTTCACAATAAAAAGCATTCAAAGAGAATTATATTCTTAGAGTCTTAGTCCTAAAAGAATCTATTTTTTTTTCTAACCAGAGTCTATAGGCAACAACATATCAGCCTTAACACCAGGAAACAGAAGCATCACACTTCACACTAGCCAATCCACTGGAGGCATGAAGCCATGAAGCTGCTCTTTACTGGGGGGATGTAGAAGATGAAAAAAAGCAGATATATAGAGAAAGAAGGTAGCACCTGTGAAGGAAGAATATAGAACACTAACCAGGACCAACAGAGAAAGGAATAGACTGCTTAGGCAAGGGAAGTTCTAAGATCAAGCAACACAAAACAAGAAAGGAAATTCAAGTAAAGACATCCTAAAAAGTTGCTCTGGCTTTTTGCCGTGTTGTGACTCCCATCACCTGGTTTCCAACCTGATGATCAGGGGAGGGGGCCTATTCTTCTTTCATGCCTCATAAGTTTCATAGCTGTCTAACATAACAAGTAATTAAGTGCTAAACAGGCATTTTCTCCTCCTCTCTAGAGGAAGATTGCTCACCAGTCAGCTAGAAAATATTTCTTTTCTGTTTCTATAAGAGAGAAATTCAGCAGTTTTGGCAACTGGTGCTGACCCACAGTCAAATTGGTATTTACACCAATTCTGGAAGCCTGGGAATTAGGTCAGGCCTTGTACCAAAGTAATCAGTAACTCCTTCAGAATCAATCTCTACCTGCTCTGGAAGTATTCCCCCTTTTCCAAAAGGATAAGAAAAACTAAAACAATTACCAGAAGAAATACTATATAAAGAATTTGCATTTACTGGGAAGTTTCTTGATTTGAACTATATGGGATTAGTAATCATTTCATGAAATCTGGTTTACTGAAAGGCACCTCCAAGAAGACTAAGATGGTAAAACTCAGAAAGAAAAGGAAATTCTTTTGATAAAGTAGTCACAAGCACAATGAAACTCAAAGAAAATAATCTCAATAGGACTCTTTTCTGTTTAATAGTTCTCATTTACATTATTCTTCAAATAAATCAAGGCAGTCTTGGTAAATATAACACAATCAGGATTCACTACCCTGGAGGGCAAAATTGTTTTTTCCCTACTTCAGAGTTACCCTTTTCTTCAGGACAAAATGACTGCCATGTTTATGACTAAACTATCAAGTGACTTGGGATGTATAAAGATAAACTAAAGATAAGCTGGAATGGAGCCCAGCAGCAACCTGGGCAAGCCTCTTGCCTAAGATTACTGATAGGAGCTGCCAGTTTAATGTGACAACAGATATGTCACAGAGGAAAGCAGCTTAGGAGAAAATAACCAATAGTTATCTGTTGTTCATAAGCACAGGAGCCACTTCTGGAAGAACTAAGACTTAAACTATACCACTCTACTGTCATCTTGACTCCTTCCCACCTAACTGATCTCTTCAAAGTTCTCAACATGTTTAGTCACATACAAAAAGCATCAAATACAGAAAACACATCTACCTTAAACACTTCCACAGAGCAGGGTTCTATCCTAAACACTTGGTAGCAATGAGACCATGGACAATTCTCTTAACCTCTGCTGCCTCAGTTTCCTCAACTGTAACATGGGGATAAGGATAGCACCCTCCCAAGGTTGTTATGAGGATCAAAGGAGATTATCTGTAAAGTGCTTAACACAACGTTTCTCACATAGGACACACTTAATCAATTACTTGTTTCCTTCCTTTCTTCCCCGTGGTTAAAATTATGAAAGCCAGAACTAAACTGTTCTAATCAAAGACTCTACATTAATATATTCTTAATAATGGACAAACAACCTACCTTGAAAATAATGCTAAAGTATGCCAGGTTTCTCCCAATTCTAGATAAAAAAAATCAGAACTGGGTCAGTAGGTGACTCAAGGAATTGAGCACCAGGCCTGGAGACTGGAGGTCCCGGATTCAAATTTGACCTGAGATATTTCTTAGCTGTGTGACTCTGGGAAGTCACTTAACCCCAAAATTGCCTAGCCCTCAGAGATTTCTGCCTTGGAACTGATACTTAGTATGGATTCCAAAACAGTAGGTAAGGGTTTAAATATATATATATATAATCAGAACCTAGCTCTTTTATCTCGTGACCACCACTGCTACACAGCTCAGAGAATTCACTATCTCATTTTGAGTTTAAATTCAAGAAAATTTCATTATCTCATCTCTATCATCAAGTAATACTTGATAAATGCCCCGAAAGGCCAAGGCACTAAACTATCTACTTTCTCAAGAATCTTAGTAAAAGCTTACTCAACAGAATTGTTCACATTAAAACTAATGAAAGACTTATTAATGGTAACCAGTAAATAAACACTGCAGATTTCTTTCCTGCTCCTATTTACTTTCTCATGTTTCATATTCATCTCACAAATCCAGATTGTGGTGGCAGTCATCTACCCCACCAAGGTCATTATTTCTCCTTTTTGAAGAAGTTTGTTGTCTTCCTCTCTATTCCAACTCTTGCCCTCATACTAGGAAACCTGAACCTGAAATAGGGAAGCCCCTCAAATTAGCCCCTCCACTGACTTCTTTCAATAAAGGATCTTGTACCATTCTTTACTTAAAAAATAGAGACTTTTCTCCATAACCTCTCCCTCTCTCCATCTCAAAACTCTTTAACATCATCTTTCCCTCTTCTTTTACTTTTACTCTGAAGAAGAGGTGGCTTTTCACCAAGATAAGACAAATCCCCCTCCTTACATCCTTGATCCCATTCTCCCATCTTCTCTGTCAAACTGCCCTAAAATCATCACACTGTCCCCTATTATATTCAATCTCCCTTTCCATTGACTCCTTCTTCCTTGTTTGCTGCCTACAAACATACTAGGTCTCCCCTATCCTTAAAAAAATCTTTCACTTGACCCTGCCATATCCTCAAGCTATCATCTTCCTCTTTTTCACAGCCAAATTCTGAGAAAAAGCTAACTACTCTCATAGGCTCCAATTCTTCTCCTCTTACTCATTCTTTGATCCTTTGCAATTAGGCTTTTGACCTCATCACTTTTCTAAAACTGCTCCCTCCAGAGTTTCCAATTATCTTTTAATTGTCAAATGAGGTGACCTTCTCTCAAGCCTCATCCTCCTTAACCTCTCTGCAACATTTGACATTATTGACTACCTTCTCCATCTGCATATTCTATCTTTGAATTTTCCTGACACTGATCTCTCTTGGTTCTCCTCCTACCTTTATTCTCAATTCCATTTGCTAGATCTCATGAATATCCCATTTGCTAACTGTGGGTACACCCCAAAGCTCTGTTCCAAGCCTTTTCTTCTCTCTGCATTGACTCTTAGTGATTCTCATCAGTTCATAAAGGTTCAATGTTTATATCTATTCAGATGACTCTCATATATCTATATCCTGCCTGGTCTTCCTCCTGAATTCCAATTGCCCACTGGATGTTTTGAATTAGAAATATCATGGGCATCTCAAATTCATATGCCAAAAAGAAGTCATTACTTTTCTTTTCCCTCCTAACCAATTCCTCTTCCTAACTGTCCCAATTTTTTTCTGTTAAGGACACCATCCCTGTTACCTAGGCTCACAATCTTAAGAGTTATCCTCTTCACTCTCTCTCATCTCCAATTATAAATTATTTGCTATATTTTATCAATTCTATCTTCACAACATCTCTTTTACCTATCACCTGATCTATGAAATCAGCCATTCCTATAGTTCGGGCCTTTTTACCTTTCATCTTTTGACCTTTAATACCCTCATAACTGATCTCTCCCTATTTCAAGCCTCTCCTCTTTTTGATCCATCCCCTACACCAGGGGTCGGCAACCATTTTGGCCATGAGAGCCATAACCGCCACATATTTTAAAATGTAATTTCATGAGAGCCGTACAGTGCTCACAGTGTGCGCTCCTGTAACAGCACCTGAAAAAAAATTGACTGTATGGCTCCTACAGAAAGAGCCATATCTGGCCCTCAAAAGAGCCAGATATGGCTGGAGAGCCATACATTGCCAACCCCTGCCCTGCACCAATGATGGCAAACCTTTTAGAGATGGAGTGCCAGGCCCCACCCTCCACCACATGCTGGATGTGCCTTGCCTCCCCTTACCCTACCCAGGGGAGGGAGAAAGTGCCTCATTGGGCTGATGGACGGGTATGTGGGTATGTGTGTGTGTGTGAAGTGAGGAACGTCCTTAGTGAGTGTAGAGAGAGGGAAGGGACTGACCCAAGCACTCCTCCAGCTCTGCTGCCTGTGAGCTGCTAACCTTACCAACCCTGTGCACTCCCAGAGGGCCAGGGAGAAGGGGGGAGGTGGTGAAAAAATGTCATCAGGCAAGGTGGAGAGGGGGAAGGGAGCAGGCTCCACCAAAGTCCCTCTTCCTTTCTAGTAACAAACTCTGAGGATGAGGAGTGGGGAGGGAGGTTGGCTGCAGGCCCAGAGAGAGTGCTCTGCATGCTACCTTTGGCACCCATGCCATAGGTTCGTCATCACTGCTCTACACTGTGCCATCGTTATGTTTCCAAGGAAGTAGTCTAACCATGCTCATTAGACTCCAGGGGCTCCCTATTTTATCTAGGGTCAAATACAAATTCCTGTTTGGCATCTCACAACCAGGCTCCAACTTCCCTTTCCACTCCAATTAAATATACTCCCTTTCACACACTCTGTTGTCCAACCCAGTTAGCCTTCATACACATGACACTTTGTCCCTGCACAATCTGTACCCTTTTCCTGGCACCTCTTAGAACCCCTAAGTTCTTTCAAAGCTCAGCTGAAACCTAGCCTACTACACAAGGCTCTTCTCCACAACTACTAACTACCTCCATTACACTGTATTTATTTTGTATAAATAGATAAATATTGTTTCCCCTAAAATAATGTGAACTTTTATTTTTGCCTTTGTAGTTCCATAGCACATAGTCCCACTGGCACACAGAAGTTATTTAATAAATATTTATTGACTGATTAATGAAAACTGCAAAAAAACTGTTCTCTTATGTTGTCCTAAAGATTTCAAGTTCTTTCTGAGTAATGAAACTGATAAAAGCTGTTACTTGAATCACAAATTAGAATGTATAAACCCCAAGTAGTTCAATGCAGCTTCCTCTAAACTGAACTACATAGGGTATGGAGGACACTTGTAACCTTAATTAAATAAAATCTTAACACCTTGGTTTACTTATCTATAAAACAGAAATTTAAGTTAACTTAATGGAGCAATGAAAAACTACACATTAATTTAATATTCTTTAGATAAAAGCAAACTGCTATGGAATGTTAGTATTATATTTCACCTCTCTCAAGAATAAACACAATAGGCAAAATTGGGACATTAATGCATTGTTGGTGGAGTTGTGAAGTGATCCAACCATTCTGGAGGGCAATTTGTACTATGCCCAAAGGACTATAAAACTATGCATATCTTTTGATCTGGTAATACCACTACTGGGTCTGTATCCCAAAGAGATAATAAAGGGGAAAGGATCTACTTGTACAAAAATATTTATAGTACCTCTTTTCGTAGTGGCAAAGAGTTAGAAATTGAGGGGATACCCATCAATTGAAGAAAGGCTAAACAAATTGTAATACATGTTGGTGATGGAATACTGTTGTGCTAGAAGAAATGATAAGCAAGATGATTTCATAAAAAGCTGGAAAGATCTGCAGGAACTGATGCAGAATGGGGAGAACATTGTACATAATAACAACAATACTGAATGATGATTATCTGTGAAAACTTGGCTACTCTCAGCAATCTGGGACAATCCTGAAGGATTTATGACTTCCAGAGAAAGACCTGCTGGAATTGTCTTTCATCAGTGTATTTATGGTTTTATTTTGGGGTTAGGTTATGTATGAGTTTGCTCTTACAACAATGACCAATAAGGAAATGTGTTTTACATGACAATAAAAATGTAAATTAAGGGGGGAAAAGAATAAACACAGTAGGGGCAGCTAGTAGCACATTGGATTGAGAACCAGACATGGAGTTCATTGGACCTGGGTTCAAAACTGATCTCAGACACTTCCTAGCCATGTGATCCTGGGCAAATTAATTAATCTCAATTGCCTAGTCCTTCTGCCTTGGAATCAATACTCAGTATTCATTCTAAGACAGAAGGTAAGGGCTTAAGAAAATCAATAAAAACAATGGTAACACTATGGTTTTTTGATACCTAAAAAATATAGTTGGGGGAGGCAACTAGGTGGCTCAGTAAATTTAGAGTCAGGCCCAGAGACAGGAAGTCCCAAGTTAAAATCTGGCCTTGGATATTTCCTAGTTATGTGATCCTGGGTAAGTTACTTAATCCCCACTGCCTAGCCCTTACCACTCTTCTGCCTTGGAAGATTCTAGGACAGAAAGGTTAAAAAAAACATATAAAGATGGGTTATCCTTGAGTCACATTCAAAAGTTCCCAATGAATGCAAAAGATCTTTCCACAAAGGGGCTTTTGCTGACATACACTGTCTTCAGCTCATACTTTCCAGACACTGCCTTTATACTTCCTTTGGATTTCCAGATCTATATACTGAGAAGTCTTTTTAACAAAGAAGAAGAGATCTTTTCATATATTTCTATAGATACAGGGATCTGGTATCTAGTTTTGCCAAGGTAGAGTATGGTTTTCCTTCTTCTATTAATTTGTTCCTTAGTCCCATTCTGGTGCCCTGATCTAAAACTTACTTTTATAAAAACCTTAGTCCAGTCATAGGAAGATGATTTCTTGAAGCTTGAATGTTGCAGAAAGGAATCCAAATAATAATCTTTTTCTTCTCTGAACAATTGTATTTCTCCTACTGCCTTCATAGTGATAGCATAAAAATATTTAGTAGCAGGATCAACTTAGCATAGATCTGAAATCTTTATTATACTAGCCAGAAGGAAGAATAGACTAAGGTCAGCAGCAGGCAAAAGAAAAATGGCTTCAGTTCAGAAGTAATAGAATAATCAATGATACTTGAGATTTCAGACAGATCAGATTGACCACTAAATGTAATGATAAAAATAGCACATACAAATATATACACAGAAACAAAAGCCACGAACCCAGTTTTTTGTTTGAAAGCCTGTTAGGTCTGGACTATTCTGTGTGAGGAGAGAGCTCTGCTCCCAACCACAGCTGCTAATGGTTATGGATTTGGCAATCAAAATGTCTTTTGTTAAAAAAAAAAAAGTTAACTGCCTTACTATTGAGGTTACAAACCAAAGCCTTGATGCATTGTTGCAGTCAACATCCTCCCTGCTGTTTTTGAGAGCTTACATCTGCTGTTGGCAGATAAAATGCTGGCAAACAACATAGGTTTCTTCTAGGGGAATGCAAGAGAAGCTTTACTAGATAGCCATCCTTTCCCTTTCTCTCCACAGTCAAGCCCTTAAGGTCTTTCTGTTTCATTCCTACCCTAGCTTGGGTTGAGCACTTGCCACCTTTGAGAAGCCTGGAGGGATTCCTTCTGGCATGGAACAACCATGCCAGCCACATTACCCATGGGGTATGAAAGGCAGATATGTTCTCAGCCTGGGGAGAAACATTTTATACACACATTTTAAAAGCCACTTACCCAGTATAGCCACACTTGACTTTAAAACTTCCACTAATAAAATCTCTCCTTGGATTTTAGGGAACTCAGACGATCACATTATGCCAAATAGCAGTTAATGTGTACAATATTTTAACTTATCTAGGAAAGGCCAAGGCCACAAGATAGGGAAATAAATCACAGTGCTGGTCTGAGGAAAGGAAAACTAAGCACTAAAAAGAAAGGAGAACTGACCAGAGTCATATAATATGTTATTCACAGATTGTTTAAAATTCCTGCCTTGGTAATGGTATATAATAATAATAATAATAATAATAATAATAATAACAACAACAACAACTGGTAACGTTTATAATAGCATTCTAGGCTTTGTTTATAATAGCATTCTAGGCTTTGTAAGTTGTTTTACATAAATTATCTCATTTGATCCTCACAAATAACTCTGTGAAGTAGGTTTTAAAAGGATTATTAACCCAAGATAATGAAAATGAGTAAATAGTAACAGAGGAGGAAATTAAGGCATAGAGAGCCTAAAAGACTTGCCCACAGTCAGAAACTTGTGTGAGGTAGAATTTGAATAAAGATATTTACTGAATGCTATTTCTACTATAATGGTGCATTGCAGAAATGTTTACAACAGTGTCACAAAATATAGTAGTGAAAAATGAGACTTAAAAAAAATGTTTTTAAACCCTTACCTTCCATTTTAGAATCAATACTATGTATTGGTTCTAAGGCAAAAGAGTGGTAAGGGCCAGGCAGTGGGGATTAAGTGACTTGCCCAGGATTACACAGGAAAATTGGGACTTTTAAGGCAGTTGGGAACAGAAGGTTTAGGATATAAATTCTTAAGGGCTCCTTCTTCTTTCTCAGTTACTGAAATAAAAGAGAGAGCATAACAGGCCTGGACTAATCTTCTAGTCTAATAGACTACCTGACACCCCCTGCTTTCCCAGAAGGAATAATACTACTAAAAGAAACTAGTATTTGCCATCAATACCCTAAGGAACATTATCCAAATAGACCCAATTTGGCCATCTAGATGATCTTAGCAAGTCACAAAGGACAAATAAAAGATCCAAAGCTAGACCTTAAAAAAAAGAGTCAAGAACTTTACCCTATAAGGAAATCCAGAATAAGACTAATATCAGCTCCAAATACATTCAAGTATTACATTCAATTACAGAGGAAAAAAAGTGGAAAATTGACACTGGGAATGTAGGTACTTATTTCTGATAATGAAAAAGACTATAAGTTTCTAGCAATTTGGTAAAACACTAAAAATCAAGGGAATTCATAAGGAGAGATGCCAGTTTCTACAGCTGGAAACAGATGGGAGAATTGCTGCAGGTCCAGAGGTGACTCAAAGAGCTTTTAGAGAGAAAATATTATAGAATCTAAAGATGATGAAAAATGCTGATCTCATTGGGCACTTCTAGGAGCCAAATGCTCTGTTATTATTTGATATTTCCATTACTCCAAAAGTACTTTATACTACTGAATCCAAATCTTCCACCCCTTCCTGGCTGATTTAAAGAGGCTAGAAAAACAAAAACAAAAACTGGTAGATATGATCTTATGCCTATTAGGGTGATTTGAGAGAAAGAAAGCAGCTACTCCAAATATAAAAATCTATTCATTGTCTCTGTCTCTCTCTCTCTCTCTGTGTCTCTCTCTCTCTTTGTCTGTCTCTCTAACATACATGTTAGCATCAGAAATCTGATGCTTCTCTTAAAATGTAAATTGGGATGGCACAATATTAAAAGAATTCACACAAAGATATTAAAGACTTTCCTCTTTACTTGAGAGAATAGAAACAATGAAAAAGTGAGATAAAATCATAGAAAAGGAACTTGTAATAGGCATGAGGGATAAGGGGGAGATATGAAGACAAATTGTGTTTACTTCACAATTTTGCCTGGAGCTTGGCCCCAGCATTTAATGGAAAGAGTACAGATAGGACAGAGAATCAATAACTGATTGTGTAGGTATATATGAATATACCATTTACACACAAAAAGGGTGAAGGAAGTAGGGTGAGGGAAAGAGACATTATCATCAAACAAAAAGAAAAGGCATGGATGCTTTAGAAAAAACAATATTTTAGAGTTGTAAAGAAAGTAGTTTTTATCTTTTAAATAGATGGGAGGAGAAGGCAAAGAATATAAAAAGATAGGAAATAAGATAACAATAAGCAAAAGAAAAAAAGCCTGGAAATGGGAAAAGTTCCATTGAGAATTATTCAGGTAAAGAATGTTTCCTTATGAGTGATAATAGAAACTATAAAAATATCCAGAAAGCTAGATCATTAGGAAAGGTCCAGGGATGAATTTTCCCACCTTGGATTTCTTCAAGGATGTTAATTTATAAACACTGAGATTCTAGATTTTAAGACTTTATCCTAAACGTCTTCGGCTCCCTCTGCTGTTCATAAATGTCCTAATTTAGTTAGGTCAGACTACAGATCAAAGAACATAAAATTTCAAATTAAGGCTGACTTAAAATATATTGGTTCCAAACATAAATCTCTGGCTAGGAATGCTTGCCCCAAGAAGATAAACAATTACATTTTATTTTCCAGTAAGTTAATCAATCTGACAGTCAGATCCTTCTTTCTAACAAAAAGAAAAATAATTTTAAGGATTGATTCTTAAAGAGGGGTTGAAAAGGAAAGTCTGGCCACATTTGTTGCTAAGATTTGGGTAGCAACATTTTTTTCCCCTCCTTTTATGGGAAATCTCCAGGTACAGATGTTCATAATGTTCCTTTCTCAACAATGTAGTCCTTCTGCATACCAGGAAGAAAATAATATATATTTAAGTTTTTTCTCAGTTCTTGCTTTGTTTTTTTATTCCCCAACATTTCTTTATCATAAGCCTCTCCATATCTGTCTAAATTACAGTTGATATTATCTAAGAGATTCTGAGCAAGAATAGATCTTAGATTATCTGTCCACCCAAATCATTCCCTCCCCTTTTCCTCTTCTCATTTTACAGATGAGGTAAAACATAAGCTCTAAAGAGATTAAATGATTTGTCAAGGAAACAAGTGAGTAACAGTTCCAGGATTTAAGCCAGGTTCTCTGACTCCAACTGTAGTGTTCTTTTCATTTTTCACTATATATTCCAATGATATTCTGTGATAAAATATTTTCAGGTTAGCTCTATCAGTACATTTTTTCAGGAAACAGACCAAATATCTTCCCATATAAGTATCCCTCCACTCACCTGTTCCTTAAATTGCTCCTGAGACAAGCAATCATCCAGATCCACACAACCAAGTAGACATCCTGATGGATAATCACTGGGAAATTCCAAATCTGATTCAAGAATAACAAAAACAATTAGATAAAATTCCCTCTTCTCTAACAGTGTCCTTCAGAAAACTCTTTTAAATTGTGAGCAGAAAACTTTTCCTTTGTTAGTGCCTTACTTTGGAGATTCGGGGAATCTAGTGAAATTTTTACTTGGTACAACTTTTTTTTTTAAAAGAAAATTTGGCAAGTTCCTGATTCTATCTACTAAACACATGCAGAGCTAGCAATGTTTTTCCTTTTTAATTTTTTAAACATTTGTATTAATATCTTTTGTTTTCACATTATTTATATTTTCTAATATATTTTTCCCCTCCACCCTTCCCAAAGAGCTATAAAGAGAAAAAATGTTCAGTTAAACCATCCAACAACATATGGAAGAAGTCTAATACTATGTTCAGTATTCCACTCAAAGTCTCCCACATCTCTACACAGAAGAAGTGCCTTCTCCTAGGTCTCCTTTGGGTAAGCCTTGGTCATTATTTTACAGCATTCATTTCTGATTATTTTGTGGTAGTTCTTTCAATTTTCATTGCTGTGGTCACTGTATACACTGTTTTGCATTAGGTCAGTTGTGGGATCCTTGATCACTATACCTTGGTTTCCTCATCTACAACAAAATAGATTGGATTTCATAGCTTTTAAGGTCCCTTCCAGCTCCAAATAGATGGTTCTAAGTATTCCAATACTTCTCTGTATTCCTTGTGTTTGTTGCCTACCACAGGCAATACTGCCTACAGTACAGTCCTCTTCTATTACATTTATGTGCCACAAATTCCTTAGTCTTCAATTGTTTGTAGTTTTTTTTACTACAAAAAGTGCTGTCATAAATTTTTTTTAATTTATGGAACTTTTATACTTATTGACCTCACTGGAGTATATGACTAGCCAATAAAACACTGGATCAAAGGATACAGTCAAGTTAGTCACTTTCTTAGCAAAATTCCAAATTGCTTTTCAAAATGGCTGGATCAATCCACAGCTCCACCAAGAGTACATTAGTGTGCTTGTCTTTCCACATCATTGTTTTTCCTTATAATCCTACTGTCTCACATAGCATTCTAGTCAGATATTGCTGACCCTCCACCAACCCAGCAATAACAAATACTTAATAATTTATGTATTATGAAGATGAGTCTTCAACCTCAAGCAGGTTACATTTTACAATCTCTTTTTTAGCATTTCAAACTTGCTGAATTTTATTCAACCAGAGGCATTCAAATTTTTTTAGTAATGGGCTTTCTGGTTAGAAATCCATTTGTGCAGCCCATATTAATTTTCATTGATGACAATGGTGAAACATTAGCTAGGTTAGTTAGACAAAAATATGAATGCTTTAGCAGTAATATAAAAGTAGTTCAAAAGTTTTCCATGAAGTTTATTTATATTAAAGTTCACAACCAGTGCTAGTCTTTGATCAGATTTGATCAATTCAATGGAAATAATGACATTTAACAAGTTAAATTATTCTTGAGCATTGTTAAATGTATCAAATAAAGGTACATCTAAATTCTGACTCTAGGCCTATTGATAGTAGCTCATGGTCTTGATTTTGGCAATTTCATGAAGGAGAATATACTTTCTGACAGACAGAAGTTCAAATATTAAACACAGAGTTTGGACACAAAGCCAGACATTCTATGCGGTTACAAACTACTTGTCACTAATTGATTAATGCTAAGTAGACAAAAAATTTTTGCTAAAAATCTCAGGCAAACTGCATTTGGCCTGTGGATCAAGTGTTGGATGTATGGTCCTTAGGACAAGTAGAGATTTAGCAAAACAGAAAGGCAGCTGCTATAATTATCAAGAGAGAAATTATTTTTTCTGCTGAAAGAAACCCAAAAAGTCAAACCACTGATTTTTAAAAAATAACTAGTTGTAATAGCACAATGGGACCTATCTTTTTTTTAATTTTTATTTTTAAGACTTATCTTTTAAAGAAAGTATATGATTACAATTGATTTTTAGTAGGTACAGAAATATTGTTATGCATAACTGAACTCTTCCTCTTTTGATTTTTTAACCTGTTTTTCAGTTTAGTCCTGGACCTCTTTTTATTTCTTCAATGATAATGGCAGAGTGGCAGTATAGGTGGGCCATTCTCACCATTTTTAGACCAGCTATAAATAATTTAGCAACTGATACTCTAAATATGAGAGCTTTCTTAAGTGACTGAGTAGACATATTACTAAAAGGGCTGAATCATATAAATCATTATTTTTTTCACTATAAGAAACCAGAGACAAAAGAAAGTTGCAGTTACATAAAAGGACAGGTCAGAGATTCAACCTAGGAGCTGCAAGTGGTGGAAGTGCCTTTATTGTGAATCTAGAGCAAAAAGAAGCATCATTTCCAGAGTTATTTGAGGATCCCATCTGGCCAATGCTCATAAGAAGAATCAGTAAGGTGATTGCCAGAAATCAAGTGCAACAACTGCATCTGTTGCAAAGAAGGACATCAAACAATTCTATAATTACTAATAAAATCCACCAAATTAAGTCAATACATACTTTAATATTACATGACTTTAAAGCAAAGGTGTCTATAGTACAAGAAGGTGAAAAACATAGCACGGGAGTAAAAAAAAAGAGAAGGGCAAAGGTTCGTAGACTAGGGTCATAGATTATACAGAAGTCTCATACTTTCAGAAGAATTAGGGCATAAGACATGGTGATCACCAACTAACGTAATAAAAAATAAAGTTAATTACATTCTAACAAAGAAGAAATTATTAACTGGCAACATAGTAGTAATTTTCAAATCAGCTATCTTGTGTACAAAATGGCCAATGACTTATGAAAGCAAAACCAGAATCAATAATAGACAAGAATAATACAAATGTGTAGCTATGGCATGCAATAGACCTATTTAAATAAGTTGCTGCTGAAAAAATGGGATCTAGACAAAAGAACAAATATCGACATAGGCTATTTACCCTTCCTTAAGGATATTTTAATTTACTTAAATCAATCATCACAAAGTAAAAAAAAACATAGAAAAGAGCCTTAGCCCTTTGTATGAAAGGAAAAGAGTCTGAAAGATCTTAATAGCATTTTCCAGAACCCAAAGCTATAGTATTTGGAAAATTTCACTTGTTATACTACATATACCAATCAACTTTGTCTGTTTGTGGGAGACTTTCCCAGTCCAAAGGATTGTAGTATTCCCAACTAACATTTTACTTTCATATTAAAAAGTTAGGACTATCAGTTTTCTTACATACCAAAAGGATATTCATAGATAACCAAGACTAACATTTATTTCTGAAGCCCAAAAGGAACACTTTAAAGTGTCTTATTTGAAAACTTAACTTATAAAACAGTTGACCTTGATTTGCTGCAATGAAAAGATAAAGTCTATAATACAAATTCTCCATCCATCCATAAAAAAAGCAATGGAAACAAATGAGAGTAAAATGAAAGTAAAGTGAAACAGCTCAATTTAACTAATGGCATCCATCTCTATGACACAAAAGGAAGAAGTTACCTTTTCCAAGAAGAACGCGATATGTAGCCTGCAATTCTGAGATTTCTTGAGGGGAAGGTCTTTTGGCTGTTGCAGCTATCCATAATCTTCCTCTGTGAGATGTATACCAGGTTCTGCCCTCTACCCTAAAAGGGATAAAAAGTGAGCAGAATGGAACTAATTTCCTATTCTATAGAGATTCTACAAGTCTTGAATATAGATTATCTAATTTGATTAAGATTTGTTCAGTTAGAGGCTTCTACAAAGTTTTGAACTGAGATAAAAAACTTGGTATATAAATTTTATCATAACAGGTATAGTTCACAAATACATACTCAGTCCATTCTCATTCTCATTTGTACTCATGGTTTCTTTTATCACCTATTCAGTCTCAAATCACAGTCTTCACATCTTGAACCCTCTTTCACTATACACAAAATAAAAATCCTTCTTCTTGCATATTGTATCCTTCTTTTTTGTATTTTTATGTCATTTTGTATTTTTGTCTTTCAAGTTCTTTTATATAAACATAATTTCTTTAAGTACCTTTCCTACGCCTACCTCCCATGAAACAAATCATATTTTTTAGAGTCCCAGAAAAAGAGAAAAATGTCAGTATACCTAATCAATACATTGAAAAAGTATGAAAATATACGTGATGTACCACTCTAATGGCCCTTGAACTTTTGCAGTGGGAGAAGTGGAGGTATGGGTTCATATCTCTTCTTTCAAACTAGACTTGTTCTTTTTTGCAGTATTCACTTTTGATTAGTTTTAGGGAGATTCTTTCCATTTATAAGGAGGTTCTTTCCATTTATATTGCTGTAGTTATTGTGGTTAGTGTTTTCTTGGCTTGGCTTACTTCACTCTGCAATCAGTTCCTATAGATATTTCCATGTTTCTCTGTATTCATCACACAAAGTATTTCTTACAGCACAGAAATATGCCATCACATTTAAGTACCAAAGTTTGTTAGCCATTTCTCAACTGATGAGCATCTGTCTTATTTCCAATTCTCTGCTACCACAAAAAGTGCTGCTATAAATATTTTAGTATATATGGGGAATTAATTCTCATCAATAGCATTCTTGGGGGATAAGCCTAATAAAAGTATCTCTGAGCTAAAGGGGACAGACATTTTGGTCATTTTATTTGCACTGTTCCAAACTCCTTCCCGAAATTGCTATACTGATTCACAGATCTACTAATAATGCCATAATATGCCTAACTTCCCACAACACCACCAACCATAACTATTTCCATTTTTTTATCATCTTTGCCAATTTGTAGGTTGTAAGATGGAACTCAGGGCTGATTTGCACATCTCTTATTATTAGTGACTTGGAGCATTCTTTCATCTAGTTGTTAATAGTTTGCAATTCTTCTGAGTTGTTTTTTCAAATCCTTTGACCACCTACACTTTGGGGGATAGTTCTTTCATATATATATATAAACACACACACACATATATAGGTATTTATTTATATATATGTAAACATAAAAATGAGTGTGTGCACATATATACACATGTTAATTATTTATATATTTTGAATAACAAAACTTTATAAGAGAAATTTATACGATGATTTTTTGCTCTTCTTTAAACAATGAAAAGCTTACCTCCAGCTGGAAGTTTTTCTAATTATTTCTCTAACATTCTTGCACAATTTCTGAACTAAATCAACTTCCCTCCACCTCCAACTATGCTTGTCATTATTTTATCTAGACTTTTTCTTTATTTGCTCTTTTGAAATATAACCATAAATACATATCATGTCTATTATAGTGCTCAATTCTTGTAGATGTTCAAAAATTTTTTTTGATTACCATGAACATATTCTGCTTAAGGCCGAGAAAAAAGAATGTACTTATTTCTTACTTCATTCATATTCAAACAATTTACTAGTATGAAGGAATCACAAGGATGTTTCTCCTTCACCTTTAACCAAACAGGATGCGATATTTCTTTTTTTTTTTCTTTTTTCTTTTTTTCTTTTTTTTTAACCCTTATCTTCCATCTTGGAGTCAATACTATGTATTGGCTCCAAGGCAGAAGAGTGGTAAGGGTAGGCAATGGGGATCAAGTGACTTGCCCAGGGTCACACAGCTGAGAAGTGGCTGAGGCCAGATTTGAACCTAAGACCTCCCATCTCTAGGGCTGACTCTCATTCCACTGAGCTACCCAGCTGCCCCCAGGGTGAAATATTTCTGACAGTACTGCCCAAACTGTTATTTGATACTATCTTTTGGGATTAGAATTGTTTTTGGTATTCTGCTATTAATAAAGAAAGTTTCTTTGTTTATGCTGTGAATACCAAATAGGGTCAAAGGTTGTCCCTCTAGGCCTGAAAGCACTCAAGGACTATACTCCTCTCAACAAACATGGACAGAGCTATCAGTTTTATTTTTGTGGTATTAGTAATTGTGGCATTGGGTGCTGCTTGTTCTGTTCTTTTCAGTTGTAAAAATTGGCTGAATTAGATCCAAAATAGAATGAAACGTAAACATTCTGCCTTCTTCAGCAAAGAACAAGCTGTTCCATTATTTACAGTGGGAAAGGAAGACACCCACGTTCCAGAGAATGAAATCTGTAGAACAGACTTCTAAGGGCCTAGTTAGTCTGGAAAGCAGATGCAGATCCACCAATCCCTAATACAAAGCAAAGGAAAAATGAAACTTTTAGTCAGATGTATCTCTGGATATGAGATTTCTAAAGGTTTAAAGGAAGGGGCGACAGGGACACTATACCCTAACTTGGCAAGGAGATCATAACCTTTATGTTTTACTCTTATCTTATGATCAGTAAAGTAAAAATTGATCACTCTCACTTTCTGGGAAAGAACTGCTGAGGCAGCATAATGGAAAACTGGATTAAGAATCAAGAGAACTAATCTCTGGTTCCAGATCTGCCACTTACTAGTTGTGTCATCTTGGATATATAATTTAATTTCTGGGTGTTTTTTCAACTGTCAAATGAAGATTAAAAAAAAAACCTTGCCCAAGCAACTTATAGTACCTCTTGCAAAAATAGGATAATAGGGGGCAGCTGAGTAGCTCAGTAGATTGAGAGCCAGGACCAGAGACAGGAAGTCCTAGGTTCAAATATGACCTCAGACACTTCCTAGCTATGTGACCCTGGACAAGTCACTTAACCCTCATTGCCTAGCCCTTAACATTCTTCTGCCTTGAAACTAATACACAGTATTGATTCTAAGGCAGAAGGTAAGGGTTTAAAAAAATGGGATAATGATTATAAAGTGTTTCAATTAAATATTAAGAAAACAGTATATGAAGCCAGTACATCACCAATGAAACCTGACCAAAGAACTCTAATATTCAGGTAAAGAAGGTCAAAACAAACATCAATTTCTGCTAAGTCTGACAGAAGTCAAGGGAAGGCACTTAAACCAAAACTAGCAAAATGAAGGCATTGGACTAGGACCCTTCAATTCTAAATTCTAAATTCTATTATCATATGACATCAGCCTGAAATACCTTAGTCAAACAATAACTTTTGTTTTGTTTTTTAAGGATATTCCAAAGCAGAGAATGTTCTCCTTTTGATTAAAGCAAAAAAAAAAAAAATAGAAAAATTCACAAAATTGAGTCAATTTCTTCTTCTTTTAAAAAACCCTTACCTTCTGTCTTAGAATCTATACTAAGTATTGGTTCCAAGGCAGAAGAGTGGTGAGGGATAAGCAATTGGGATCAAGTGACCTGCCCAGAGTCACACAACTAGGAAACATCAGAAGTTAGATTTGAACCCAGGACTTCCCATATCTAGGTCTGGTTCTCAATCCACTGAGCCACCTAACCGCCTCAAGACAATTTCTTTTTAAAAACAAAAAACTTGAAACCTGAAGTGACAAGAATAAATGTTTACAGTGCTACATTATCATGCTATAAAACTGAAGCCAGGAAAAATAGAATTTTTATGTAAGGATGGAAAGGAGCTGTACTCTACATTCTGCAGAATTTCTCTCCACCTTGGTGGGTTTCATTCTCTCTACTGGGAAAATACAGAGAATAGAACCTAGAACTCACTATATTGTGTTTACATAGTTAGTATGGGAATTAGAGCGCCTCCAAGAGAATTGTGTAATGGACTCTTCTGGGGATCATGAATGGGCTGATGGCAAAAAGCTAGCTCTCAACCAAGGTCAGTATCATGATTACTTTCTCCTGGATACAATATTACCTTTTAATGCCCCTGATAAGCAGTGAAGCCCAGGGTTGATGCATGCTGAGGCACCAGCCATCATCACAGATTTCCTGAAATTCTCGATCCTGTATTCGAAGACGGTTTCTCTCTGAGCTGAGCTCCAGATTAGAATTGGCTGAGAGAAGGGTCTTCCTCTGTGGGGCTGAGCTTGTCTGGTCTACCCACTATAAAAGAAAAGGTGAAAGTGTAAGGTTTAATTTAGTTGCTGGAGGTACAGTACATCTGATGATCTTTTTGTGGGCAAAAAAAAATAATGGAAAATCTAGACACTTGCAGGAAATTCCCAACCAAATCTCAACTCTAATTATAAAAGGGATCACATTGGAAACAATTCCTAGAAATTTCTATCTTATTTTTGCCTAACTAGGATAAAATAAAGATGGAATATATCTAATAGAAGTGCAAGTCTGATATAGATGCCCATCATTAATTTTTCATTTTTTTAAAAACTGCTACCTTCCATCCTGGAGTCAATACTGTGTATTGGCTCCAAAGCAGAAGAGTGGTAAGGGTAGGCATTGGGGGGTCAAGTGACTTGCCCAGGGTCACACAGATGGGAAGTGTCTGAGGCCATATTTGAACCTAGGACCTCCTGTCTCTAAGCCTGACTCTCAATCCACTGAGCTACCCAGCTGCCCCCTTTTTCATTTTTAAGAGCAATGTATTTTACAGAAATGCCTCTGTCAGATGCTAAATGGCATTACAGAAGTTGATATAATCTCTTCGGAAAACAATATGACAATATACAAGAAAATTTATATAGCTGATCATACCTTTTGACCCAATAATGGCACAACTTGGAGAACAGACAAATAAATAGTGGTATAATTAAGAAGATAGAACATTATTACACATAATAAATGTCAAATATGAATGTAAAGAAATGTGAAAAGAATTATATGAAATAATGTAGCATGAAGAAAACAGAATTAGAATGATATACATACTGATAACTACATAAAAATCATAGCCAAAATTCAGGGAAAAATACAAAGAAGAGTTCAAAAAGAAACACAAACTTTGACAAAATAATATTTAAAAAAACTTGTAAATAGTTGACGTTTGTGGCTTTACATATGTGTGTGTGGCCCTTCCTCCTAAAAAAACATTTTAAAATTTTTTATTTTTCTGAATGCTTACATTTGTTCATGAGAACCGTTTAGAATTTTAAAATTATCCCAGAAAAGGTCCCTGATGTATTTCCCTTGCCTCCATAAAGAACAGCACATTTGTATGAAGATCAGGATTGCTGGAACCAATCCCTTTTCATACATATCAAAACAATGAGACTACTGGGTTTTGAGTAATTTTCTCAAAAAGCAAAACCACCTAAATAAAGATTCAACATTCTGGCCCACAAATCTTTTCTTATACACAAAAGCAGAACCACATGCTTACATTATAAATGCTAAAACTAGAAAAAAAATGTAGCAACTTACCATCTGGTCATGCAGGTAGCAATTTAAAAAAACAAAAAAAAATTTCCCCTCATATTGTCAGACCTGTGATAAGACCAACATTAAGTCCAGACAGAAAATAGACCTACAATTCTTTGGTAAAGGGAAAAAACCAAATAAGGGGACTCTCTTTAACAGTATAGGTCAGGGCCTACCTGCTCTACAACTTAGAGTCTTAGAGGGTTGTCTGGGGCACCAAGAAATTAAGTGGCTAGCCCAAGGTTTGTGAAGGAAGTTATTGAGGAGACCTTGATAATGAGGATAGAATCTAAATTCTCATACCCCCTGGGATCAATGGGAAAGCCAGCAATTAAGATAGGGGACAATGAGACAGGGCAAATGTCCCCTGGGCAGCCGGAACATAGGAGGAAGGGCCACATACAAGGTGTCAAAGTGAGTGGGCTGGGAAAAAGTTAGATAAACCCAAGGGGGAGCTGATTTAGGTCTTTCTACTTCTATTCTTAAACAGACTGGTTCCCTACTCTGCTGTGACGAGAATACATAGGCCTATTTGGAATTATGCCCAAAGGACTTTAAAAGAATGCATGTCCTTTGATTCAACAATACCACTACTAGGTTTGTACCCCAAAGAGATTTAAAAATATGTTTGTATAAAAATATTTATAGCCCCATTCTTTGTAGTGGCAAAAAGAGGAGGTGTTCCTCAATTGGGGAATAGCTGAACAAATTGTGGTATATGATGGTAATGGAACACTATTGTGATATAAGAAATGATGAACTGCTTAATTTTTATAAAAACTAGGAAGACCTCCATGAACTGATGCAGAATGAAACAAGCAGAACCAGAAGAACATTTTACATAGTAACTGAAACATTGTGGGACAATCAAATGTAAAAGGCTTTGCTAGTAATAGCAATACAATGATCTAGGACAATCCCGAGGGACTTATGAGAAAGAATGCTATCCACATTGAGAAAAAGAACTGTGGGAGTAGAAACGCAGAAGAAAAAGATATGATCTATCACTTGTTCATAAGGATATAGGATTTGGGGTTTTGGTTTTAAAAGCTTACTCTATTACAAAAATAAATAATATGGAAATAGGATTTGAGTGATAATATATGTATGACCTAGTAGAATTGCTTGTTAGCTCTGGGAGGGGGATGAAAGAGAAGAGGGAGAGAACATGAATCATGTAACCATGAAAAAATACTTTAAAATAAAAAAAAATTTTTTTTTGAAACCCTCACCTTCCATATTATAATCAATACTGGGTATTGGTTCCAAGGCATAAAAGTGGTAAGGGCTAGGACAAAGGGGGTTAAGTGACTTGCCCAGGGTCACACAGCTAAGAAGTATCTGAGGTCACATTTGAACCCAGGACCTCCTATCTCTGGGCCTGGCTCTCAATTCACTGAGCCACCCTGCCCCAAATAATTTTTTTTAAAAAGAAACATTTGAAATATACATATTCTTTGAATGTCTTAAATTTGCCATAGCTCTGTCCTAATTAAGTCAGGAAATGAATAGAAATTGGAATAAAAAAAACTTAGGCAACCATACTCAGAAAATAATTGCTTGAAACATCAAATTTTAAATTTGGGGAGATGGAGGGAGAGAAAACAATATGTCTCCCCAAAAATGTTATAATTAGCATCATATTTTTGCCACAAAATGACTTCATTTTATAGTCCCATATTTTCAATAAATTCTTTGATTTAGGGGGAAAAAAAGAATATATAGACCTTAGCCAGCTAAATGAAGAATGGATCATAATCAGATTAATCTTTCTTTAAGAGAAATATATCTACGACTCTTCTCTCACATCTCTCACCTTCTTATTTTATTAATAAATGCCTAAAACTCTGGCTGAGACTATTTTACTCACAACACATAATATATATCAATAGTAATCCGGGACTTCCTAGTTTCTAGGCCAGCTCCCTATTGATCAAGAAATCAATAACCATTTAAGCCCTTCCTATGTGCCATGAACTGTGCTAGGCACAGGGGATACAAAAATAAAATATCCCTGCTCTCAAGGAGCTAACATTCTAATGGGGGAGACATCAAATACATATAAAAATACATAAAGCATAAATATAAAATGGATAAACACAAATATATACAAAGTATTTTTTTAAAAAAGATAGTTTAGAAGGATAAGTAGTTGAAGAGATACGGGAAGAGTTTCATACAAGATATCAAAGACATACATATATCAAAGAAAAAAGTGAAGCCTAGTTACTCATATCTCTATTGAGATTAACAAGTCCCATTTCTCCTAGGGGAAACTGAAATGATGATATAGATGAAGCAGCAAGAACCACAAGGCAAGCCCCGAGGAGGATGGGCAAGAGAAGAAAGCTATATGCAAATAATGAGATAAAGCACCTGACATCAAAAGTATAAGAGGGAGACATCTGAGCCCAACCCTCTCTCATTAGCAGTCAACTGGGACAAGTACTCACCAAGGGTGCAGGCTGGAGCAGATGGGGATTCACTAGAACTCCCAAAGGCTCTTCAGTCGATCCTTCCAGTTTTGTTAGAGACTTACTCAAGGCCCCTGAGTTAATAGCTTGTATTGTCTCATCCAGCCTGTAATAACAAATCCAAAGAGCTAGGTAATTATTAACTGTAGCTGCTGCCACAATCCCTCAGTTCTATTCTCTTTAGTCACAAATTATCAATATACAACCCTTCAACTGTAAAATCTAGAATTCTAAGAACCTTTTATCTTCATTTCTTCCACTTTTCAATCCATATCTACAATCTTTAGTCAACCTTAGTTATGTAAAAACCTAGAAACAGTTTTAAAAAAGGGGGGGGGTAGAATTCCACAAATATCCATTTGAATGGATGAATGGATCATTATTCTTAATGGTAAAATGAGGAAAGTATCTGGATTTCAAATATGCTATTCTAAACAAACTGGTTTACCCATCCCAAGAACCTATCAGGCCTTTTCACTCAATTCCCCCTTCAGGAATATCATCCTACTACTTCAGTGTTTTGAATTCAAAACTCACTGTAGTCAAATCCCACTTTCTCCACAAATCTTTTCCAGAGATTTTCAGTCTACAGTTATTCCTCTTTCTCTACCTATATTACTATCAATGGTATTTATACTTTGTGCTTCGGGGGATTTGTATTTATATCTATCTACATATAAAGTCATCTATATATGCATGTATTTAAATCTTTCTATATGAAAGTGATTGTAAAGTAAGAAATATTTATATTATATACAAAGTTGTGATTATAAAGTAATGAAATATGCAAAAGAATGTGACTTGTGCAGTCACTTTTATTGCTTTTTTCATCAAATAATTTAGACTTTGTCTTTTCAACTAGACTATAAACAGAAACCACATTCTCTTCTTTGTATTTTGGTGGATGCTTGAAAACATGTCCTGATTATCAAAAAGCTTTCAATTTTAATAAAATAAGACTGGTCAAGATGCTCATTTCTCTCAAACTTTCTGCTGAGCTGCACACTCACTTATTGTGGTATTCTGATAGAGGGTTTTGCTCTTCTAGAATCTGTCTTCCTGCAAAATCAATGGTAATCTTCTTAGAGAGACGGGAGGCATGGCGCAGCTCTCGGAGTTCCTGCTCCTTCTTCTGTAAGGCTTCCCGCTCTACCTTGGATAGCCATTGATTGGAATCCGTGGCAAAGTAGTCCGACTCATCATCAATAACTTGGGTCCTTCGAACACTAAGGCAAGAGAGAACATATGACACCTTGAACACCTGTTAGCAAAAAGAGTATGATTTTCTGGAAACTGCCCAAAGTAACCCATTTATTATCATCACTCATGATACACAATGGCATCCTGGTATGACAACCTGAAGTATGGTTGCCTAAAATTCTAAAACAGAAACAAAAGTCTGGCCTTTCTTTAAGGTAATATAGTCAGAAATTTGGGGTGCTAAAAAGCATCTTATGTAACATTTACTACATTTACTATGAAGAAACTAAGGCTTAAAGAGGTAAAATGACTTGACTGTCAAAGAACTAGCTAGAATAGAATTATGACTTAGGGATATCTGTAGACTTAGCAAAAATATCATCATTACAAAACAAAAAGCCTGAAAACTTTAACCCTTAAGGTAGTCCTTCCCAGTGTGAATGTGCACATTATAGAGGATTGTCCATGTTATATTTTCCATTCTCCCTCCCAAATCTAAAATCTGGAAGTGAATTTTCAGAAGCTGTCAGTAGAAAACTTATAATTCTAATCACTTGTGCTACTTTGTTCCTTTGATTTTGACTTATTCACAATATATTAATCTCCCTTTAAAAATAAAGATTAAGGGGACAGCTGATTGGCTCAGTGGATTGAGAGCCAGGCCTACAGACGGGAGGTCCTAGATTCAAACCTGGCCTCAGACACTTCCTATCTGTGTGACCCTGGGCAAGTCATTTAACCCCCATTGCCTAGCCCGCACTTCTGCCTTAGAACCAATATACAGTATTGGTTCTAAGGCAGAAGGTAAAGGTTTAAAAAAAATAAAATAAAAATAAAAATACAGATTAAAACCAGCCAGGACACCTTTCCAATAAAGTCGTTTTAAAATTATATTAATATATTCCATACCTGGAACCACCTAAACCCCTTTATACAGAATGGTGGGGCAGTAGTAACAGTAGAAGAAACTTTTCTTGTTTCCTACTTCTCTCTTATTTTTCCAGATTACATGTAGATACAATTTTAACAATCTTTTTCTGACATTTTGAGAGCCATGTTCACTTCCTCCCTCCCTTCTTCCCTCTACCTCAAGACAATCCATAATGAGTTGTACATATACTATCATGCATTACACATTTCTACAGTCATCATGTTATGAAAAAAGATACATATCACTTTTACTAGAGAAAAATTCATGAAGGAAATAATAGCTGAAGAATGGTATGCTTCAATCTGCATTCAAACTCCATCAGTTCCTTCTATGGCAGTAGATAGCCTTTTTTTTATCACGAGTATCTTGGTGTTGTCTTGGATAATTGCTGATAACAATTAAGTTATACACAGATGATCATCAAACTTTATTGCTACTAATGTGTACAATTCTCTGGTTCTGCTTACTTCACTTTTCATCACTTCATATAAGTTTTTCCAGGGTTTTCTGTGGTCATCCTGTTTGTCATTTCTTAGGGCACAAAAGTATTCCATTACAATCATGTACCACAACTTGTCAACTTGTTCTTTCATTCCCCAAATGACAGACATCCCCTCAGTTTCCAGTTCTTTGCCACCATAAAAAGAGCTTTTATAAATATTTTTGTACAAATAGGCCCTTTTTTCCCATCTTTGATCTCTTTAGGATACAGACCTAGTAGGGTATTGCTGGGTCAATCAGCACATAAAATTTATGACCCTTCTGGCATGGTCCCAAATTGCTCTCCAATACAGTTGTATCAGTTCACAGCTCCACCAATGGCGTATTAGTGTCCCAATTTTCCTACATCCCCTGCAACATTTGTCATTTTCCTTTTTTTGTCATATTAGTCAGTCTGATAAAATATGAGGTGGTACCTCAGAGATGCTTTAATTTGCATTTCTCGAATTAATAGTAATTTGGAGCATTCTTTCATTTGACTAAAGATAGTTTTAATTACTTCACTTGAGAATGCCTATTCATATCCTTTGATCATTTGTTATTTGAAAAATTTATCCCTATTTCTCAGGAAATACATACCTCATATAGCATTACATTATACTGTCAATGAGTAGAACTAAGCCTGACTCTCACAGTCACAGTCCTAATAAAAGATGATAATGAGTATGGAACACTATCAAGTATGATAATAGCCCTCCATAAAGGATTAAGCAAAAAAAATTCACTATTACTTCCATAATGGATTTTGAGGTCAAACAGATTGTTCACTCCATTTATAATAAAAATGTTTTTATGATTATTTCTCAGGGTTTTTTGAGTTTTAAAAATTATTTTTACTTATTTTGTCAAATATTTTCCAATTGCACGTAAAAAAATGTAACAATAATTTTTTAAAATTTTGAGTTTCAAATTCTCTTTTTCCCATCCCTCCCTGGCTCCTTGTATCTCAAGTACTTCTGAGAGCTGAAGTTTTCGGACGGCCAATAATGTACTGTACAAAGAAGACATTGTTAACAAGAGACTACTAGACGAGGTGAGATCAGGAAAAAACCAGGAAGGATTTGCTCAGGGAGTAGTGCCAGTGATTCTAAATAGATAGGGTCTTCCTGGGTTGGTTGCCTAAAAGGAGAAGGGTAGATTCTGAAATATTTTCTACTATCAATTAATTTAGAATAATCACTTTGCCAAAAGTAAGAAAGAATAAGAAAAGCAGGAATCAACAACAAAACTAGAAAGTTTAAAAATCTGTCTCCAAGGAGAAATGAGAACTGTCAGTGCGCCAAATAACAGCGTAGGAGTCAAGAAGCCAATTTCTGTACAACTTGATCTTTTTATTATTGAGAGACCAAGATTCCACCAAAATTTCATGATTTCTCAAGGTACTACTTTTTTTCAGTATCCCAAGGTTATTAAGAAGATTCAGTCACTCAGGGCTTCTGTGGAACTTTACAACTTGGGAAGTTCCGTTTGCTTCTCTAGGATCTAGGATAAAATACAACCGGCCCCAACTTATCCGTATAATCTGCTTCCTTTTAGGAACACTGACATTCATGAATAATAAAAAAAAGGCAAAAGGGCAAAAAAGAGTCTCCTTCACCTTGCTGAATGTCTATGCTACACCAATTTGAGTCAGAAACAAAAGATCTATGCTATGTACCCAACTCCATTTTTATGAAAAGTTCTATTTATTTAAAACCATCAGCAAGTATCAACTGCAATGGGGATGTTAGAAGCCTTCCCAATAAGATCAGGAATGAAGCAAGGGTAGATGTAGAAACGCAAAAGAACAACATATGATTGATTGCATGGTTCAATTGGTATGTGATTGGGGATTGTGGCTTTTAATGATCACTCTATTGCAAATATGAATAATATATAAATAGATTTTGAATAATGATACATGTATAACCGAGTGGAATTGCTCATCAGCTCTGGGAAGTGGGAGGGAACAGGGGAAGGAAAGAACATGAATCATGTAACCATGGAAAAATATTCTAAATAAATTTTTTAAAAAAGAACAACAACAAAAAAAGGAGTGAAGCAAGGGCTGCCCATTATCACTACTATTATTTAATACTGTACTAGAAATGCTAGCTTTAGAAATTAGAGAAGAAAAAGAAACTGAAGGAATTAAAATAGGCAATAAGGAAACTAAACTATTACTCTTTGTAAATGATATGGAGAATATATATATATAGAGAGAGAGAATCCTAGAAAATCAACTAAAAAACTAGTTGAAATAATAACTTTAGTAAAGTTGCAGGATATAAAGTAAACCCACATAAATCATCAGCATTTCTATATATTTCCAACAAAGCTCAGCAGTAAGAATTAAAAAGACAAACTCCATTTAAAATCACTCTAGACACAAAATACTTGGGAATCTATTTGTCAAGATAAATGTAGGAATTATATGAACACAATTACAAAACACTTTTCACATGAATAAATTTAGATCTAAACAACTGGAAAAAACATGAATTGACAAATGGCTAGGCTGAGCTAATATAATAAAAATTACAATCTTACCTAAATTAATTTACTTTTTCAGTGCTATACCAATCAAACAACCAAAAAACTATTTTATAGAACTAGAAAGAAATAATAAAATTCATCTGGAAGTACAAAAGGTCAAGAATATCAAGGGAATTAATGAAAAATACATGAAGGAAGGTGGCCTAGCGGTACTATAAAGCAGTAATCATCAAAATAATATGACACTGGGGGCAGCTGGGTAGCTCAGTGGATTGAGAGCCAGGCCTAGAGACAGGAGGTCCTAGGTTCAAATCTGACCTCAGATACTTCTCAGCTGTGTGACCCTGGGCAAGTGACTTGACCCCTATTGCCTAGCCCTTACCACTCTTCTGCCTTGGAGCCAATACACTGTATTGACTCCAAGACAGAAGTTAAGGGTTTTTAAAAAAATAATATGAGGGGGCAGCTGGGTAGCTCAGTGGAGTGAGAGTCAGGCCTAGAGACAGAAGGTCCTAGGTTCAAACCCAGCCTCAGCTACTTCCCAGCTGTGTGACCCTGGGCAAGTCACTTGACCCCCATTGCCCACCCTTACCAACCTTCCACCTATGAGACAATACACCAAAGTACAAGGGTTTAAAAAAAAATAATATGACACTAAGAAAAATTAAATAAATAACAATCTAGTACTGGCTAAGAAATAGAAGGGTGGATCAATGTAATAAATTAGAAGTAAATTATCTCAGTAATCTAATGCTTGATAAACCCAAAGATCCCAGCTTTTCGGATAAGAACTCACTATTTGACAAAAATTGTTGGGAAAATTGGAAAACAGTATGGCAAAAATTAGATTTAGATCAATATCTCACATCCTATACCAAGATACAGTCAAAATGGGTATATGATTTAATATTGATGTTGAAAGTAAATTAGGGGAATGTAGAATAAGTACCTGTCAGTTCTATGGAAAAGGGAAAAATTTATGACCGAACAAGAGAAAGAGAACATTACAAGATATAAAATTAATAATTTTGGTTATATTAAATTTAAAAAGTTTTATACAAACAAAACCAATGCAACCAAGATTAGAAGGGAAATAACAAACTGGGGGAAAAAATTATAACAGATTTCTCTGATAAAGGTCTCATTTCTCAAATATATAAAAAAACTAAGTCAAATTTATAAGAATCCAAGTCATTTCCCAATTGATAAATGGTGAAAGGATATGAATGGGCAGTTTTCAGATGAAGAAATCAAAGCTATCAATAATGATGTGAAAAAATGTTCTAAATCATTCTTCACTAGAGAAATGCAAATTAAGGCAACTCTGAGGTACTACCTCATACCTATCAGATTGGTCAACATGACAGTAAAGGAAAATAAATGTTCAAGGGGGATATGATAAAAGTGAGACACTAATGAATTGCTGGTGGAGTTGTGAACTGATCCAACCATTCTGGAGGGCAATTTGGAATTATGCTCAAAGGGCTATAAAACAATGTATACCCTTTGATCCCCTTTTAATGATACCCTTTTAATATATATGATACCCTTTTAATATCACTACTATGTCTATATTCCAAAGAGATTTTAAAAAATGGAAAATGCTCTTTTTGTGCAGCTATAAGAATTGGAAACTAAAGAGATGTTCCTCAATTGGGGAATGGCTGAACAAGTTGTGGTATCTAATGGTGACGGAATACTATTGTGCTATCAGGAATGATGAACAGGATGATTTCAGAAAGAACTGGAAAGACCTTTGTGAACTCATGCAGAATGAAATGAACAGAACCAGGAGAACATTGTATCTACAATAACGGCAATAGCATGGAATGATCAAATGTGATAGACTTTACTACTAACAGCAATACGACGACCCAGAACAATTCTAAAAAGCTCATGATGGGGCAGCTGGGTAGCTCAGTGGAGTGAGAGTCAGGCCTAGAGACAGGAGGTCCTAGGTTCAAACCCAGCCTCAGCCACTTCCCAGCTGTGTGACCCTGGGCAAGTCACTTGACCCCCATTGCCCACCCTTACCAATCTTCTACCTATGAGACAATACACCAAAGTACAAGGGTTAAAAAAAAAAAAAAAAAAAAAAAAAAAAGCTCATGAAAGAAAAATGCTCTCCATCTCCAGAAAAAGAATTGTTGAAATAGGAATGCACATGAAAGCATATGATTTACCACTTGTTTATTTGGGTATATGTTTTGGAGTTTTAGTTCTATAAAATTATTCACTTATGAAAATGAATAATATGGAAATATGTTTTGTGTGATAGTACATTTATAACTCAGATTGAATTGCTTGCCAGCTCCAGAGTAAGAGGGAAGAACAAAGGGAGACAGTTTGGATCATTCAACTGCAGAAAACTTTTGTGGAAATTTATTAAAAGAAAAAAAACTGTTTCATGATTGATAGCCAGTTATTGGCTAATCAATATAATTCTATAAATTGTTTGTACTCAAAGAAAGCCAGCATCAGTTTGATTTTGTTTATTCACTAATATTAGCTGTTCCACCAAAATCATACCTGCTTCTGTCAAACTCTAGCAACTTGTCTTTATGTTTTACAGCCTTCTCCAGACCAGTCTTAATCCGAGATTCCTGATGAGGAAGTAGATCCTTGTTGAACCCATCGACCTTACCAGAATTCTCTGTTCCTGAAAAGCCAAAGGAAAAGCAATGGTGCCAACAATCAACACAAACATAATATAGCAAGCATCCCAGTTTACCCACAGCAAGACACCAATGGATCCTGCTCTTCTCTAGATCTCTAACAGAATTCAGCCCATTGGAAAAAAAAAAAAAGCCAGAAACCAAATCAAATGTCATGTGCCCTTCTCTTAAAAGTATGAAGGTGGTGCAATGCCTAGAGCACCAGGCCTGGAGTCAGGAAGACCTGGGTTCAAATCTGCTCTCTTTTATAGCTATGTGATCCTCGGCAAGTCACTTAACTCTATTTGCCTTGCCTCTGTCTTAGAGTTGTTACTAAGAAAGAAAGAGTTAAAAAAAAAAATAAAAGACTTGTAGATCAAGAAGATACTAAACAGTTTAACTTAGCAACATGAAAATGCAAAATTTTACTGAGTAACTAGCTAGTTGGATATAATATAATTATGTTAAAATTTTGTTAAATACTTCACTTTTTGTTTTTTCAAAGAATAATAAAAAAGGGAGTACAGGTCAGTGTCAAAAGAGTATATATGCACTTCCCCAAAGATCATGTGTCCCAATAGGACTAAAATCCAAAAAGGGGATGTGGAGGGGAGAAGAAAAGTCATTTGCTTCAATGAAAATCAATATAATTCCCTTTAATTTATATTTTAAGCTTTAACAAAATCTAACTAGCTCTCCAAAAGAATTTTTAATCTTTGAGGATGCCATTCTGCTTTGGGTAAAAGCAAGCAGGCAAGAAGACCACTAAAGACATTGTGCTCATACTGCTGGCCTATACAGGGTAGCTGGTTCAATAAAGTATGTTGAATGAATGAGTGAATGAACAAGTTGTGGATCACAAATATAGCTCAGTCCTATCCTGCACACCTGAATGCACCAAATGGACAATGATATAAGATTCATCCTTCACCAGAGCTATCATAAGATCACTGCAAACCTGCCATGAGCTTCTTCAGAAGCTTCTGGCTCTTGTTTGAATCACGCTGAAGAATGTCTTGTTCTTCTCGAGTGCACACCTATAGCATAAGAACATGGTAAAAGAGACAATTTAACTTTTGTTGTTCTCATGATACCCTAAACAACTAACCTTGAACTATACAAAGGATGATAATTAAAAATGAACATTCCACAATTTATACATTCAAATGAGTTGTGCCCCTTTGAAATAGTAATGTTGGTAGGCTATGTGTTTACATCAAAGATGTTGCCTCAAAGTATTTTCTGAATTCCTCTTTTAGAATTATTTTCATTATTTTCACAACCAGTATATGAATTATGCTAGAAAGTAAATCTCTCAGCCACATAGTCATATACCATTTGAGATCAAAACAACATTATCCAACTTGATTACCCAGCTTACCCAACAGACTTAAGGTTAAATGACTTTTAATTAAAAAAAAACAAACAAACAATTCAACCTGAAATCATTATTAAGCTTTATGACTACAGAAAATATTAAAAACAATGTGGCTGGGGACAGCTGGGTAGCTCAGTGGATTGAGAGCCAGGCCTAGAGACAGGAGGTCCTAGGTTCAAATCCGGCCTCAGACACGTCCCAGCTGTGTGACCCTGGGCAAGTCACTTGACCCCCATTGCCTACCCTTACCAATCTTCCACCTATAAGTCAATACACAGAAATAAAGGGTTTAAAATTAAAAAAAAAAAACAAAAACAATGTGGCACAGACTCTGAATGCAATACCAAAAGAGAAATTCCAAGAAATGTTCCAAGCAAAGGCAATAATAGTGATAGGTCCTACCACAGATAATATTAAGGAAACCTAACAATGATTTGGTTTTATAACTTTTTTGTGCTTGTATTTAAAAAATAATACCAAATAGTTAGTGACCACTCATACATACGTCTAACTTTGAAACTTTTAACTTTAGAGAATATTTTTTTAAAACAATCCTACATGGGGAAGTATGGTGGCTCAGTAGATTGAGAGAGAGAGAGAGAGAGAGAGAGAGAGAGAGAGAGAGAGAGAGAGAGAGAGAGAGAAAAGATTAAAGACAGAAGGTCCTGGGTTCAAATCTGCCCTCTAACACTTACTAACTCTGTAACTCTAGGCAAGTCACTCAATCCCCATTGCCTAGCCCTTTACCATTCTTCTGTCTTATATTGTATGAGCTTAAAAATAAATAAATAAAAATCACTCAGTCCTACAAATTAAATTGAGAGAAGCTACTGAGGACTTGCCAGAAGACACCAAGAACAGAATTACTAGCTCTAATAAAAATTATATTAGTAGAAATCTATGTACCTCTCTAAAATTTGCAAGTTACTTTGTAGATGTTATCTCATTTGATCCGTTCAACAGGTCTGTGACATAAGTACAACAGGGTACTACCTCCATTTTATAAAAAAGGAAATTGCCATTCAAAGGGTTAATAACTTGACCATGGTCACACACCAAGGAAAGAGCAGGGTCAAGATTCAGACCTAGGTGTCTCCCAATTCCAGGTCTGGTTCTTCTCTTTCTACTATAATGTGTTGACTCCACTAATGAAAAAAAATCATTCTAGATTCTTTGCTTTTAGACATTCTACTTAAAAATATTTGAACTGATTAAGCCAAATGAAAAGCTGTGTTTATTACAAATGCACTACAACTATAATAAGAAAGGCTGAAAAGGCCTTGGTTAAAGAACAAAATTCTATGTTAAGCTTGTAAAAAGCTGCAAGGAATTGGGTAAATCTGCTTCATATTATCCTGCTTCCTGAACTAGGGGATCTGTGGGACCTATCAGTAAACAATGCACTTCCCAGCAGCTGCCTCCCCAGCACACAAAAGCTCTTGCCAGGAGCTGCAGGGTATTTCTCTAGAGAGAGAAGTCCATATGGGAAGAGATTTACTAACATTTGATAAAGAATTTTATTGGTAGACACATTTTTTCCAATGAATGACTGAATATAGGTTTGTTCTCCAGGAAATAAGGAAAAAAAGGAGGAAAGGAAAACAAAGCTATCTTAATGTATGCTCTCCTAGATGATGCCATATGCCCCAGCTGCCACCCATCAGCAGGGATACCAGATCAATAGGCACTGCTCTTCAGTTCCTTGTTAGAGTCTTTGTGAGAAAGCTATTAGTTCCACGTTCTGGAGGTCATTCTCCCAGAAACGGCTGACAAACATATCAAAGCTGTACTAGTGAACTTCTCAAGGAGGCAGTGGCTATAATGCTCTTAAGACTACATCATTATGACACCAGTGTGACTGCACCCTTAGAGAGAAGAATGTTTAATATATATGACAACTAAGACAAGACTCCAAATTCCATCACTATAAAGTTCTCCAACTATAAAATAACCTGATGCAGACTCTGATCTTTGAATAATTTGCTATTAGAGCTGCTTACAACTGATCAGCATAAGGATCAGGATCATAAACTAGGGGATCTAAGCCTAACAAGTCTTGCTATGTTCTAAAACATTTTAGAATTGATTGGACAAAAGAGCAAAAGAATTGCACATAGCAAGGTGGGGTGGGGGGAGAGAGAGAGACACTCTCTAGGACAAATTAATTATGAATATATATATTCATAGTTAATTTATATATATATATATACATATATACATATATATATATATATGTCACAATGAAACCAAAGCTGAAAGGAAATATTTACCAGAGACCCACAGAACAAACATGGTCCAGAACCCTCTTGTTCACAGACGATCCGCCCACAGACCAAACAGTTGTTGATAAGCTTGTGCTTTTGGGCCAGACAATCACAAGGGTGTCGTCCTGGGAGGAGGACAGCAAGTCTGTCCTGTCCCTCTGTTGTATACAAGTTGACATACTTTGTCTTCTTCTTTGAAGAGTTGGTGATCTCCTGTGCCTAATTTTCAAACAGTAAAAAACAGCTTTAACATCTAACCAAAACCTATAATAGAAGTCAGGCAAAAAAAGAAAACTGTCCAATGAACCCCTCTGAATTCAACCTCCCACACATTTCTCAGAAACTGAAAGTCACTTTCTACCAAATTCAAGAAGGAAATAATCACCAAATAGATAAGAGAGCTTACTAAAATCAAGAGTCTGGGGAGGAGTAACAGAAGTTCTGTAGGAGTTCCTACAGAAATTAATTCATAAGGGCCCTTCATTAATAAATCCCCCTAGATTTATTGATAGATAATACCCTGAGAGTAAAATTTCTAAGCATCTATGTCTTCATGCATAGAACTAGATTCTCTTCAACCAGCTAAATAGGTAACGATTGAAAATTAGTTCCTTTAAATCAGATATCATTCATAGATATGGAAGACAAGCATACAAATAAAAGGATAATGAACTCTGAAGCATCACTTCAATCTGTTGCACAAAGCTTTGTGGTAGTCTTTACTATCATGCTATTATCCTTTATCATTTCTTTTCCTTGTAAGTCAGTAGTTTTGAAATCATTCTCTCTTCCTTTAAGAGCCCATAGGGATAAAATCGGAATTACTTCCAGCAATTAGAGATGTTATTATATCAAAGAAAACTCTTTAGTGACTATAATGAAATGTGACACTCCCCACTTTCCAAAGCAGTAAGTCAAAAGTTTAAGTTTCTTCCCCCATTAAAAGTTAGATATAGGGGGCAGTTGGATGGCTCAGTGGATTGAGAGCCAGGCCTAGAGACAGAAGGTCCTAGGTTCAAATCTGGCCTCAGACGCTTCCTAGCTGTGTGACCCTGGGCAAGTCACTTAACCTCCACTGCCTAGCCCTGTAACAAATAAAATTAATATAGAAGGATATATATAAAAGATATTAGGGTTTAAAAAAATTATTTTAAAAAAAAGTTAGATATAGAGATGTCCTCCAAAAGACAATTATACTTCCAAGGAGGTAAGACTGAAAATATGTATATTTAAAAACAAACTGATATTTACATGTATTCACAATAAAAGGGGCAAAATTTTTCAAAAAAAGGATATTAATAATAAGATTAATAAGATCTTTCCCTCTCAGGGATTTGCAAATTCCCTCCAAACATGCTATTAAAATATGTTGTTGGGGGCAACTGGGTGGCTCTGGATTGAGAGTCAGGTCTAGAGACAGGAGGTCCTAGGTTCAAATCTGGCCTCAGATACTTCCCAGCTGTATGACCCTGGGCAAGTCACTTGACCCCCATTGTCTACCCTTACCACTCTTCTGCCTAGAAGCCAATACATAGAAATTAAGGGTTTAAAATTTAAAAAAAAAAAATGTTGTTTTCACATCTACAGAAGGAAAGCTGGGTTTTTGCTTCCATAAAAAGTCAAGTAATACCAGAAATATTTATTAAGTAACTTCTATGTACTGGTCATTGTGCTACTAGTAAGGACACAAAGATCAAAGAGAGAGAGTGCTAATCTTTGCCTCTGAAGAACTTATCTTTTTTTTTTTTTTTAAACTTTTACCTTCTGTCTTAGAATCTATACTATGTATCGGTTACAAGACAGAAGAACAGTAAGGGGCAGGTAACTGGAGTTAAGCGACTTGCTCAGAATCACATAGCTAGGAAGTATCTGAGGCAACATTTGAACCCAGACTTCCCATCTCTAAGGCCTGGCTCTCTATTCATCAAGCCACCTAGCTGCCCCACATTTCATTTTCATAAAAGTAAATGTTACTTTGGGGTAGGACGGGAAGCTTTTTTGTGACCTGATTTGAATAAGCACTCAATTATTGTTGAACCATTAAATGAAAATGAAGCAAAACTATTTTCAGAGCTAATCTCTATTTAGTTTCAGACTTTCAAATTCCTTTCAATAGATCTGATACAGAATTGAACAGGCAAAAAGTTTTGTACTCATTAGCATTTCTAAAAGCTATCAAATGATCCATATAAGCATAAATTCTTTGTCTAATTATTTTTTACCTCTCTTCACATATATATTTAATCCAGGATGGTTTTTTTTTTTAACTTACATGAGGAACTATGTAACTGTGAAATCTAAAATTAACAAATACACTTCTCTCATTAGTATACTTTCATATTTTCAAAATGGTAACAAAAGTATAGTTTTATAAAAAAATTCATTAGTTACTCTAAACAACAAAACCTATTCAAAATTATTCACATGTAATATGAGGGGACATCCTTCAATTGGGGAATGGCTGAACAAATTGTGGTATACGATGGTGATGGAATACTATTGAGTTATCAGGAATGATGAAATGATAGACTTCTATAAGAACTGGAAAGACCTACATGAACTGATGCAGAATGAAGTAAGCAGAACCAGGAGAGCATTATACACAGAGACTGTAACATTGTGGGAGGATCAAACGTAATTGACTGCTCTACTAACAGCAATTCAATGATCCAGGACAATTCTATGGGACTTATGAGAAAGAATGCTATCCATATCTAGAGAAAGAACTGTGGGAGTAGAAATCCAGAAGAAAACATGTGATTTATCACTTGTTTATATGGGTATGTGATTTGGGGTTTGGGTTTTAAAAGGTTACCCTTTTACAAAAATGAATAATATGGAAATGGGTTTGAGTGATATATATATATATAACCCAGTGGAATTGCTTGTCAGCTCCAGGAGAGAGGAGAGATGAGGCGGGTACGGGGGTGGGGGGGGGGAAGAAAACATGAATCATTTAATCATGGAAATTTTTTTAAAATAAAAATTTAATTTAAAAAACTATTCATATTTTAAAAATCAATTTTTAATTTTTCAAATATTTTTCAAATTACAAGTAAAAAATTTTAGCAATTTTTAAAATTTTGAGTTCCAAATTCTCTCCCTCTTCCCTCCCTCCCCTCACCATTCATTGGGAAGAAAAGCAATTTGATAAAGGTTATACTTGTTCAGTCATGCAAAAAAAAATTTCTATATTAGTCATAATGTGAAAGAAAATACAGATCCTACCAAAAAAACAAACAAGAAAAATAAAGTTTTAAAAATGATTCAATCTGTATCTAGACTATAACATTTCTTTCTCTGCATACAAATAGCATTTTTCATCATGAGTCTGTTAGAACTGTCTCAGATCACTATATTGCTGAGAATACCTAATTTATTGTTGATCATCATATAATACAGCAGTTATTGTGTACAATGATCTCCTGGTTCTGCTCAATTTGCATCAGTTCATGTAAATCTTAAATAGATTTCAAGATACTTAACAACTTATCATGGGATTACAGATTTAGAGTTAGAAGGGACATCAGAGGATATTTTGTCCAACTCTCTTATTTGACAGATGAGGAAACTAAGGACCAGATAAATGAAAGTGAATTATCTCACAAGTGGTGTTAGAGGAACTCTTTAATCCAAGTCTTTCTGTGTCCCCTATCATTCTTCTTGTCCATTTGCCCTGTGTATATATTTTCCTTTTTATATAATTATAGTTAATATAAATGTACACACATTGTTTCACTGTTTCTATTTCCTACATTATACAAGTGGACATCCAGCCTTCACCTGAAAAACTCCAGAGGGAGGGAACCCATTTGTTCCTCAAGCAGTACAACAGACTGCTTTGGATAACCCTGTTAGGAAGTTTTTCCTTATTTCCTTAGGAAATTTGCCTATTTGAAACCTTTATGAATTGCTCTTAATTCTGTCCTCTGGGACTAAACAGTACAAATATAAACCCTTTTCTATATGAGAACCTTTAAATACTAAAGACAGGTATCATGTATCATGTCTTCTCTCTTCTACGAAAAGCATGCCCTTTAACCATATGGCACAATAACTCAAAAACTCACCATTCTAGTCAATTTCTGGATGCTATCTAGCTGGTCAATGTTCTTCCTAAAATGTGATACCCAGAAATTAATACATACTCCACATATGGTGTGAATGGGGCAGAGTAGAGCAGGACCATCACCTCTGTCCTTGCATATGGCCAACATGCCTCTATTAGAACAAGCCCAGACTTATGTTAGCATTTTTGACTATCATATAGCACTATTGATTCATACTGAATGATCAATCCATGAAAACTTTCCATGCTTTTTTTAGGTAACTTGCTATCTAGCCATACCTCCCTCATCTTGTTCTTATGAAGCTGATTTAAAAAAAAAATCAGATGTAAGACTAAATTTTTTCTATTAAATTTCATCTTATTTATATTTAGGCCATCAATTCTCTGTCTTTTTTAATTCCTACCCTTTAATCTACAAATTTATGATACTGTGACTTGATATTTCAGTATGCCACCTCTGCCTTCATCCAAATAAATGACAAAATATCAAACAGCACATGGCACAAACAGTTGCTTGGAGATTGCATGCCAAAGTGATATCAAGCTATTAGTTCTTGTGGTCCAGCTATTTTATAAACATCAAAATCATTTATCTGAGCATTTAACCCACATTTTCTTATCTCAATGAGAGATTTCACAAATGCCTTTTTGAAATCCAGGTAAACTATATCTAAAACATTTTCCTGAAAGCCTAGTAACCCTGTCAAAAAGGGAAATGAGATTTGGAATGACCAAGTATCAAGAAAACCATAGTGAAACATAATGATTACTGCTACTTTTCCTAGATGTTTACAAGAGATGAAGAGATGTCTCTTCAGCTGTACTGGTAAATGAATTTATTAATAAATAGTAAATGAGTGATATCACTCAGCCAATTAGGGCAAAACAGGAGAGGACCAGTCAAAAGCTTAGTAAATAACAACAGATTGAAAAATATTAATAGGTTGACTATATGGACCTTAGTTTCCATAGCTCATCTCTAATTAAATATTCATACTGTAATATCAAGATTGAGTCTACTGTTCAATGCTAATTTGGGGGAAAATAATAATAAATCATCATTTTAGAACAAAAAGATCATCTAGTCTAATCTTTCTTACCTTATAAATAAAAAATCTGGAACTTAAAAAAGTTAAATGATTTATTTACTCAAAGTCTATAGGTAGCAACCTCAGAAAGGCAATGAATAACTAAATATTTATTGAATATGCTCTCATAAATATTAATACTATTTTCTGAAAGCATTTCAAGTTTTTCTCCTTGGAAGTCTCTCATCCATATAATAATCTGGTCTCATATCTCTGAATTGGTGTTTCTATGTGATCCCCATTTTAATCAATAAGTATTTATTAAGAGGGTAATGGGTTAGAATCTGTGGTGGGTGCTGGAGATACAAAGATAAAAATGAAAGCATCTACATTAGCACTTATAATCTAGCAACTACATGTGATAAGTATAGTCAAGGTATTTGCCTATATAAAGAAAGGTTCTATAATAATTGGTAGTTTTCTATCTTCCTACCCTCCCCAACTAATGTATGTTATTCATAGAAAAAGTAACATTTTAGAATAGGGATTCTTTTGTTCATCTCAAATTCTACTAGCCTTTGCCACTGCTGCTCTAAACTGTAGTTTAGCAAAAGCTTCTTTCAATGAACACTCACCTTGGCTAAATCAAGTGGCGTTTTGACTTCCTCTACAGTTGATTCAGGTTCAGCAAATGCAGGAACCTCCTGCTTGTTTCTCCCCTTGCGTCTACCCTTCTTCAACTGGTCCCCAATTCTCTGGCCATCTGAAATTTCTAAAACACCACATAGATAAAAACAAAAGTTATTTAAGCAATTTTTTATGGACTGTGAAGAAGAGAAGCAATCGTGTAGAATGGAAAGAGTACTGAATTTGGGAACACTGGAATTGGAGACTTGGGACATAAATTTAAATTCCAGAACTTCTCCTTGCTACTCATGTATCACTTTTAATACCTTCTTTATTTGCAAAAAGAGGGGGTTGAATTACATGGCCTATAAGGCCCTTCCATTACATAAAATGAAAAGATTAGCGTAAAGCATAGTATGTGCCATATAATAACAGCTTAGACTATTAGTGTGACACATTTTGTATTTTGTAACTAAATGCTTCTACATTCTATTCACATCTCAAAGAGTCATTCATTTGACCTTCATCTGACAGGTGAACACAATAGTTTCATCCCATATGTGTTTCTCATAAGTAATGTAAAGGTAGTCATTTTTAAAGTATAATTTTTAAAAGAGTATTTTTAAAAATACTTCAAATGTGTCACTTATCAAAGAAAATAGGTTTGCCTAAACATCAAGAGCAAATGAAACTGAATTAGACTAAAAATTACAGTTTTGATGACAATCTTTGGGCTCTTAAATTGATCTTTTAAAGGCTTGAAGTATGGAAAACGGTTGACAGGGAGTATTTGGTTCATGCTTGGGAGTCTTGTTTCTTATTATAATACTTTAATTCATTTCCCTGCACTATCATCCATTTGGCTTACCATCTCTTTTTCTGTATATCTGCAGGGGGTCAGATATTGAGTCTTGATAATTCTTTTGCCACTTGGTTATAAGATCTTCTATGAACTGGCCTTTTTTACCCTCATTTCCCTGAAGAAGGTCAGTAACATATTCTCGTATCTCTTCAGCATCCTCAATTGACATAACATACCTCAGAAATCAAAAAGAACAGCTGATGAATCAAAGGTTTGATTTCTAATATATTAAATACCAGATTAGTCTTTATTTCCATCTACACGCATACTAATTTTCTCTGTTTCTCTGGAATCAGTGAAGAAAGAAAGGTTGGAAGGGCTATGTTTTGCTCTACTAAAAGAAAATTTCCTATAATTAGAAATCTGGGGTCAGGCCTTTCCTGGAGACCAATAAAATCTGCACCATATCTGAATTCATAGTTTCCATACTTCAGGTGAAAGACATAAATGTATACTATATACTGGTTGTGTCATTCACTCCACACTCTTTTAAACTCTAAATCAAGAATAACATTTTATTAGGCATAAAGAAGACTATCATCATTATTATCATTTACATGTAGCTGACATCTATAGAATTTTGTATAATTTGCAAAGTGCTCTCAAGTATATGATCTCATTTGGTCCTCACAACAATCTTGTAAAGTAGTTAATACTTCAATGACCTCTGATCTCATCAATTTGTAAACTTTCCCCAATAGCAGAATTTAGAATCCAACTATCCCTTATATTGTGTTACTCTTATATTTATTCTCCAGTAAACTCTTTACAGGCTTACCAATATACTGGAGTGTTTCTTTTAGGTCTCTTGAGATTGTACAAGTACTAGTAGAAAACACAGACCATACATTTTGATATCTCTAATTCTCAATTTACGACTATCCAGTCTCCTTTTCCAATACTTTTGGTGAAGATCCCTAAAACTGCTTCTCGCATAAAATTTATTAATATTCAGTATACATCTCTCTATTGTCTGCTGCATGGCCTACAATTTTTCTTCTTTGAAGATTGTGGTAGGACATGAGTCATAGTCATATAGCATCAATAGAAGTAAAATGATTTTTTAAATATAGATTTTTGTTTTAAGGAGACATTTGAGTCCACTGAAAGAAATGTAGAATTTCCTGAAAGCATTCCAGTCTACTTTCTTCCTTCCATCCAAATCTGGGGCCATCCAAGTTCATTGTCTATTTGCAGTATCTTTCCATGACATGTCCTAATATATCATTTCAATGGACTATGTACTGAACTGCATGTCAGAGTATGGAAATTAAGCATTCTTTATCTACTCATGATTTTCCTCAATGACCTTTTGAGCCAAATTCTTTTGAATAACCACATTTAGGAGGTTTTACAATGTACTGATACTTGATTCTAATCAATGTACTGATACTAAATCATCTTCAAGTGAGGACATCAAGAAGATGGCACTACCTACAAGTACTGCCTCTTTCATTTGGATCCTGTGCTAGACTTCCCCTCTTTATTCTTCTGTATTCTATATAAGCAAACACTTTTGGTGAACCTGTTTTATGTCTCATTTAATATTAATAAGCAGAAAATTACCAAAAGTGTCTCTGCTGCCATGTCATCAAGTAATTCCATATGATTTTGTCATATGTATATGAGGTACTGCCAATATTATTATCTCCATTTTACATTTAAGGAAACTGAGGCTCACAGAGATTAAACAACTTGTTCAAGGTCACAAAGCTAATGAGTAGCAGATCTTCTGTCTTCAAGTCTAGAGTTCTTCAAAATACCCCATCTTGTTCACTTAGCAAATGCATATATATATTCTTTAAAAATTAAAATTAAGGTGAGTATGTCATTGGGAAGCAGAAGGAAAACTGCTTTGAAGGAAGATTTGAGTGATCTTAACAATGATATGGAATATCACAAAAAAAAAAAAAAAAAAAAAGATACCAACCCCTTGATACCAGAATGGGATGGCAGTGAAACACTGGAAGCTACAGTGGACTCATAGAAGTTGATCTGCCACTTCCTAAAATGAGACACCGCTCTCTTAATACCAGACCTGGATGGCACTGAAACAGTGGGAAGTAGACTGGATTCTTAGAACTCTGATCTGCTACTTTCTAGCTGTGTGACCTTGGACAAATCATTTTACCTCAGTTAACTTCAGCTATAAAATGGTGACAATAATATTTGCACCACCTACCTCATAAGATTGTTGTGAAGATCCCATAATGAACTTTGTAACTGTAAAATGACACAAATGTGAGCTATTATTTTAACATATCATTCAAGACAGTTGTTTACCCTGTTTCCTGAGTATCTCCAATATTTAAAACCATTTTGTCGTCTGTTAGTCTTTCATGCTACTTTGCTAACTTTATTTTCTTGTTCTTCCAATTGGATTGCTCTTACTTCCTTCTCAGGGAAGAAAGAGCATCTAAGATCTTAATGTCACATCTTTCCACTGACATAAAATGGTTTTTATTCTCTTCCAAGTCACTTTTTCAATCAGATTTAAAAAGCAGAAGCTATTCCTCCCTACTCCTTCCTCCCACCATACCTCCACTTTCACAAATAGAGGAGAGGCTATGGAAAGAAATAAAGGACTTCGGGAAGGGTTATCCGCTGTCCCCGCCTTCCTGGATCGCAATGGTTTGGGGAGCGTTCCCCGGGCCTCTGTATTTAGGAGGATGAGCTGTCAGTAATGGCCACCGAGCTAGGGGGATGCTACAGCCTGCGCCCTCCTCGCCCGGGACTAGGAGGGAGGGGAAAGAGAGAAGAAAGGAGCTGGGTGTGACTCGAGGACCCTCTCGCCTCCTGTCACCCTGAGTCTCCCCACTTTCCACTCATTCCCCTACTGGGCCGCATTGCCTTCTTCCCTCCCAGCCCACCGCCCGGGGCCTCCTTCCCTCCGGCGCGCAGGACCCGCTCTCACTGCACGACATCTTCGTTGACATCCAGCCGGAAGGTGTCCCGCAGCTGACGAATGCACCAGTCCACCAGCTGGGCCCCAGACGCTGAGACGGCCGCCGCCATCTTCCCCGCCCCACCGCCAGCGCAATGCCCCGGTCGCGCCGAGTCCGTTGCCTGCTCCTTCGTGTCCCCCGGCAACAAGGACGCCGGCCACCAAGGTTCCGCGGGCCACCAAGGTTCCGCCAGGCGGATCAGGCCGGTTCTACAGGGCCCAGCGCCCGTCCTTACTCCTGCACTTAACTTCGCCCTCCGACCCAGCTGGGGCAGAAGAAAAGGAGCAGCAAGGAGAGAGCTGGAAGGGTGAAGGAACTAAAATTGGGCCAAGAAGCCAGACGTCAGTAGGGATCGTTGTGAATCCCATGCTTTGATCCATGCCAAGGTTCCCGCTCAAAGGTTGTGGCCACAATGCCCAGAAATATGTTCAGGATTTGCCTTCTTGTCTCCATTCTACAGGCCCGACCTCGGCATTTTTGGCTAATCGTCTCAGACACCACTGTAAAATCTTTAAGCTGAGTACGGGAGTACTGCTTTCAGCTCCAACAATCTATTTCTGTTTTTTTGTTTTGTTTTTTTCTGCCTCATGGAAATACTGGGGAGGGAGGAAGAGGCCAAACCGACAAAAGCTTTTCAATGAAATAGTCAAATCCTAGAAAAACTAATTGCACTAAGATGGTGCACTATGAAATCGTTCCAATGATTTATTCCCACCCACCCCCACCCAATAAAGCAGCATTTATTAGTTCTGTAAGCTCCTTTGAGGGCAGAAGCCTTTATTATTGTATTTGAATGCCCAAAGCATAGCACAATGTCTGGTACCTTACAGACACTTAGTAATTCTGTGTGTTGACCTCTGATGTCATCCCTAAGTGAGGAAATTCCTTCTATAGATGAACATCAATAAACATTAAGAGAGGGGCAGCCAGGCGGTTCATTGGATAGAGGGCCAAGCCTGAAGAAGGGAAGACCTGGAGGCACTTCCTAGCTGTGTGACACTAGCCAAATCACTTAATCCCAATTGCCTGGCCCTTACCACTTCTCTATTTTGGAACCATCTATTCTAAAACAAGGTAAAGGTGGTTTTTGTTTTGGTTTTTTTTTTTTGTTGTTGTTGTTTTTGTTGTTAAAACACACACACACACATAGGCAAAAAACTGGAAAAGGAGGGTATGTCCTTCAATTGGGGAATGGCTGAACAAATTGTGGTATATGCTGGTGATGGAATACTATTGTGCTCAAAGGAATAATAAACTGGAGGAATTCCATGTGAACTGGAGAGACCTCCAGGAATTGATGCAGAGTGAAAGGAGCAGAGCCAGAAGAACATTGTACACAGAGACCACTACACTGTGGTAAAATAGAATGTAATGGACTACTGTACTAGCAGCAATTCAATGATCCAGGACAATTCTGAGGGATTTATGGAAAAGAATGCTACCCACATTCAGAGGAAGAACTGCAGGAGTGGAAACACAGAAGAAAAGCAGCTGCTTGAACACATGGGTTGAGTCAGACATGATTGGGGATTTTGATTCGACACTACCACACCAGTTTGGAAATAGGTCTTGATCAATGACACATGTTAAAACCAGTGGAAATGCGCATTGGCCAGGGATGGGTGGAGAGTGAGGGGGGAAGGGGAAAGTAGGAGCATGAATCATGTAACCATGTTAACTTTTCTAAAAAATTAATATTAATAAACGTTAAAAAAAAAAGAAAAAACACACACACAAACAAAAAAACTCTTACATTCCATCTTAGAATCAATACTAGATATTGATTCCAAAGTTGAAGAGCAGTAAGGGCTAGGCAATGGGGGTTAAATGACTAGCCCAGGAACACACAGCTAGGAAGTGACTGAGTCTAAATTTGAACACTTAGAACCTCAGGTCTCTAGGTCTAGTTCTTAATCCCCTAAACTACCTTGCTGCCCCATATTTCATTTCCATAAAAGCTAGAATTAAAGTGACTACTGTATGCCACACTAGGATTTCTGACTACAAAGACTAAAGTGAAATCACTTCTACCTTTAAGTAATTTACATTATTGGGCCAGAAACTATATTTATTTACCGATAGGCATATGCAAAATAAATAAAAGCAGGAGCATTGTGAAGTTCAAACAAGATAATAGATACAAAGCAACCTTTTGTAAACCTTAATGTACTATATAAATGCCAGCTATTATTATTAGTCTTCCCAGAGCCTCCTATAACACTCCTGCTGAGCTCAGTGTTTAAAGAAGAATACTAGGGTGTGCTGGTAAATGTTTAACAACCAGACTACACATAATGTTTTTAAGTTTAATCCACATTATTTACACTTTCTTATGTCTAGAGATACAACAAAATAAATTAAGCCTTCCTGATTTGTATTGATTGCCAATCTCTGAGGTGTAGATGCTCTTATTGTAAATTTAACAAACCGCTCCCCAAAGCCATTTCGAACTGGTACCAGCACACTGCTGAATATTAGTTAATGGTTAGAAGGGAAGACATTAATATCTGGGAAAATTAGGAAAGGCTTTCTATAAATGATGCCATTTGAACTAAGCTTTTAAGAAAACTAAAAATATTGAGGTAACATAGTAGCTACTAAAGATTGTTATAAGGATCATTTACCATACATGAGAAACTTTAGAAAAATATTATATAATGCCAGTGACTTTTCTAATTGCTATTACAAATCATTCATTTTTAAAAGTTGTCAGAAATGAGAATTTAGAAGACTCCATTATATGATTAAATCTCTTTTACCTCTGTATCCTCTTTGGAGCACCCTCTCACCTCCCCCCACAAACTGATTATCTTCTGTTCAAAGAGATTGATTAAGATTTCCCTTCAAAGGGGGTTCTATTGTATACAATCTTGGAGTTTTAGGTCTAAAGTTGGTAGGGACCTCAGAAGTTCTTTTAGTTTAACACTTTCATTTTAAGCCTAGGGAGGTTAAATGCCTTGCCCATGACTAAAATACACAAAAAAAATTTTGTTAAGTATTTACCATGTATGCAAGAGTGGGGAGAAATAAAATTTAACAAAACATGTCATTGTCCTTATCTTTGTCAAACTTACAATCTGATATGGAATTTGACACATTCACAAATAATTAATATTAAGTACCCATTCATACATAAATACAACTTTCCTTTAATATCATAGGCCTATACTTTTTCTTCCAAGTATATTCTTTTTTTTTATCCCAGATTTCAACAGATTCTAAGAATTTGTGTCATTCTTCCTAATTTCAATACATTCAAGAAAGTTGCTAAATACTTATTATATGAAAGGCAGTGTGTTTCATGGTGGGCATGCAAATTCATTGTAATTCAATACAACAAATGTTAATTGATTGTACCCCATGGCTCAAAATGGAACACTCTCTACCCCTTGCTAAAATCTAGATAAATTATGTCTGCAGTATTCTTCTGGTCTAGTAACCATTCCAAACAGGTATATCTGGTATGACCTGTTCTAATAGAACTTGTTTAATGCTATCAATGCTCCTTGTAGGTGATGAACAGCTTCTTTTTCTATATATTCAATAACTATGCCTTTGATAAGTAGTTCTAGAATTTTTCCAGGGATCCAAATCAAGTTCTCTGATTTATAGTTAACCAAAGTGAATTTACACTTTGTTCAGAGGGAACTGAGCTTAGTTGATTTTTCAGGAAGCATTCTGGACTGCCAATTATAGTATAAATTATGGATTTCTATATGCCCCTTCCTCTTTTCTCTAATTTTTCTTCAATATAGATATATAATCTTTTATCATTATAGTATAAAAAAAAGTAGCAGCCAATTAAAGACATTCCACCACCATGATCTCCATCTTATTAAAAAGATCTTTGGGTAATTCTTCCTAGATTTACCTGCCTTTTAATACTTTTAATACTTCTGTTAGACTTATGAATAGAAAGTAAAGACATGCAGATCTAACAGGCATTTGAATTGGTCCATCATCCCAAACTTAATGCTCACATAAAAAAAAGTCTCAGCTGGCTACAATGACTGACCCACATGAATGATAAATAAAGAAATGAAATGCATTAACATGTAATTATGCATTTGTCAGAGGCTTGGACTTAGGAGAACAAAGAAATATCTAATGTCTAGGTCTTTCTAGAAAGAATTTCAACTATACAATCTTAGACTCTCCAGAGTTAGTAAATTTCCTTCACAGCCCAGGAATAGCCTACCTAATTTTGTATCACAAAGAATTGTTAATTCCTTGTTTGTGTTCAGTAGCCTAACTCTTACTAGCCTAAAGCACAAACTATTAAGGGCCCTCTGAATACACATATACGTCCTCCACAATCAGTTAGTTAAAGTCTTTCAGTTTGCCAAAGCTTATGTTCCATGACCGTAACCTAGAGAACCCAGGATCCCTTTCATATCAAAGTGACACATCAGAATAGGGCATTCTGTGGGATTTCAACCAAGAATTTAATAAAAATTATCCCAGGTGGGCAAGATAAGTAGCAGTTGCCACTCAGGATGGAGTGAGAAAGGAGTCTCTGTCTGAAAGTTACTGAGATGAAAGTGTTAAAATGTCCAGGGGGGCAGCTGGGTAGCTCAGTGGATTGAGAGCCAGGCCTAGAGACAGGAGGTCCTAGGTTCAAATCCGGCCTCAGACACTTCCCAGCTGTGTGACCTGGGCAAGTCACTTGACCCCCGTTGCCCACCCTTAACACTCTTCCACCTAGGAGCCAATACACAGAAGTTAAGGGTTTAAAAAAATAAAAATTAAAAAAAAAAAAACACAAAACACAAGTCGGATCATATATACTCCTCCACTTAATAAAAACTCTGGTGGTTTTCTATTTAAAAAAAAAAATGTCCAGGGCAAGAATTTTGGATAAAGCTATTAAGACGACAGGCTAATAGGGAGTAATTTTTGAAAGATGTTAGTGAGAAGGAATCAAAGGTCCAGACATTTCCATGAATTTAGAGTCAGGGTACCTGAGTTCAAATTTTGAACCTACTACTTATTGCCTTTGTGATTTTGAAAAAGTTCCTTCCCCTCTGTGGGCCTCAGTTTTCTCATGTTTAAAATAAAGGAGTTTACACTAAATAGTCCCTGAAATACTTTCCACCTCTAAAATTAATGCAATTATATTTAGTCTGTTTCCCCTACTCTAATCCACAAACTTGGGGAAGAGTCCATTTTTTTTCATTTTTTATTGTCATGTAAAACACACTTCCATTTTTTTTTTTAAACCCTTGTACTTTGGTGTATTGTCTCATAGGTGGAAGATTGGTAAGGGTGGGCAATGGGGGGTCAAGTGACTTGCCCAGGGTCACACAGCTGGGAAGTGGCTGAGGCCGGTTTTGAACCTAGGACCTCCTGTCTTTAGGCCTGACTCTCACTCCACTGAGCTACCCAGCTGCCCCCCACTTCCATTGTTTTAAGAGCACATGGAGAGTCAAATTTTACTAAATACTAATCTGACTTTTTTTTTTTTAATTTTCTCTTTATCCCAAGATTCAATCATGAGAAATTGTTTGTTTGTTTTTACCAATGTGGAGATTTTTAGGAAAAAAATGAAGTAATTTAAAGAAAAACTCTCAAATTTGTTTTAAAAAAACTGGAGTGAACTGGATTTATGTAACCTATAAATTTAAATGTTTGCAAATTGCGTTTTAAAAAAAATTATGTAATTAAAAAACTGAAATGGATTTATGTAATCTGTAAATTAAACAAAATAAATGTCGTGCTCATTTCAGCGTGCTTTTTTTTAGCTGAAAAAACTCGATTGAACCGCATTTGTGTAACCTAAAATGAATACAAAAGTTTTGCACATCTCAGAGCTTTTTTAAAGAAAAAAATTATTTTATTTTAAAAACTCAATTGACCCGGGTATGTTATCAGTAAATCATCTATCATCAAATAGTTATGAGTTATAATGATATTTATTATTTATTAAGTATATAAGTTATCTATAATTAACTTAAAATAAATAAATCCACAATTCCGCTTTTAAAAGTAACTTTCACCCCATTCCTTCTCTTATACATGCGTACAGAGTACCCTGCTCCTTGGACAACCCGACCAAGGATGTTTCGCCGCGCCCATCTCGAAGCGAGGACCAATTATGAGTCTCTATGTTGATGGATGGCTCTAGTCTTTTCCCTTGTCCCGCCTCCAACCTTGCTGGACGCTGCTGATTAGCCCAGGGTCTCGAGAATGAGCCAATGGAAAAGTGGGAGGTGTCGAGCCTCGCGAGGACGCGGGAAAGCAGCCGGTTTAAATGGAAGGCGGAGTGCGCGGGAGCCCAACTTTCCAACTGCGTGGCTCTCGGGAGGTTTCGGGTGCTGTCCACTGACCCAGTTTTTACGCCATCCACTCCCGCTTTGGCCATGGTACGGACTAAGGCTGACTGCGTGCCGGGCTCCTACCGCAAAGGTGATTGATTCCGCAGGGGTGAGCAGGAGACTGGTTACTTAAGTGGCTCCGCTGGGCCTGCGCGCCAAATCCGTTCTAAGTGTTGGAGGCCTCAGGCTCCCTCCAGCTGGGCAGGGTTGGTCGGGCTGCCCGGGGTGGCGGGTCCTCTTCTTACCTCCCCATCACCTTGTTTCTCCCTCCCCGCAGTGGTGGCCGCTCGGGCGCCCCGGAAGGTGCTGGGTCATTCCAGCTTCGCCAACTCTTCTCTCTCGCCTCAGTCCCGGAAAGGTAAGGACCTCCTCCACTATCTCCCAGCTCTCGGGAGGAAAGGCAGACCTGCGGAGATTCGGGAGGCGAGGGGAAGCGGGTCTATAGGTTAGAACCCAAAAGGTTTTCAGCTTCACGGCCAGTGTCCCCTTTTTTGTTTATAGTTAGTATTACATGGTTAATGATCTGGAGGCTATTTTGTGGTGATATCTCTGAATTTCGCCGTTCTTTGCAACTGAGATAACCTGTAAAGCTCTTTGCAAAATTGTAACCACAGACTATTTTTTTTTCTCCCTATATGGACTATAGAAGTTCCAGTTCTTACCGAGTGACTCTTTCCAAGTTCACTGCCCACTCGACTCCATGGAATGTGCTCTTTCCTCAACACTAGCCTCCGGTCAAGTCCTAACCAAAATCCCACATTCTACAGGAAGACTTTCGTTGTAGTTCCCTTAAACACTTGTGCCTTCCCTCTGAGGTTGACTGTAAACTCAAAAGCAGGCACTGATTTTTTTTTGCCTTGTTTGTATTTCTAGCGCTTAACTCGGTGCCTGGCACATAGTAGGTACTTAAATGGTTGCTGACTTGCTTTCACTCTCAGTGATTCGTGTCCTGAGAATGTGACCATTTTCTGAGTTAGGGGAACGACATCCCATGTTTCCCTCAAAGAGAAGGAACTAGCAAGGTAAAACACATTAATGCATCTCTTCTTGCCAACAAAGAGAAAGAGGAAATGGTAGGCCATTTGGATCTTAGCTCCCTTCATCAGGAAGTTGTACAAGAGAGGAGAGTGTTTCAAGGTCTTCTCCAGAAGGGGAAAGGGGCAATAGTTAGGGGCCCCGCTTTGAAAGAGACAGGGTAAATTCATTCAAGAGCAATTCAGAGTATAGTCTTTGGAATTGATTTTTAAATGAAAGTATGAATGAAAAACAATTTTTAACCACTTAGTAGGTGGTAACCAATGTGCCTTTAAGCACTGGGGATACAAATATAGGGATAAAAATAATTAAAAACAAAAGTAGTTTAGATGTAACTAGACAGTTTTTTTTTTCTCAAGAAGTTCAGTATCTAATTAGGAGAGACAAAACATAAATGCAAGTTCAGCTTCAGGGATGATGGAAACTGCCAGAAGTCTAAAGGATACATTAAAAGGAGAGATGACAAGACCCAGGGTCTTTAGGATCATAGTTTAATTGACCTGAAATTTAAAGGTAATCTCAATCCAACCTTCTCTCTTTATTGTAGAGGATACTGAAGCCCAGGGAAGCTAAGTGAGTTGACCATGATCAAGGGTATACTAATAGCACAGGCAGATCTGAACCTAGTTACTCTGAGGATTGCAGGTCTTGCACTCTTCCATTGTATCACCTTTCCAAACATCAAAATTGTTGAAACTTTTTAACGTGAAAGCACACTATCTTTTTCCTAAATTAAACCTACATAGCTAAAGAGACCTCAGGTTGTTTCTGAATAGATATTGATACAAATCCAAAAAACTTGAGCCAGCATATACCACTACATAGATGCCAGGTAGCACCTAGTAGAAACATTTCTGTTCTTTTTTCGTACCAATGAAATAACTGAAATCAGGGACAGTTAGTTAGCACAGTGGTTAGAGAGCCAGGTATGGAATCAGGAGGACCTGGGTTCAAATTCAGATACTCCTAGCTGTGTAACCCTGGGAAAGTCACTTAATGCTGATTACTTAGCCCTTACTCTTTTGTCTTAGAGTTGCTACTAAAATACAAAGTAAAGGTTTAAAAAGAAAAAAAAGGAATAACTGAAATCAGTGTCTCAAATTCAGTTTAGTAAATGATAATCAAAAGTATCAAAAAGATAAACTTTTGGAGTGGGAAAGGACCAGATCATCTTAAAATCTCTCATTTTACAAGTAAGAAATGTAAGACATTGATTTAAAGTTATATAGGCAGCCAGTGGCAGAGCTGCAACTAGAATCTACTGTTAAAATTTCTTCCTACTTGCTTTATTTGGGGGAATGGCTTTCCACAAAGGCTGTTTGTGTTATTATTTCCTTCCATTATCTCCCTTTTAAATTTTTCATCACAAATTATATTGGTTTTGGAAGGTGGATAAAACTAAATACTGTATTACTATTATTATTTTTGGGTTTTATTTTTTTAATTTTTTCCATGGTTACATGATTTTTCTTGTCTCCCTCCCTTCTTCTCTCCCCCCTCCAGGAGTTGACAAGCAGTTCTACTGGGTTATACATATATTATCACTCAAAACTCATTTCCATATTATTCATTTTTATAATAGAGTATTCTTTTAAAACCCAAACCCCAAATCATATACCCATATAAACAAGTGATAAATCATATGTTTTCTTCTGGATTTCTACTCCTACATTTCTTTTTCTAGATGTGGATAGCATTCTTTCTCAAAAAGCCCTTAGAATTGTTCTGGTTCATTGCATTGCTTTTAGTAAAGCTAAATACTTTAAGAGACCTCATAAGATACCTAGTTCGATTTTGTTATTCTATTCCAAGTCTCTCCGGCTTCCAAAATTGGCCTTTTGTTCACCACTACTCTTTGTTACATAACTGTATGATTTTGCTAAACTTCCTAATTTACTGTCTTTATTAGAAATGTGATCTTTGGATTTGCGTTTATATCTTAGCTAAGTATAATAGTACTTGAACTATATTTTATAACTAAAATTTGGGAAATACATTCCCACTCAAACAATGATTATCACATTAAACTATTAACTCACTAAGTATGCAGTTTTTGCATGTCATTTGTTCCATGCCATTTTGAATTGGGATGAAAATGATTTCCCAATGACCTTGAATGACAGGTGGTACTAAAAGGGCTTTGGGACATTTTAGGTAAGCAGGAAATTAAGTTCATGTTGGTATAAAGGTAATATTCATAAACTAACATAACACATTTCTTTTCTAGCTGAAAGTAAGTATGCAGGTGGAAACCCAGTATGTGTACGGCCAACACCCACATGGCAAAAAGGAATTGGAGAATTCTTTGGGATGTCATCTAAACTTTCAGAAAAAGAGAATCAAATTCCTGATGAAGCAGAAGCAGGAAGTAGTGGCCTAGGAAAACCTAAAAGAAAGTAAGTTTTAATTTGCTGGGTAGGATACAAACATTTTAAGCATTTTAAAAGTTTACCTTAAGGCTAATGAGGTAAATTATTTGATTCAAAATGTTTTTTGTTGCTTACTAATTCCATAACTTGAATTTTAATAATCTTAGATTTTAATCATTTTAGAAGCATCTCAAAGAACATTGTGATTTGGTTTGTTGGCTATTAGTATATTGCCCTATATTTGTATGAGTGTGAGTGTGTGTGTGTGTGTTTAAGAGGAATTGTTCAATTGTTTCCGTCATATCCTACTTTCTGTGTTTCTTGGCAAAGATACCAGAATGTTTTGCCATTTCTGCTCCAGCTCATTTTTACAGATGAGGAACTGAGGCAAACAGTGTTGAGTGATTTGCCCAGGATCACACAGCTAGTAAGTGTTTGAGGCCAAATTTGAACTCAAAATGAGTCTTCTTGTTTTTAGGCACTATCCATTATGCCACCTAGCTGCACCTAAGGAGAATTAGAGCCTGGCATTGTTTTGGTAATTGGATTGGCATCAGCTCTTATTGAAATTCCATAAGTCTCTATGTATATGAATTGCTTTCTTTGATCTTTAATATTCACCTCCTACTTTATAAGTACTTTGAAAGAGGTTTATCTATTTAGCCTATTTTTATTGATTTTGTTGTTGTTCTGAACTTAACATCAAATAAGATGATCATTGCACTATATAAACTATAGACAAAGTAGAACAGGAAAGATTTTGTGTGAAGCTGCAAATCTGAAATAGAACAAGCTTGCTTTTCTTTGAAAATAAATAATAAATTCAATGTGTTAGTTCAGAGCTTGTCCTGTTTGTTTTCTCCTGACCTGTTCTCCTCCAAGCATTTTTTTTTAAACCGTTACCAGACGTCACATAATCTTTTTTTTTTTTTTTAACCCTTAACTTCTGTGTATTGGCTCCAAGGCAGAAGAGTGGTAAGGGTAGGCAATGGGAGTAAAGTGACTTGCCCAGGGTCACATAGCTGGGAAGTGTCTGAGGTCAGACTTGAACCCAGGACCTCCTGTCTCTAGGTCTGGCTCTCAATCCACTGAGCTACCCTGCTGCCCCACTTCCAAGCATTTTTAAAAATGCTTCATTGACTCTTTTTCTTACTTTTAAAAAAATATTGATAACTACATACCAACTTCTGACTCCTTCACTCTAAATTGAACGAAATATAAAATCCTCATATCAGACATAATCAAGCAAAACAAATCTCCACATTTAACCATGTCCAAAAATGTGTGTTAAGTTGAACACTTTGAGATTATTATTTCTCTGTCATGATGTAGGTGGCACATTCATTTTTGGTACTTTGGAATTGTGGTAGCTTGTCACATTAAGTCTTTCAAAGTTATTATTTGTTTTTAATGTTCTCTGGGTTCTGCTCACTTTACTCTCTGTCAGTTCATATAAATCTTCCCAGTTTTGTTTGTCTAATTTGATTTTAGACGTGAAGAAATAATTTCAAAATACTATTATCTTTCATGAAATTGTAGCCATTTTTTGACTGAATACTCTATTCAAAATAAAATATTTTGACAATCAAATGATGCTTATAGATATGATCTTCGCTTACTTATTTCTTATGATCTTAGTACCTCTCTAGGTATGAATTTAGTGTGGAAGAATCATAATTTAAAGGACTAATGGCATATCCTGGCATAAATGACACATTCCCTAAATTACTATTTGTAATTTCCCAGTTCCAGGAAGAACTAAAGAGTAAAAAAATATATATTAACCTAATATATTGGCCTCAGTCTAAAATTTCTTGTCATCCTATTGCTCTTTCCTTGTTCCCCATTATTGTCTTACAAATCTAATTTATTGAATTGAATAGTTACTCTAGTCAACCTTGGATCCTAGTTCTCCTAGGATAGGGTTGGTGAACCTTTTCGTGGTGCAAGTGCCCCGAAGGCAAATTCAGACTGTCCCTGTGCTCCCAGATTACCCAGGAGAGTAGAGGGAGAAAGTGCTTGCTTTGACAGGACTTGAGGGATAGGACATGCAAAAAATGTCCTGGGGGCTGGGAAGAGGCGGGAACAGAGCAGCAACCTAAGTGCTGGCCAGGTTTTTGCCAACACGGTTTTAGGATTAGCCCAAAAAGTCATTCATGTTTTTTTCTTGTAAAGTCTAATTCTGGGCCAACTAGGTGACCCAATGGATAGAGTACTGGATTCAAGAAGACATCTTCCTGAGTTCAAATTTGGCCTCTGATATTTATTAGCTGTGTGACCCTGGGCAAGTCATTTAACCCTGTATGCCTTTTTATTTTTAATTTATTTATTTATTTTTAGGCTTTTAATATTATTTATTTTTTAGAAAAGTTAACATGGTTACATGATGCCTTTTTAAAAAAGGAGTTTATATACTCTAAAATCTAACACCTCTTATTATTTGTGACTTCCAATCAATTACAGAGTAGATGTATCTTAAAAGATAATATTTTTGGATAATTGTAAACTTAAAGCTAACATGTTTTACAGGTATTCCATACTCCTGAAAGATACCATTGATACATATAGTTGCCAAGTCTTGACAGCTGTATTTCCTCTCCACAAGTTGGCTCAGGACCAGTGTCCCCCTACTGCTAGGGACTACTTATAATATTAAAAATAACATGAGTGACTTCATTTTGTTTTTTAACTCATCACTTAGTGAAACTAAATTTCAGCTGCTTGTAAGTTACTTGACTTCACAAAGTAACCTCCTCCTGTTCTTTCTCTCCTCACTGGCTCCTGTTTGTCTGCCAACCCCATCTAGTCAGTCCTCACCTCATTATCTACGGTTCCCCTCCACCAATGAAAAAAACAGGGGTCTTGACCCTTTTCATCCTATTTTTTATTGCCTCCAAACTGTATATTAACTGAGTAGGGACCAAAGTTCTTGCTTCTTGTTTACTGAAAGCCTTGAAACAGTTGTTTGTTTCTTTTTAACCCATCTCTTCCATATTAGAACCAGCATACAGTGTATTGGTTCCATGCCTAAGGCAATGTGGATTAAGTGACTTGCACAGGATTACACACCTAGGAAGTGTCTGAGGTCAAATTTGAAACCAGGACCTCCCATTTCAAGGCCTGACTCTCCATCCACTGAGCCACCAGCTGCCCCAAACCAGTTTGGTTTTGAAAACAAATGCAGTGCTAAATTAGTAATTTATCTAGATGATACCTGATTTCCTTATTTAATTGTTATATCACTTCCCCCATCCCCATGATAATAAATTTTATAACTTCTTTACTTTGGAAAAGTTATAGTGAACTTGAACTTGATTTGCATGAAGTCTGGTAAATAGTTTCCAAGTATTAACCAAGACATCAATTTTGTAGCTCTGTCTTACATAAATAGCCTTACTTTTGCTATCTAACACAAAATAGATTATACCATATATATTGTTATATACAATAATTTGTTGGAGTAGAAAGCTGCTCATCTCTAGTGTACCAATATGCTTTTCATCATGTTCAGTGAAAATATAGATGAGGAATTATAGTATCTATTAAAGAGAAAATCCAGATCTCATTCAGTGAAAGAAAAATTAAAACGATATTTTTTCTGGGTTGCTGAACTAGTTTTGGTGTGTTTCATTTGATAATGCACTATTTATTTTTTATTTCATATCTAGCCAATGAACCCAACATTGCTTCCTTCTTTTCCCTTTTATTTGGGTTGCATTACAATTGTTCTTTTTAAAAATCTGATGCCTCTTTGTATTCTCCCCACAGATCTTGTCCTTTTCGACCTGATCCCACAGAGGATGATGAATGTCCAGATGAAGAGTAGAACATTATCGTGTATCTTTGCTTTAGTCAGAATTCTAGGATGTAAAATTGTGTAAATATGTTTGTTTACAATGGTTAGGTTTATTTGTTGTACAGAAATTTAATTAAAAATACTAAAAAAAAATCTATGCTTAAATTTAGTCAGTAGCAAGTAGTTTTGAATGAGAGACTATAAAATTAATATATGCATATATAAATAATTAGCAAGGTATTAACATTAAGCAGTATTTTATTTTCTGTTCTTAAGCTCCTTGTTTATCTAAAAACCATTACATGATATTAAAACTAACTTGCAACATTAGAGATTGGCTTGAATCTTTGTGCCACTGCCATTTTATTGGCATCTTTCTTGATATAGTGCCATATTTTTTTTTATTTGCTTGAAAAGCAGTTAGACTTTGCACATTTAAAAACTGTTTTCCCAGTATTAACAAAACGTAAAGGATATACTTTATTGACTTAACTTTCTTCAGAAAGAAAGGTTAGATGCAATTTTGAAAGTATTTGAGAGGTATCATCTAGTTAGGAAAAGATTGCTTTTCAACATCTCAATTTTTTAATGGATAGAAGCTCATAATACATTTTTTATGTATTAAGATTCCTTTAAGTTAAAAAATTCAATTTATAGCATCTTTTTTTGTACTAGCAAAGAATTGGAAATTGAAGTGATGCCCATCATTTGGGGAATGGCTGAACAAGATGTAGCATATGATTGTGATGGAATACCATTATTCTATAAAAAATGATGAGCAGAAAGCTTTAAGAAAAACTTGGGAGGACTTCCTTGAACTGCTGCAAAATGAATTGAGCAGAACCAGTAGAACATTATACACAGTAACAACAATATTGCATAATAATCAACTGTGAATGACTTAGCTATTCTCAGCAACATAATGACTTATAAGTCCAAAGGACTTATGATGAAAAATGCTATCCACATCCAGTGAAAGAATTGAATGCAGATTGAAGCATACTTTTAAAACTTTATTTTTTCTTTCTTTTCTTTTGGTCTTCATTTTCTTTTACAACATGGCTAACGTGGAAATGTTTTATGTTAACTATATATGTATAATCTATCAAATTGCTTTTTCAAAGAAAGGGTTAAGGAAGGAGGGAGAGAACTTGGAACTCATTTTTTTAAATGTTAAGAATAATTTTAATGTAATTTTTTTTAATTAAAAAGATAAAACTTTTAAATTAGCCAAGAAAGCTAATCATAGATGAAAAGAATTCTAGATTACATGTTCAATTCAAAATAATAATTGTTATTGTAGTTATAACTCACATGTAAATANTAAATGACTTACAGACCTCCTCTACTTAGTGTTATTAAGTAGGGGTGTTTTCAGTTTTTGTTGATTAATTTAAAAATAGACAAGGGGAGAGTTAATCCTATCTTCACACATTTGACTAGATATTTAGCCAAATTACTATTAATTCCACCAAGCAAAAAACATGTCCCTATAAGTAAACTGAAAAAAAACTAATCTCAAGAAAAAAAATATGATACCTGGCACATGGGCACTTAATAAATGATTGTTCAGTAATTTCATTAATAAATATTAGCATCCCAATTCTTAATTGGAATCACTCAAGCAATTTTTTTTACAGTTAACATAATACATTGCTCTGTTGCTAGATGTTTCCTAGGCATAAAATTTACCTACTTTTAGGATGAAAAGTGAGGATGAAACTGCATCAAAAAATTCTGTCCTATGTGTGTGCCACCATTATATCTTTCACAAAGGTAACCAGGGGCATAATTAAGGAGGTAAGATAGGTCTATAATACTGTCTTACTTTGTAATAAAACTTTTTGCTCATTGAAATGTCAAATGAAAAAATTAACCTTTAATTTGAATTTGTTTTTCTGGTATGAACATACTTTGAAATAAAAACATGATTTCGTAATATGCATAGCATATTTTGAGTGTTGGCTAATAGTGGTTTTTTGCCATCTGTTCTACTTTTTTTGCTTCCAGGTATAATTTTAGGTGTGAGCTTTAGATTTCCAAATTGATTTTGTGTCCTTATGACCATACAGAATGCCATTATTTTTCTACACTTTCACAAAAGAATGTTTCTAAGACTGGAAATAGGGAGATTCCTAACACTTAAATTTATGATCACTGAGGCCATCTGTTTTCTAGGGACTAGAGTCTGATCCTATGAACTTTTTAGTTAGATTTTGGTATGACTCATTTGTTTTGCTATTTGAAGAAATAAGATTAAAAGTCACTAGAAAACCAACTCATACCATATTGAACTTTAAGCTTTGATCTAGAATTACTCATTTAAAAAAAGAACTATTTTAGAACTCTTACTTTCTATCTTAGAAGCAAATCTAAGACAGAAAGGCAAGAGTAGGCAAACAGGATTAAGAGTGACTTGCCCAGGATCACACAACTAGGAAATGTCTGAGGTTGGATTTGAACCTAGGTCCTACTGACACCAGGCTTGGCATTCTATCCACTGTGTAACCTCACTACTCCTACTCATTTATTTTCTTAAATTTTTGGGTTTTTTTAACCTTTCCCTTCTATTTTAGAAGCAAAACTGTATATTGGTTCTAAGGCAGAAGAGCAGAAAGACCTAAATAGTAGGGGTCAAATGACTTGTATAGGATCACACAGAAAGTATCTGAAGTCAAATTTGAACCCAGGACTTCCCATCTCTAGGTTGTGTTTTTTGTTTTTTTTTTTTAACCCTTACCTTCTGTCTGGGAGCCAATAAGGCAGAAGAATGGTAAGGGTAGGCAATGGGGGTCAAGTGTCTTGCCCAGGGTCACACAGCTGGGAAGAGTCTGAGGCCAGATTTGAACCTAGGACCTCCATCTCTAGGCCTGGCTCTCAATCCTCTCAATCCACTGAGCTACCCAGCTGTCCCCTTGTGTTTCTTTCTTGACGAGTTGTTGTTTCTTAAGCAGTCACCTATTGGAAAGAAATAGAAGTAACTCTTGAGGACTCATTTTAGAAGCTTACCATTTGTTCTTCAGTCATGTCCAACTCTTCTCAGAAAAAATACTGGAGTGCACAACTACAAAACACTTTTTCAACAAATAAAGTCAGATCTAAACAAATGGAAAAACATTGTGGATAGGCTGAACCTATGTAATAAAAGTGTCAATTCTACAAGAATTAATTTACCTATTAAGTGCCACACAAATCAAACTACCCAAAAATTATTTCATATGGGTTAGAAAAAATAAGATGATTCATCTGAAAGAACAAAAAGCCAAGACTATTGAGAGAATTAACTTTTTTTTAATGAAGGAAAAGTTGCTTAGCTATATCAGACCTGAAACGTAACAATCATCAAAACAATCTGGTACTGGCTAAGAAATAGAGTGTGTGTGTGTGTGTGGGGGGTAGCTGGGTGGCTCAGTGGAGTCGGGCCTAGAGACGGGAGGTCCTAGGTTCAAATCCGGCCTCAGACACTTCCCAGCTGTGTGACCCTGGGCAAGTCACTTGACCCCCATTGCCCACCCTAACCACCCTTTCACCTATGAGCCAATACAGAGAAGTTAAGGGTTTAAAAAAAAGAAATAGAGTGGTGGATCAGTGGAGTAAATTAGGCACTCAACTCAATAGTAAATGACCATACTAACATAGTATTTGACAAACCTAAATATTGAAGTTTTTGGCAGAACCCCCTATTTAACAAGCTACTAGGAAAACTGGAAAACAATATGGCAGGAACTAGGCATAGACCCAGTACTTCACACTATATACCAAGGTAAAGTCAAAATGGATACATTACTTAGTAATAAAGAGTGATACCATAAACAAATGAGAGGCGCACAAAATAGTTTACCTGTCAGATCTTTGGATAAGGGAAGAGTTTATGTCTAAACAAGATATAGAGAACATTATGAGATGTAAAATAGATAACTTTGACTACCCTTAATTAAAAAAGGTTTTGCACAAACCAATGCAACCAAGATTAAAAGCAAATAAACTAGGAAAAAATCTTTATAGCAAGCGTCTCTGCCAAATGCCTCATTTCTCAAATATATAGACAACTGAGTCAAAATTATAAGACTACAAAAGCATTTCCCAAATTGATAAATGAACAGGCAATTCTCAGATGAAGAAATTAAAACCATATTTAGTTGTATATAAAATGTTCCAAATAACTATTAATTAGAAAAATGCAAATTAAAATAATTGAGGTACTACCTCACACCCATCAGACTGGCTAAGATGACAAAAAAGGAAAATGATAAATGTTGGAGAGGATGTGGAAGAATTGGGACACTAATACACTGTTGGTGGAGCTGAGAACAGATACAGCCATTCTGGAGAGCAATCTGAATCAAGCCCAACAGGCCATAAAACTATGCACATTTTTTAACCCAGCAATATCACTATTAGGTCCATATCCCAAATAAATTAAAGATAGGAGAAAAGTGCATACTTGATCCAAATGGATATATGACCTAGGTATAAAGACAAATATTATAAGCAAATTAGAAGAACAGGGAACATATTTATCTATTAGATTTGTGAATAGAAGAAGAATTTATGAATAAACAAGAGACAAAACAATGTGAAATATAAAATGGATATATTTTGAACATATTAAATTGGAAAGTTTTTGTACAAATAAAACAAATGTAGTTAAGATTAGAAGGAAAGCAATAAGTTGGGGAAAAGTTTCTGTAGAGTTTCTCAGATAGAGGTCTCATATCTAAAATATATAGAAAGCTTGGTCAAAAACAAGAATATGAATAATTCCCCAATTGACAAATGATCAAAGAATTTTTGGATGAAGAAATCAAAGCCATATATACTCATATGAAAAAATGTTCTAAATCATTACTGATTAGAGAAATGCAAATCAAAGCAGTTCTGAGATATCATTTCATACCCTCAGATTGGCTAACATGATTAAAAGGGCAAAATGACAAATGTTGGAAGGGATATGGAAAAATGGGGACACAAATACTTTGTTGGTGGAACTATGAATTGATCCAACCATTTTGGAGAGCAATTTGGAATTATGCCCAGAGAGCTATAAAACTGAGTACTTAGGCCCAACAATACCATTGCTGAGTTTATTTCCCAAGGATATCAGGAAAAAGGAAAGCAGCCTATGTATTTCAAAATATTTATAGCAGCTCACTTTGTGTTGGTAAAGAACTTGAAATTGAGGGAATGTCCATCAATTGGGTAATAGCTAAACAAATTGTGGTATTTGATTCTTATAGAATATTAGTGTGCCATAAGAAACAATAAGCAGATTAGTTAAAAAAAATTTGGAAGGGGGCAGAGCCAAGATGGTAGAGAAGGCACATAGATTCACCTGACTTCTACCAAATTACTCTCCAAAAAACTATGATATAATGCCTCAAAATTAATTCTGGAGCAACAAAACCCACAAAGATGGATTAAAGAAATTTTTCAGTTCAAAACAACTTAGAAGGTCAATATAAATGATCTAACATACCAGGTTGGAAGTGGAATGCAAAGCAGCATGCCAAGGCAGGTCCCACTGCAGCAATAGGCCTTGGGCACAGCTGAATCAGCAGCAAAGGCTTCCATAACTCTTAGCCACAGATGGCAAAGGGGGTTGTTATGTGGAGATGCAAAGCATGGAATCCCTGCAAAGACACAGGGACAGGCTCACCCAGAATTCCAGGGGACCCCCCTGGGGAACTTTGGGTGAGGGGGCAGTTGAGAAGGGTTTGAGACAGTTACTTTGTGGAGGTTGAAGTGAGCAGACACCCTGCTTACTACTCCACACTTGGGGGTTCACTTGAAAGGCCATTGTGGCATAGCCAGTGTGGTTTTTACATAAGGATTAGCCTGTATAATAGGGTTAGTCTATATCAACGATTAGAGAGTAAAGATATTCATTAATAGCAAGAGGGCCAGTTTTAGTTAAGTGCCTTCATCCCCTCCTGTGAGGTGGGGGGGAAGGGCAGTATCAACCTAACAGTTCAGGGTCACCTTTCATTATCCTAAAATCCTCATTAACCTTTCTAGTTTTCCTTGTTATTTCCTAATATATCCTTTACCTTCAAATCTGTGCCTGGTAATCATTTGGGGGATACTCACAACTCAGTCTGGACATCTAATTTGAATCCTGTCTGCTGCCAGTTTAAGAAGATCTTCTCTGTCCTCAACAGTTAGATAGCTAGCTTCTATATACTCATCTAACTGACCTGTGAGGAATATAAATTAAAGAAAAGGAACATCATTGGGGTTTCAGCCATAACAGAAACTTACCAGAAGAATCTCATTCCTGCTTTCATTACCAACTGAAACCAGCAACTGTTTAGGGGGGAGGGGTTTGAGATCCAGGAGTGTTTAGCCCCCTCCTTTCCTTACTGAAGGCTGTCAATCTGTGGCTCTTAACTTGAAGCTCTGTTTGGCCCAGACACATTATCTGCTTCTCCAAATTATCTGTTATTATCATCATAACAGGGTTGAACAAGTGCTTAGAAAAGGATTATAGGGGTCCCTTTGCTGGCTCTTGGTTGAAGATTCTTTTTGCACTGCCCATACATAGATCCAGCAAATAGTCCTGGGACATGCTTTCAGAGGGAAGGGGAAGCACTAGTACACACCAGTCCTTGAAGCCACAGGGGAGCAGGGGACCCTAATCACAGTTCTACAATGGAAATGAGATCTTGTGGTTACTCACAGACTAGAGAACAGGCCTGGAGAATATTAAACTCACCTCTCCTTACAACATGCCATCTTGGAAGAACTGAAAGCAGATTGATATTTAGAACTAGCTCTGAAAGCACTAATAACCTAAATTTTGGAACAGTGCTCCCTTCACTATAGTTATAGAGCCCAACTTTAACATGTTTGTTTGTTTGTTTTAATTTAAAAGCTGGCAAATAGCAAACAAGAAGAAATTTAAAATAGAAAGTTATTTTAGTGACAGGGAAGACCAAAACACAAACTCAGAAGAAAATAACAAAATCAATACTGCTGCATCCAAAGCCTTCTAGAAAAAATATGAATTGCTCTCAAGCCTAAAAAGAATTAATGGAGGAGCTCAAAAAAGATTTTAAAAATCAAATAAGAGAGATAGAAGAAAAATTGAGTAAAGAAATGACAGTGATACAGGAAAATTATGAAAAAAAGACTCTCAACAGCTTGGTAAAGGAGGCACAAAAAAGTACTCAAGATATTAATACTTTAAAACACAGAATAGGCCACTTGGTAAAAGAGGCACAAAAATTCAATGAACATAAGAACATTTTTAAAAATCAGAATTGGCCAAATAGAAAAAGATGTGCAAAAATGCACTGAAGAGAAGAACTTTCTAAAAGGCAGAATTGGCCTTTTGGGAAAAGATGTACAAAAATTAATTGAGGAAAAGAACTCTTTACAAAGTAGAATTAGCCAAATGGAAAAGGAGATACTAATGCAAGGAAATTATGTCTTAAAAATTAGAATTGAGGAACTGGAAGCTAATGACTCCATGAGACATCAAGAAACAAACAATGTGAAAAGAATGAAAAAATCAAAGAAAATGTTAAATATCTCATTAGAAAAACAACTGGACTGGAAAATAAATCCAGGAGAGATAATCTAAGAATTATTATACTACCTGAAAAGATTTTAAAAAGAGCTTAGATGTCACCTTTCAAGAAATTATCAAGGAAAACTTCCCTGATATTCTAGAACCAGAGGATAAAATAGAAATTGAAATAATCTACCAATAACCTCCTGAAAAGAGATTCCCCAAAGGATAACTCCCAGGAATATTAGAGGCAAATCCAGAACTCCCAGTTCAAGGAGAAAATATTGTAAGCAGACAAAAAGAAACAGTTTAAATATTATGAATGCACAGTCAGGATAATACAAGATTTAGCAACTTCCACATTAAAAAAGCAGAAAGGCCTGGAATATGATATTCCAAAGGGCAAAGGAGCTACAACTTCACCAAGAATTTCTTACCCAGTAAAACTGAGCATAATTCTTCAAGGGGAGAAATAGATATTCAAAGAAATAGAGGCCTTTCAAACATTCTTGATGAAAAAGACCAGAGCTGAGGGAAAAATTTGACTCTCGAATACAAAACTCAAAAGAAGCATAAAAAGGTAAACTGGAAAAAGAAATAAGAAGATTTAAAAAGGTTAAATTGTTAAAAATATACCTACATAGAAAAAATGATTCTTATAACTCCTAAAAACTTTATAATTATTCAGGTAATTAGAAGGAGTATATATAGACAGAGAGCAAGGGTATGAACTGGATATGATGAGATGATGTAAAAATAAAATTGAATTAAAGCATGAGAAAAAGGGATGCATTGGGAGGAGGGGGAAGGGAAATGAAAGTGTTTTTACATTAGAGGGGAAAATGGAGTTGGGTGGGTAGGAAGGGGAGCATGTGAACCTTACTCTTGTTGGAATTGGCTCAGTGAGGGAAGAATATACATGACCAATTGGATACAGAAATCTATCTTATCCTATAGGAAAGTAGGAGGAAAGGGGATTTGGGGGTGAGAATTGAGAGAAAAAAGGGCAAAATTGAGGGAGGTGGTGGTCAGAAACTAAATGGGGAGAAATAAGATGGAGAATAATCATAATGGTGCAATTTTTTTACATTTCCCTTTAATAAAGGCCTTATTTCACAAATACATAGAGAAATGAGTTGACTGTAAAAGAATACAAGTCATTTCCCAACTGATAAATGATCAAAGAATATGAACAGGCAGTTTGCAAAGTAATTAAAGCTCTATATAATCATGCAAAAAATGCTCTAAGTCACTAGTAATTAGAGAAATGCAAATTAAAACAACTCAGAAACCACCACACACCTATCAGATTGGCCATTATGACAGAAAATGAAAATAATAAAACTTAGAGGAGATATGAGAAAGCTGGGATATGTATGCATTGCTGGGAGAGTTGTGAACTGATTCAAGCATCCTAGAGAGCAATTTGGATCTATGCCCAAAGGACAATACCATTACTAGGTTTGTATCCCAGAAAGATAAAAAACGAAAAGATGAAGGATCTATGTGTACAAAAATATTTTAAGCAGATCTTTTTTTTTTTTGTGGGGGGGCAATGAATTGGAAAGTAAAGGAATCATCATCAATTGGGGAATAGCTAAATGATATATATATATTATATGACTATAACAGAATACTATTGTGCTGTAAGAAAAGATGAGCAGAAGGAACTAAAAAAAAAGTGGAAATAATTACATTGAACTGAAGCCGAATGAAATAAACAGAACCAGAAGAACATTGTACACAGTGACAGGAATACAGTACAATTAAAAACTGAATAATTTAGCTATTCTTAGCAATACAATGATCCAAAACAATTCCAAAGGCTCATCATACAAAAAAAAAAAAAAAAAAAAAAAAAAAAACCATTTGCTTCCAGAGAAAGAACTGAAGGCATCTGAATCCAGACCAAAGCAAACTTTTTTCACTTTCTTTCTTAATTTTTTTCAAGATTCCTTCTGCCAAAGGATTAATATGGAAAAATGTTTTCCCTGATTGCACATGTAAAATCATGAGATTGTTTGCCGTCTTAGCTGAGGGGTGGGTGTGAGGAGAGAAGGAGAGAGGAAGAGAATTTGAGACTCAATATTTTTTAAACTAAATTAAAAATGAAAAAAAATTGAAAAGAACTACATGAGATAATGAGGAATGAAATAAGTAGAATCAATAGAGTATTATACACAGCTATATAGTTAATATTTAAGGAATAACTTGTTCACCTCCAGAGAAGGAACTGAGAATGGAAACATAAGAAACATATGTTTTGCTGGATGATGCCTTCTATGGTGTGGAGCAGGGAAAGAGGGGCAAAATAAAATTAATTTTAAAAAATAAAATCTGAGGGAAAAATTGTATCGATATATAATCTACAAAAATAAAAATGTTAAATAAAAAAGATGAGATTTTCCCAGTAACAAAATCCTGGGGTATGATGGAGAAATCAGATATCCCAGAGTAATATAATCAGGTAAGAAATGAGACAGATGTCTGTTCACATATTAAAAAAAAATCCTTTCAAAAAAAAAGTAGAACATATAATAGCCTAGATCCCAAATATAAAGCATTATTTCTTCACTTAGTTTAATTTAGAGATTTGTTTATTCATTAGGGAAAACCACAAGACAAAGGATGAAGTGTCTTTATGTGAGTAGCCTACAAGCCATTTCTAATCTAACCACTATTTTTTTTCTTCTTTTCCCATTGAAAGAAAAAAATCACAAGCATTCTCTAGGTCTCAGCAGATAAAAAATCGTATGCTGAGATCAGTTATTACCTTACTTGACCTTTAATCACATTAGTAAAAGAGAAATTCCACAAGATACTTTGAGTAGAATAAAAAAGTTATAATCTTTCAATCAATACCAAGTTAAGAATATGTTCTACTTTGAGAAAATGCTTTGGAAAAGAATATGTAAATTCTTCCTACAAATTAAAGATGACTACCATTTAGTAAATGTTATCTAATAAATTATAAATATATATTTTTAAAAATCCTTTCTCTAAGTTTAGTTTGAAGTTTATTATAAGCAAGGATGGCTATATAGTTATCTTTTTGTATCTTATATATACCCATACTAGATTGTGAATTCCATGAAGGGATTATGTCTCATCTAAATCCAGTGGAACCTCAAGTTATGTACTACTTACTTAATAAAAATTTGCAAAATGTATGAAGTTCACATTCGAATTGAAGACTACAGTATATGCACAAAAAATGTACAGCATGATTATATATAGGAGATCAATCCAGGGGCAAGGAATAACATAAACCAAAACAGAGACAGTGATTATAATAGTAACAGCTAGCATTTGCATAGTGCTTTAATGTTCCCATGTGCTTTAGAAATATCTGATTTTATACTCAAAACAATCCTGGGAGTTTGTGCTATTAAGGGCTAATACAATCTCCACTTTAGTGTTCCAAAGACTGAGCACACAGCTTAAGTGGGTGCCCTTAAGTGACTTGCCATAATTAGTAAATGTCTGAAGCAGGATTAGAACTGAAGTCTTCCAGGCCCAGCATTTTATCTGCAGTGCTCTCTAGCTTCCCCTCACAGTAACATTTGGTATGCTTACTGCGGAATTGAATGGCTTAGCTAGAACATGATCAAAATGGGTGGGTGGGAGTAATATGAAATAAGGCTAGGAAAATATAATGTCAAATTATAGAGAGATCAAATATTTGCAAGACTACATCAAATATTACAAAAAAATATTTGCGTTAGACTAAGGATGTCAAGTTGAGCAGAGTTGTGCATGAACCTCTCTCTAAACTATTAAGTTTCAGTCACTTGGTCACAGTTCATATCTCCCAAGTTTAGCCCAAAATATATTAAAATGTAAATAGGAATTGATAAATGGTCAAAGTACACGAACAGGCAGTTTTCAAAAGAAGAAATCAAAGCTGACAATAGTCACGTGAAAAATGCTCTAAATCATTAATGCAAATGCAAATTAAAATAACTCTGAGGTACCACCTTATAACTATTAGATGGACTAATATGACAGAAAAGGAAAATGACAAGTGCTGAAGGAGATGTAGAAAAACAGGGACACTAAAACATTGCTGGTGGAGTTGTGAACTTGCCCAACCATTCAGAAGAACAATTTGGAATTATATCCAAAGGGGCATAAAACTATATATACCTCTGACCCAACAATCCCATTAGTAGGTCTATAACCCAAAGAAATAAAATAAAAAAGGAAAAAGAACCTATATGTTAAAAATATTTATAGCAGTTATTTTTGTGCTAGAAAAGAATTGGAAAATGGAGGGGATGTCTGTCAATTGGAGAACGGCTGAACGTTTTTGGCATATGATTGAGATAGAATACTAAGCTATAAAAAATGACAAGGGGGGTGTTTCAGAAAAACCCGGAAAGACATATAATCTGAGGCAAAATGAGAACCAGGAGAACATCATACATAGTATCAAGAATATGTAACAATGTCAACCATGAATGACTTAGCTACTCTGATCAGTATTATCCAAGACAATTCCAAAGGACTCATGATGAAAAATGCTATCCACCTCCAGAGGGAGAACTGACAAACTATGAATGCAGACTGAAACATACTTTTTTCACTTTATTTTTCTTGTTCTTTTCTTCGACATAAATAACATGGAAACATTTTACATGACTTCATATGTATAATGAGTATCATATATTGTTTGCTTTCTTGGTGAGTGTGGGAGGGGTGGAAAGAGGGACAGAATTTGAAACTCAAAATTTAAGAAAATGAATTAAAAATAAATTAAATGTATTTTTAAACAGAATTGATAAATAGACAAATAAAAATGTTACATTTTAAAACAAAATCAAATAAATATACTAATAGAAATAAAAATAAATAAGTTTGAAATTAAATTAAAGAAATATAACATTACATTAAAAAAAACTAAATAAATATGTGATCCACAGAGATCATTACTTATGGTTTAATGTTCCATTTCTAGTTGAGTTTGATGTCAGTGGACTAAACTACTCTTCATATTCTATCTTTACTAGGTGAATAATTTGTTAAAACTATGGAAATTGTGGAGGTCACATAACCAAGCCTTTCTAAATCCCTGTAGTTTCCCTCTAAGTGACAGATATTTCTTCCTAAATTTAACTCATGTGACAGCACCTGGAGATAGAGGTTTAATTCCAAGAGTGGAATCTAGATATTTCAGTATTTAACATTTCCACAAGAGAATCCTTCAATTTCCCCTTAAAGGGTTCAGGATCAAACATCTTCATAAATTAATAGCGTTATCAACCAGAAAAAACTTGCCATAGCTGCTTGAGAATATATACATCCTGGAGAATGAAGACAAGTGGGTCTTAGGAAACATTGGTATTAGGCTGGTGGCGGTGACAGAATTCCGTTGAGATATTTAAACTTCTAAAAGATGATGCTTTTAGAGTGCTTCATTCAATATGCCAGCAAATTTGGAAAATTCAATAGTAGCCTATGGATTAGAAAAGATCAATTTATGTCCCAATCCTAAAAAAACACAATACCAAAGAAAGTTCAAATTACTGAACTATTGTGCTTATTTTACACATTAGCAAGGTTATGTTTAAAATTCTTCAAGGTAAATTTCAGCAATATGTGAACTAAGAATTACCAGAAGTACAGGCTGGTTTTTCAAAGAGACAGAGGAACTAGAGGCCAAATTGCCAACATTCACTGCATTATGAGGAAAGTAAAGGAGTTCTAGAAAAACAACTACTTCTGCTTCATTTACTACATTAAAACCTTTCACTTTCCCCAAATGAAAAATGATCAAAAGATATGAATAAGCAGTTTTCAGATGAAAAAATGAAAGCTATCAATAATCATATGAAAAAAAAGTTCTAAATCCCCCTTGATTAGAAAAATGCAAATTAAAATAACTCTGAGGTACTACCTCACACCTATCAGAATGGCCATTATGACAGTAAAGCAATGTGAAAAATGTTGGAGAGGATATGGCAAAATTGGGATACTAATGTGTTACCGGTAGAGTTGTGAACTGATACAACCATTCTGTATTATTCATTTTTGTAAGAGAGTAATCTTTTAAAACCAAAATCACAAATCATATACCAATAAAAATAAGTGATAAATCGTATGTTTTTCTTCTGCATTTCTACTCTCACAGTTCTTTCTCTGGATGTGGATAGCATTCTTCCTCATAAGTCCCTCGGTATTGTCCTGGATCATTGCATTGCTGTTAGTAGCAAAGTCTATTACATTTGATCGTCTCACAATGTTTCAGTTACTGTGTATAATGTTCTCCTGGTTCTGCTCATTTCACTCCACTTCAGCTTATGTAGGTCCTTCCAGTTCTTATAGAAATCAAGGGATCCACCATTTCTTACAACACAATAGAATTCCATCACTATCATATAGCATAATTTGTTCAGCCATTCCCCAATTGAGGACATATCTTTGTTTTCCAATTTTTTGCCCCCACAAAAAGCTCAGCTATACATATTTTTGTACAAACAGATCCTTTCCCATTAAAAAAAAAATCTCTTTGGGATACAAACCTAGTAGTGGTATTGCTGGATCAAAGGGCATGCATTCTTTTAAAGCCCTTTGGGCATAATTCCAAATTGCCTTCTAGGATCCAACCTTTCTGGAGGGCACTTTGCAACTATGCCCAAAGGACAAAATAATGAATCCCCTTTGATCCAACAATACAACTATTAGGTCTGTATCCCATAGAATTTAAAAATGGTGAAAGGACCTGCTTGTACAAAAATATTTATAGCTGTTCTTTTTGTGGTGGCAAAAAATTGGAAACTGAAGGATTGTCCATCAGTTTTGGAATGTCTGAACAAATTGTCGTATATGTGGTGATGGAATGCTAAAGTGCTGTAAGAAATATTCTGGAATGACCGACTGCGAGAGACTCTCAGCAATACAATGATTTAGGACAGTTCTGAGGGACTTATGACAAAGAATGCTATCCACCTCCAGAGAAAGAACTATTGGAGTCTGAATATAGATCAAAGCATGATATTTTTCACTTGTTTATTTGGGGTTTGTTTTGGAGTTTTGATTTTATATGATTATTCTCTAAGAAAAATGAACAATATCGGGGGCAGCTGGGTAGCTCAGTGGATTGAGTGATTCTTTGGCGCAGTAGGCAGCATATCAGTCTAGTAAGCTGAAAGTCCCAGTTCGGTCCTTGAAAGGAAGGTGTGATACACTGGGAGAGGCTTCTGGAGACAAGAAGAGTCACTTGCCTTGGTGATGATCATCCCCCCTCAAGCTCAAAATAAGGTCTTTTGTTAGTCTAAGACTCCTGAAGTTGGACTTTCCCACAGGGAGGAAAACCTACATGATAAGGTCAAACCTGGGGCCTTTAGCTTCAAGCTAAGTAAACTTGGGGTCCATTAAATCTTTCTAGGCTACAATTTTGGGGGGTTACTAGATTCCATGTCCACAATGGTAAGGATTTTAAAAAAATGAACAATATGGAAATATGTTTTATATGATGATAAATGTATAACCCAGATTGAATTGCTTGCCAGCTCAGCTCGGGGAGATGGGTAGCATGGAAGAAGGGAGGGAGGGAGACAATTTAGATCACATAACTTCAGAAAACTTATGTGGAAATTTATTATATGCAATTGGTAAAATAAAATATCTTTATAATAAAAGAAAATAAAGCCTTTGTATGGATCACAACAAAATGTGGCAAGTCCTCAAATTGATGAGAGTATCAGATTCATCTTACTTGTCTCCTGAGGAACCTGTTTGTGGGTCCAGAAACAACAGTTAGAACAAACATAGAACAACGGATTGGTTTAAGATTCAGAAAATAGTATGACAAGGCTGTTTATTTCACCTTTTTAAACTTATATGCAGAGTAAATCATATGAAATGCCAGACTAGATGAATCAAAAGCCAAAATTAAGGTTGCTGGGAGAAATACCACCAATTTCAGATATCCAGATGATACCACTCTGATGGCAGAAAGAATTAAGAAGCCTCCTAAAAAAATTGTTGTTAGCTACATCAAAATTCCCTGGTATTCCCCTCTTTCCCTCCTCTCTCCACATTAAAGCATCAATTCATACACACAAAAATGCATTTATAAGCTATGTCTTTCATGTTTCTATTTATCAGTTCTTTCTCTGGAGATGGACATTCACGAGTTAGTCTTCAAACGTTAATTCAGTAGCTGTATATAATATTCTCTTAGTTCTACTTATTTCACTTTTCATAATTTCATCTAAGTCTTTCCAGGTTTCTTTAAAATTAATCTGTTCATCATTTCTTATGATGCAGTTGTAGTATTCCATCACAGTCATATGCCACAATTATTCATCCATTCCCCAATTGATTAATAACCCTCCCCAATTTCTAGTTCTTCACCAACACAAAGAGAGTTGCTATGAATATTTTAGAATATATAGGTTCTTTTCCTTTTTTTTTGATCGTTGTGGGAAACAGACCCAACAGTGGTATTGCTGGATTTAAGTGTATGTACAGTTTTATAACTCTCTGGGCATAATTCCAGATTCCTCTCTAAAACAGTTGGATTAGTTCACAGTTCCACCACCAGTTAATTAGTGTCCCTGTTTTTTCCACATCCCTTCTAACATGTCATTTTGCCCTTTTATCATTTTAGTCAATTTGAGAGGTGAGATGATATCTCAGAATTGTTTTGATTTGCATTTCCTTAATCAGAAATGATTTAGAGCATTTTTTCATGTAATTATATATGGCTTTGATTTCTTCATCCAAAAACTATCTGTTCATATCTTTTGATCATTTTTCAATTGGGGAATGGCTCATATTCTTATTATTTTGACAAAATTCTCTCTATATATTAGATATGAGCCTTCTATTTGAGAAACTGTCTATATAATTTTCCCCTTCATTTCCTGCTTTCCTTCTACATTTCTACACTAATTTTATTTGTACAAAACCTTTCTAAAATAATGTAGTCAAAATTTTACATCTCACAATGCTCTCTATTTCTTATTTATTCATAAATTCCTCTTCTATCCATAAATAGGATAGGTAATACATTCCCTGGACTTATTTCCAGATCATGTATCTATTATGAGTTTATATTGGTATGGGGATGCCCAATTGTGGGGGCCTCCCCTCCTGAAGGCACATTGAGGGATGGCAGGTAAGAAGAACCTTTTCCCTCCCTATGCAGGGGCATTATTCATAGAGCAGGAAAGGCACCCCAGGTAAGAAGGACTCCCCTCCACGCAAAGGTCTTAAACAACGAACAGGGAGGAATAGTTGGGAGTAAAACAGCAGGACAAGCCAGTTCTTAAATCTAAAGCTAAATCTGTTTTCTTTCTTTCAGAGGCATCTAGTTTAAAAGGACAAAACCTTTTCCTTACCCCACCCCAAGTGGCTATAGCTACTCCATATTCTTCTCCTTATCCAGAAAAACTCGTTCTGCTCATAGTTTTTGGAAAGGTTCCACTTAGCAATAGCCACCGAACATTTAAAAACTATCACAACTGAAGCCCAACAAGCCCTGCACTTAGTTAAATCAAGCTCTTTCTGAAGTCCAGCTGAAGCCTTCCCCTTTAGTTGCTGCTGTCTCAAAAAACCTCTAAATTTCTCAGAAGAAAAGTGTGTAAGTTTTAAGAAATAAACTTAGAAAGCTCTCAGGAGTCTGTCGGAGGGTGAAAAGTAATTTAGAACTGAGATTTGTCAAATGTCAGCCCTAACTTCTTATGAAAATTAACCTTTTTTTCTGACTAACTAGCTCCTGAATTATAGAAAGCCTCTTCAAATTAATCCTTTTCGCTGCTGCCCTGCCCACTATATCTCACTAGTAGCCCCAGAAAAAGTGCAAATAATTTTTAGGCAGCGAATACCCATCAGAACAGGGCTCCTAATGTTACCAACACGATACGCCCCCCACTGCTGTCCCCACATCTTGGTAAACAGTAAAGGAGCTGCTTGATGAGGGTGGAAGAAGAGACTTTAAAAACTGAAGCGTAACATTTTAAAAAATTAGGTCAAACGGAAGAACTGCAGGAGAGGAAACATATAAGAAAAGCAACTGCTTGAACGCATGGGTCGGGGTAGACATGATTGGGGATGTGGACTCGAAACTACCACACCAATGCAACCACCAACAATTTGGAAATAGGTCTTGATCAAGGATACATGACAAAACCAGTGGAAATGTGCGTCGGCCAAGGGTGGGGGGGAGAGCGGGGGGTGAAGGAGAAAGTAGGAGCATGAATCATGTAACCATGTTAAAAATGATTATTAATAAATGTTTAAAAAAAATTAGGTCAAAGCAACTGGCCTCCTCACTTTGTGGCAAATAGAGGGAGAAGAAATGGAAGCAATGTCATATGTTCTTAGGCTTACTGCAGACAGCAACTGAAGCCAGAACATTGAAAGATGCTCCTCGAAAGGAAAGCTACGGCAAATTTGAACAGCATACTAAAAAGCAGACATTTTCTTGTCAGCATAGGTCCATATAGTCAAAACTATGTTTTTTTCACTAGTAATATTTATATGGGAGAGTTAGACTATAAGGAAAATTGAATCCTGCAGAATTCATGCTTTTATATTGTGGTGCTAGAGAAGACTTTTGAGAGTCCCTTTGACAGAATGGAGACTAAATCAGTCAATATTTAAATAAATTAATTCAGAGGGCAGCTCTGTGGCTCAGTGGATTGAGAGCCAGGCCTAGAGACAGGAGGTCCTAGGTTCAAATCTGACCTCAGATACTTCCTAGCTGGGTGACCCTGGGCAAGTCACTTAACCTCCATTGCCTAGCCCTTACCACTCTTCTGCCTTGGAACCAATACACATACTAAGAAGGTAAGGGTTTTTTAAAAAAAAGAAATTACTTCAGACTTGTAGAGCTCCAAGAAACATCTTGGGAATAATCTGTGTAATTTAAACCAGCTGTCCTAGAAGAAGGGAAGGCAAATAGAAGGAAAGTTGAAGTAGGCTTATGAATCCCCAAATATTCAGAGTGAGGAAATGACATGAGTGAGAGGAACACCACCAGGCACTAGAGGAGAGAGAAAGAAAACAGACTTGAAAGGACAAATACTGATGCTGAAGCTTAAATACTTTGGTCAGATTATGAGAAGTCAGGACATATGGAAAAGAGTCTGATGCTAGAAAAAACTGAAGGCAAAAAGAGAAGGGCAAAGGATGAGATGGATAAATAGTGTCACTGATGCAATGAACATCAGCTTGTACAGACTTTGGGAGATAGTGAAGGCCTAGCCTGCTATGGTGCACTGCGTCAAGAAGTGAGATAGGACTGAAGGAATGAACAGCAAAAGCCTAGAGAGACCCAACATTCTTTAACCCCTCCCTTCCTGCTGTAATATCCTGATACCCTTTCCTATAGTAATCTATATGGTCTCTGATTCATAGCACTATGTTCTCCTTAATACTTTTGTACCTGGTTGCTATTTTGCTGTCAACTCTCTCTTTTTCCACATGATCGATCATTCATTCCAATGTTTTTTGTTTTTTTTGTTGTTGTTCCTTCTATTGGGTTATAGGCACCTCTTCCCTATCAACATTAGCAGCCCTTGTTTGCTGCTCCTTGCCATTCAGTTCCCTAGCATATAATGCTAGCTTTTCAGCAGCTAGAGCCAGTGATTCCCAAAGTGGGCGCTACCACCCCCTGGTGGGTGCTGCAGCGATCCAGGGAGGCAGTGATGGTCACAGGTGCATTTATCTTTCCTATTAATTGCTATTAAAATTAAAAAAAATTAATTTCCAGGGGGCTAAGTAATATTTTTTTCTGGAAAGGGGGTGGTAGGCCAAAAAAGTTTGGGAACCACTGAGCTAGACTGAGGAAGGGGTTTCTTTGGATTTTCAGCTGGCAGTGTTATAGCTTCCTTTTTGCCTCAGGGAAGTCAAGGGCCTCTGGCTTATTTAAACTTTCCTTTGCTTTATACCTAGGTTCCACAGGTTTCATAGTTCCAGACAGAATCCTTTCGGGTGGTGGTGAGAAAGAATGCCTTATTCTTGGGCCACTCAAAAATGTTGAGTTCCATTCTGAGTTAGCTTATGCTGTTTTCTTTCTCTCTCCTCTAGTGCCTGGTGGTGTTCCTCTCACTCATGTCATTTCCTCACTCTGAATATTTGGGGATTCATAAGCCTACTTCAACTTTCCTTCCATTTGCCTTCCCTTCTCCTAAGACAGCTGGTTTAAATTACACAGATTATTCCCAAGATGTTTCTTGGAGCTCTACAAAAAACTTCCAGGTTTTATTCTCAGTTCAGATTTAGTAAGCAGGGCAAACTCCTCCCTGTATTAAAAAAAAAAAAAGGTATAAGGGAGAAAAGGGCCAAAAGATTTTATGGAAGAATAGTTTCACTTAATAGAATATTTTAACATTTATTTAATAATACTTAATAAAATAGAATATATTTTTATTTAATAGGAAAATGATTTTTTTTATTTTTATTTTTTGAAAATGATTTGTTTTAATATTGGATTTTGTTGTTGTTGTTGGGAGTGTGTGTGTGGGCTACTGCTTCCTATCATCCAGGCTGTAAGTGAAGCAACCACTTACAAGCCTGGTCCTATTACTGAATGTTATGGAAACTTTGACCTCCTCTGTCAGTTTGGTCTTCCTTAGGCAATCTGGTATCCTATTGGCCTCTAAACCTGGGGACTTACCTTATCATTGCCAGACCTAACTAGTGTAGCTGCCCAATCAGTTTTAACTGAATTGTAACTCAGAACTCAAGGGATCTACTTGCCTTAGCCTCTCCGGGTAACAGAGATTACAGATATGGGCTACATTGCTAAGGCAAGTCAGAATTTGAGCATAGGATCATAGATCTAGAGTTAAAAGGACCTCAAAAGGCTTTTGACTTCACTTCTCACTTTAGAGATGAGGAAACTTGAGACCTAGGGAGTAACATGTTTTGTCTAAGGTTACACAAGTAGTAGACATCGACCATTGAATTTGAACTCAAATCTCTTAACTCCAGAGACAATGCTAAAATTGTGTGCAGGAATTTATTGGCTTAAATGAAGTATCCAGTTTGACCACACTTATATATGCTGAACTCTATGTTAAGAAAAGGGGATAGAAAGATGAAATGGCAACCCTACACACATCCTAAGACAGTGATGGGCAAACTATGGCCTGTGGGCCAAATGCAGCCCCCTGAAATGTTCTATCTTCTGCTCTACATTATTCCTAATCTGACGAATACAATGAGTAGAATACAATACAATGAAACTTCGAAGAGTTGCCTTAGAAACAGACTGACAGATGAGCATTTCCTTTCCTTTGGCCCCCTCTTTAAAAAGTTTGCCCATCACTGTCCTAAGGCAATTAAAATCTAGTGGGCAGTTTGGTTTTGGGGAAGGAGTATTAGATTTAGTCAGGTGATTTGGAGTTAAGGCACTGATAAAGCTTATGTGTGACTATGGGTAATCATCTCCAACTTTCATGAAATCATAGATTTAGTTGTGGAAGAGATGCTAGCAGACTTCTTGAACAAATTCATTTTGCAAAGGAGGAAAGTGAAATTCACTGAGGTTAAATGACTTGTCCAAAGTCATGCAGGTAATACATTTCAAAAAGTGGCTTTGAACTTAGGTCCTCCAACTCTAAATCCTTTGCTTTCTTAAGTATACCATTCTATGTTCTGCCTTGATGGTTTTATTCAGTGTCCTATTTCTTATAACATCTTTCTATTCCTTCATCTGTTGAAATCCTACTAATTTTTTATAGCTCAATTTACCTCCCTCATGAAGCCTCAGATTTCTTTCTCTTTTTCCCTGCTCCCCTGTCAATAACAAACTTTCTCCCCTTTCCTTAGATATCTTTATGGCTCTTTGTGTTATATCTCTCAAATGTACTTAGGTATTAGTTTCATATTAGTTATCTTTGTACATATTAAGTCTCAACTAGACTATAGGTTCCATGCAGGCGCCTGTCCTGTGTAAATTTCTATTTCTCTCTGGTACCTAACACAGAATTCTTCACAAGTTTGTGTTTAATAAATGCTTGTTGGGTTGAATTGAGCCAATTTTAATAGTCCAGTTGATAAGAGTTTGAACTATGTATATAGTATGAACAAATATAATTGGAGAGAAACTGGGAAGAGAAAAGAGACAGAGTTTGTTGCCAGCTGATTGAAATTGAAAGTAGAAAGTCAGAGATGACTCTCTGTTCTAGCGGGAGCACTGGGAAGGTGGTGGTATTATTAATAGAAATAGAGATGTTCGACAAGGGATCAAGTTTTGTAGGAGCTTTCCATTTTGGACATTTTTCCTATAATCCCAAAAGAACATTTCAATTTTGGGAATAGGGTCTGGACTTGTAATTTTGTTGATCTAGTTCTAGGCAGTTCTCAGGTGAAAAAAATTCATTATATCAATGCAGGTTAGTACTCTCTTTGCAATTCATAGGCTTAAAAAGTTGCAGAGCAGTAAGAAATCAAATTATTTGGCCTAGGCCCTAGATCCAACATTCAGTATCAGAGGTAGGATTTGAACCTAGGTCTTCTTGGCTTCAAGGACAGTTCTCTATTCATCAGCTACAAGACTCCTTTTTCATTTTATTCATATTAATTGGGCACATGGTCATCTTCAGTCCCCATTCCTTTGCACTGACTTGAATGCAATCCTTCCTAATGTCTGCTTTAGAGTCTCTTCCTTTAAGACAGTTTAAGCATTATCTTCTAAGCCTTTCCTGATGTTCACCACCCCAACTGATGCCTTCCCTCCAAAACTACTTTGTATATATTTGTATTTGTTCACTTCATATTTATTGTATATATATACGTATATATATATATGTATACATAAAATTCTTTTGTATACATGCATATACATTTGTTTTCTCAGAATGTAAACTTCTTGCAGATAGGAATTTTTTTTCAGACTTTGTACTTGTATCCTCAGCAACCAGGAAATAGTAAGTGCTTAATAATAAATACTTGCTTACTGATTGTGTTGACAATTGAGACAGCTGAGCCAAAGCTTTCCTTTGAAATGATTAGCACTAAAAAAAAGGGCTCCATTTTATTTGCTGAATTCATCTGTCACTTTCATCTAGGTACTTTTAGCACCAGTAAAAAAGTACAAAATCAATAGTGAGTGAGTGAAGGTGCTAATGTTACTTTTCATTTGGAACATGAATATTTGCAAGCCTGTGTGTGGAAAATAATATCTAAGTATAAATGTGCTAGCACTGACATAGTTCTGAAGTTCTTTCCTAAAGATTTCCCTGGTTTGGCATTAGGTGCCATTTATTATATATCTTCCTGTAGTCTTATAGTCTACAGTGAGTCAGTTTAATGATGACTCATTGGTACAACAAGACAATAATCCTGTTGTTTCTTTTAAATTACCCAGAATTCATGTAGACTCATTTTTCTTTTTTCCCAAGCTGAGGTAGACAATGGTGTGCACAGGGCAACACTGAGCCCAGTTTGAAACTCTTTGGTAGGTTTACATGGCCAAACAAAAAATTGTGTCTGATGATGCAAATACCCATACTGGCAGACAATGCAAAACAAATTCAGGAAATACTGTTAGGATGAGTCCTGCTTTGTGTAGACATTGATATAGGATGCAAATCAGACTCTGACTTGCCTTCCTGGTGGTATAATAGAATGAGTGAAAAAGGGAGAGAAAATTTTCTAATACTCCACTCTTCTAAAGGCATTTAGTTTAATTTAAAATAGTATCTTTTCTAAAAGTTCCATCATGTTTTCAACTCTCCTGTTTGAATAAATTAAAAATAATTTAATATTTACTATACACACCAGTCTTTGCTTTAGGTGTTGGGGAAATAGGATAAATTGAAACCATCACTTGAAAGAACTTACATTTTATTGGAGAAGAAATATATATATATATATTATTTGTATGCACATATTTGTACACATACATACAAAGTTAATATATACACAAAAAGTATGTTTGTAAAAATATATTAACCCCCTGTATATATGCGTGTGCATTTGTATATATACCTATTCAAACGTAGTTACTATATCTATAAACCAAGTTTGTGTGTGTGTGTGTGTGTTTGGATAGACATCTAGTTTGCTTTTGACTGGATCTGATTTTTCATTTAGATTTAAAGAACTGATAAGTGAAACTTCTTTCACCTATTTAAATACAAAGTAAGTCTAATGTAAACACAAACCATTTGGTTGTGGAGAAGGCACTAGCAGCTGAGTTTTGAAGGAAAAGTAGAAATTCTAAGAAGTATTGGTGAGAAACCCTTACCACTCCTGGGCTAAGGACGGTCCCTAGCCCGGATGAAAAAGGAGGAGGGTTGGGCGTGGGGCTAGCAACCTCACCCTGTAAAAACTAATCTGCTAAAGAAACTACAACCTAAAGTAGGGGCAGCTGGGCTAGCTCAGTGGATTGAGAGCCAGGCCTAGAGACGAAAGGTCCTAGGTTCAAATCCAGGCTCAGGCTCAGACACTTCCCAGCTGGGTGACCCTGAGCGACCTATTGCCTACTGGTTGTGGCCCTATGCTCCTAGAATGGAGTCCCTGGATAAATAATATAATAATTGGTGAGAAAGGAGGTGTATTTCAGGCTTGGGCAACAGCTTCTGCAAAGACATATGAGAGGAATTAATATCCTCTATCTACCCCTTTCTTCCACTTTTACACCAGGGTAGGTGGAGTTTTAGACATGGAAATTATCTTTTCATCACCCAAGCTTGAGTATGTCCTTTAAGCTTTCCCCCATTTTCCCCTTTCACAGTTGTAAAAACACCTGTTTATTCATTCTCTTCCTGTTTCTATTCCCCACTATCTAAACATGTTTGCTCCAAAATCATAGCAAAGAAATATTATGATATTTTCTGGCCGGAAGGTAGGTGACGACTCAGAAAAAAAAGTTTCCATTTTTCATTCTCTGTAATTGAAAAAAGAGATGTGAATGAGGACCTTAAACCATCAGGTAAGGTGTTTTTTGTTTTGTTTTGTTTTTCGTTTGGTTGAAATACAGTGGAACACCCGCCAGAGGGAGATGCTTGTTAAGCTGCGTGGAAAGGACTCTTCGAGGAAAAAGGGCCGTGACGGGGAGGAGCAGCACCGGGTCTGGGATGGGCTCCGCCGGGCGCGGAAGAGCAGTCATGAGTCAGAATCCGAGGGTGGCAGGGAGTGGGGTAGTTGGAAAGATAAAAGGAGGTCGAGGGATTTGGTTTAGAAGATGAGACCTTGAGCGCTTGTGATCCAGTCCTCTACTGGGTTCACAGCTGAGAGGAAGAAAGTGAGGGGTTATCATTGTAAGAAGGGAGTTTGGATACAGAGAGAGATCGAGAGATCCTTCGCTGAGCGACTAAGAGGAAAGGCTACGGGTTGGGGGAGGTTTTCAGAGGTACTTCCGCTTAGCAACCCTACGCGGTTGCTAGGGAGGGCTGCCGCGGTGGTAACCCGGAAGCAGTCCTGCTCAACCTTCCCCGCCCTCTCTAAGCTTGTCCTATCGGAGGTCAGAGTGCTGGACTGGCCTCGGGCCGAGGGCGGGGTTGGCATTAGTAGTTCCGGTTCGCCTCCTGCCGCCCCTCTGCTCCCCGCCTCCCCCCTCCCCCCTCCCCTCCCGCACCCCTCCACCCTCCCGCTCCTGGGAAAGAGAGAAGGAGCCGCGGCCGGTGGGGAGAGGAGCCGC